>NW_028318002.1:4276666-4615000 GCF_062004578.1 Staurois parvus
CATGGCCGAAATTGTTGGCACCCTTGATATTTCTCCAGGAAATCATGTATTTCTCACGAAACGTATTGCATTAACACATGTTTTGCTATACACATGTTTATTCCCTTTGTGTGTATTGGGACAAAACAAAAAAAGGGAGGAAAGAAAGCAAATTCGACATAATGTCACACAAACCTCCAAAAATGGGCTGGACAAAAGTATTGGCACCCTTTCACAACTGCGGATAAATAAGAATGTTACAAGCATGTGATGCTCCTGTAAACTCACCTGGGGCAAGTAACAGGTGTGGGCAATATAGAAATCACACCTGAAAGCAGATAAAAAGGAGAGACGTTCACTTAACCTTTGCATTGTGTGTCTGTCTGTGCCACACTAAGCATGGACAACAGAAAGAGGAGACGAGAACTGTCTGAGGACCTGAGAACCAAAATTGTGGCAAAATATCAACAATCTCAAGGTTACAAGTCCATCTCCAGAGAACTAGATTTGCCTTTGTCCACAGTGCGCAACATTATCAAGAAGTTTGCAACCCATGGCACTGTAGCTAATCTCCCTGGTCGTGGACGGATGAGGAAAATTGATGAAAGATTGCAACGCAGAATAGTCCGGATGGTGGATAAGCAGCCCCAAACATGTTCCAAAGACATTCAAGCTGTCCTGCAGGCTCAGGGAGCATCAGTGTCAGCGCGAACTATCCGTCGACATTTAAATGAAATGAAACGCTATGGCAGGAGACCCAGGAGGACCCCACTGCTGACACAGAGACATAAAAAAGCAAGACTACAGTTTGCCAAAATGTACTTGAGTAAGCCAAAAGCCTTCTGGGAAAACGTCTTGTGGACAGATGAGACCAAGATAGAGCTTTTCGGTAAAGCACATCATTCTACTGTTTACCGAAAACGGAATGAGGCCTACAAAGAACAAAACACAGTACCTACGGTAAAATATGGTGGAGGTTCAATGATGTTTTGGGGTTGTTTTGCTGCCTCTGGCACTGGGTGCCTTGACTGTGTGCAAGGCATCATGAAATCTGAGGATTACCAAAGGATTTTGGGTCGCACTGTAGGGCCCAGTGTCAGAAAGCTGGGTTTGCGTCCAAGATCCTGGGTCTTCCAGCAGGACAATGACCCCAAACATACGTCAAAAAGCACTCAGAAATGGATGGCAAAGAAGCGCTGGAGAGTTCTGAAGTGGCCAGCAATGAGCCCAGATCTAAATCCCATTGAACACCTGTGGAGAGATCTTAAAATTGCTGTTGGGAAAAGGTGTCCTTCCAATAAGAGAGACCTGGAGCTGTTTGCAAAGGAAGAGTGGTCCAAAATTCCGGGTGAGAGGTGTCAGAAGCTTATTGATGGTTATAGGAAGCGACTGATTTCAGTTATGTTTTCCAAAGGGTGTGCAACCAAATATTAAGTTAAGGGTGCCAATACTTTTGTCCAGCCCATTTTTGGGGTTTTGTGTGACATTATGTCATATTTGCTTTTCTGCCTCTGTTTTATATTTGTTCCAATACATACAAAGGGAATAAACATGTGTATAGCAAAACATGTGTTAATGCAATACCTTTTTTGTGTGAAATACTTGATTTTCAGGAAAAATATCAAGGGTGCCAACAATTTCGGCCATGACTGTATGTCGCCGCCATTTTTAGAAAAATTTCGATTCGCGCATCCGAAGTCTGCTAATTTTTGGATTCGGCGCGAATCGAAATTTTTCTAATATTCAAAACAAATTCCACTTCTCCGAGTTCGATTCGCTCATCTCTAATTATTACATCCAAACAGTTAGGCAGTACCTAATGACATAATTAGATGTCTACAATTGTTAAGATTTATTGCAAGGTCCACCACTTTTGTAAACATCTGTATTGCATAAAAATTGAGAATATGTTCTGTTATCAAACTGGATAATATAAATACTTTCTCAATATCTTTAAAACCTGCTTTGTTTTTTTCTGTTTAAAAACATATTTCAATGAGAAGCATAATAAAGTTTCTATTGTACATATTAAATACCCTGTAGGCCAGTGTGCATTGCAATGAATACAATAAATAATTTGACTTGCAGCTAGATAACCAGTTTAAAATTTGGAATATTTAACTTGTGTAATGCTATTGTCTTTCCAGTCCTATGCACATTGCTGCACTTTATACTGTTAAACCTGAGTGCAAATCATTGGTTTAACATACGTGTTAAACACAAGGCTTGTGGGTTGAATACAGACCACCAGTCCATTTCATGTGGCTCTTGTACCTCTTCTGCAGCTGCAGCACCCCCCTCGTCTTTGCCCCCACCTTGTCTCAGCAGTCGACAGCAGAGAGGAGGACAGGACTCCTCTGCCAGATCCTGCGCTTTCCATGCAGCTATGGAGAGGCTCATCTCTGCTTCCCCTCCATCCCTGCAGTCGGCAGCAGAGAGGAGGATAGAACTCCTCCTACAGATCCTGTGCCTCTCTGTGCAGCCACGGAACCCCCTTGTCTCTGCCTTCTCTGGTCTCAGCATTCAGCAGACCCCAGCAGCTGACTCCAGCCCTCCTCTGGTCCTTCTGCAGACCCTGCAATTTCTGCTTCCCAGCTCTGCCCCCAACTTCCCCGGCAGCAGCACAAGGTAAAGGGGTGCACTGTGATGTAAGGAAGGGTGGGGGGCTCGACCTGTAATGGTGGGGGGCTCTTGACATCTGATGTAAGGGGGTGGGGTGCTCTTTACTTCTAGTTTATAGACACAACCAGCCCTTTGGAGGCAACCATAATGCTGATGCAGCCTGCAATGAAATTGAGTTCAACAGCCCTGCTCTAATACATGCTATAAATGTATCCATTGATTGCCCAGTCAGTCATAAAGGAACGTTTGCTTGATTTAAGTTCAGTCTCTAGGGATGCCGTTATTCCAGTGATTGCTTGTAGTTGTTTTTACCTGACCTGACCTCTGACAATCCTCTGCATGCCCCAGTTTACCTATGATCCTGATATTGTTATCAGTCACTTAATTTGGTTTCACCCAACCCTCTGCTTCTTTTTGTTCCTCTGATACATATTCTACTTAACCGTTATTGACTCCTGGCTCTCTGAACCATATATTCTCATCTGGTACTAACCTCAGCCCGTTTCGGCTGTCCTTGTCTTGTCTTTATTTTATAAGGAATGAATATAGGTCCTTTGCATAAAGCTGAAAGGTATTTACTAAAGGTAACGAGCATTTAAAGCAGCTGTCATCCAGTCTGAACAATGGTCCTATTCTTGCAAATACCTTTTTGTATTGACAAGTTCAGTTCAAGCAAAAAGAAAGAACTACATTTCTACTTTACCAGGTGAGCTGTCACTTACGCATGGTCCTAAAACAAGCTTTAGCAAATGGATTTACTACTCTCAGACTGCACGGTTTGCCTGCTCATTCACAAGGTTAGAAGTGAGGAGAAAAAAATAATAATATAGTGATCTGTGCTTAGGTGTAAATACATGTATATGTGCACCAAACTAAGGGAACGACTAGGTGAACATCACAATATAAACATAATATTTACATGTACTCATTGCAATATATGATTCAAAAAACAAAAAAGTACAAAAGAAATTTAAAAATATTAAACCAATCAAACAAGACTGCGACTGCTACAAAGGGTACTGACCCTCACAGAATTGTACAATCATAGTAGTTAAGCGCTGCTTAAACATAAATAACAATCATATACAGTGTTCGATATGACAATTACTCATAAAGTCCATATACTGTGAATAATTACAAATGTGACTTGTGCTGTGATCTTCTTGTAAAAGTGCTGAGACAACACACACTGTGCTCCCCACCGGTGGTACCTCTCACTCACCAACTAGTATAGACTCTAAATTAGAGTCAAATGCGCTTAGTGGGAAAATTCCAGAATAGCTGTCACTTGTAGTCCTCCACGATGTGGATGTATCCCTTTGATCACGAGGATGACTAGAATTTAGACGATAATAAGGAATTAAAAATATAGCCACATTGCATAATACCATTTATTTAAAAATTTAAGATAAAAGTACGTATTCCACTCACATAAGTGGCACATCAGTGTGTGTGTGTGTTTGAGTCTATGAATTTCTATAACCCTGCATTTTATGCTCACTGAGGAAGACATCAAAAACATTTTTTTAATCTATTGGCACTTTCAGGTGATACCACTAATTGAGGAAGAAATTCCACATGTTCACTGCTCTCACGGTAAACAACCCCTTACACAGTTGAAGTTTAAACCTCCTTTTCTCTAATTTCAAATGGTGTGTCGTCTTCAGGTGCCTTAGAGTTAGTGATTTATTACAGTTACTATAGTGACCATTGTACTTTCTGATTATACCCCTTAACTACCTCTTCTCCAGAGTGACTAAGTGTAATCTTTGAAATCGCTCCTTATAACTTTGGTCCTCCAACCCCCTTGCTAATTTTGCTGCTAATTTTTTTCTAGTCAAAGGAAATCCTTCTTGTGGATTGGTGCCCAAAACTGAACTGTATATTCAAGATGTGGCTGAACAAGTGTTTTATAAAAGGGGTAGAATTATTGTTCCATCCCTTATTGGTCCATCCCTTGAATATATGCTGTTTTCGATACATGAGAGTATACTACTAGCTTTGTTAGCTATTGTTAGATATAGCTAAGTCTGTGGAGACTCCCAAATATGTTTTCATCACTGATTCTCCCAGAGGAACCCCTCTGAATGAGTATTTTGCACGCTTATTTTTAGCATCCATTTGTGTAACTTTACATTTTTCAATATTGAACCTTATCTGCCATGTAGCTGCCCATCTACCTGTTTTATCAAGGCTATACAGCATTGCTGCATACTACGCTAAATTTATTTCCCTGCATAGTTTGGTATCACCAGAAAACACCGATCTTTAACTCTTAATTCCAACCACAATATCATTAATAAACAAATTAAACAGCACTGGCCTCAAGAAAGAGTCCGGGAGCACACCTCTGACTATCGTAGACCTTTTTTGGGGATAAGTTATTTATCACTGTTCTCTGGACCCTTTCATGTAACCAATTTCCTATTTATTTACATACAATTTCTTTAACACCTGACATTAGACCTCAGTTTGAAAAAAAATGTTTATTAGGTAGACTGCTTTAGCAAAATCCAGAAAGACTACATCTACTGGTCTTTCTTTATCCAAATTCATACTTATTTCCTCATAGAAAATTAACAGGTTGGTCTGACAAGAATGATAATAAATTTATAAATCTATGCTGATTGTTACTTATGATGCCTTTATCGCAAACAGATTCTATTCCTCCAAATGCTTTACATACTATTGATGTTAGGCTGACTGGTCTGTAGTTTCTAGTAAACATTTCAACCCTTTTTGATTACTGGCACCACATTTTACGCCAAGCAAAGTAGGGTAGCCAAGCAGAGAACAGAAAGTACAGTGTGCCTCAAATGAGAAGAGAGGTAAGTGAGTGAACCTGAAAAGTGCTATGTGGGTATTCCAGCTCCACCACCCTTCCGTCCATTAGGACTGAGAGAGTGGGTCCATAGCAGGCCACCATAGAAGACAGCAGCAATAGAGGTAGAGTCAAATTCTTGAAGACAGGTTTCAGTAATAGCAAGTAGGTTAAAGCAGTTAGTGATAAAAAAGTAATGGGCAGAGGCGAGTTTGTTTCAGACACAGTAAAATTCCAAAGGGCACAGGAGAAGGGGAGGATGGTTTTAGGAAGAAGAGGAATGGAATGCGGCTGCTATTGAAGGATGGGGGTGCCAGGAGTGTTTGGTCAAAGTTAAGTGATTGAGGGCCAGGATTTGGGGATATATCTCTAGAAGTTAGTAGAAGCAGAAGGTTGAGTGAGGTAATATGGGAGTGCGATGTATAAGCAGGGACATGCCCCAATGTCCCGGAGGTTTTGTTAGCAGGCGTCGATGAGTGCAATAATAAGGAGAGGACAGGAGTGAGAATGTTATATAAAAGCTGTGTGGTGAAGAATGGGAGAGAATGAAAGAGAGTTTAACGTGTTACTAAACCCAGGACCCTGCATTCGCTATATCTGATCTCCTACAGAACATGGAAATGCAATTATTTTAGTAAATATAAACTGCCAAATACCTTTTCTCATCAGAACAGTCTTGTGACCTCTATCAGTGTCCATCAGAGCACTGGTTAAAGCTTGCAGGAGGAGTTTTCCTGATTATCCTATGAGGCTGCAGGACCCCTGACCAATCTGTCTGGACAGCCCTGATTGGCCCTGTGCTGATCACATGCACTCTCACAAGAAAGAAAATATTCTAGCAATACACACCAAAGTAAGCATGTGCAGCTTGCCCTCAAGGCTCTGTTTTATCAACAGATGGATTCGGGACTGTGGAAGAAGGGGAGGATCAGAGAAGATGGGATCAAATATCCCTTTTAATACAATGCAGAGGATTAAACTCTTATGTTCCACAGTGAGCATGCTTTACTACATACACAGATTGATTTTACTGTTGTGGGTTTAGTAACACACTAAGGAGAGAGGATACAACTGTGAGAAAGAGAGGCATAAAACTCATGTTACAGAGTGGAGAAATTAAGAAGCAGACTGGGTAAGCGGTGAAAATGCTATATAGGGAAACTGGCCTCCTGCAGTCTGTTTAATGTTTTGTAAAGTGGTTTGCCGTGGATTTTCTCTTCGTGTCTTAGCTGAAGTACAGTGTGGAAGAGCAATGCTTCATCCAAGAATAATACTTTATCCAAGATGATAGATGCCAGTGCCACCCCTGCCTGTGCTTCTCCTTACAGATGGTCTACATTTATACTGAGATGGGTGGAGGTAGTACTTGTCAATGAATCAATTAGTAGTTTATAAAAGACTCATGGTTAGCAGACTAAACTAATAGCAAGACCAGACTGCAAAAGAGTAGAAGGGCAGAGTTGTAAAGATCAGCTCATAATTTAGGTAAGACTACTATTTCCTATGTCTCCTCCCTAAGGGCTGGTTCAGACCTTAGAAATGTAGTCCAGATGGGTTCCATATGCATTTCTGCATATGCGTTTATGATGCATTTCAGTGCATTTTTCTGCTGCTTTTTTCTTCACCTTGAATAAGGACACGTGCATGCCAATGCCTTTTTGGTGAGTTTAGTTGCATTCCAGTGTGTTTTTGGTGCATTTGGATGCATTTGAGTGCATTTTTGATGCGTTTTACCACGTTCCAGTACAGTTCAATGCAGGACAAATGCAGCATTTTCTACTTTTTTTTAACTTGAACTTAGTGGAACTGACTGCAATAGTGTGAAATATGCCATTGGAAACCATATTACCTGCTATCCATATGTTTTTGATGCAGAAAAAATACATTGGACTGTTTGTGGTGTGAACCGGCCCATTATTCAAGTTAAGACTGACCCTGGTGGAATATATGTTGCAATTACATTGCAAGTAGTCTACTCTACTCATACTACTCTGAATGTTTACATCCTGCCTCCTTTCACCCCTTATCTACTGCACAAACTCTCTCTCCTAACCCTGGAATCACCAAGAGGTCCATTGATCTATATTGGAGATTTTAACTCTTTACCAGATCTTACCATAGACTATTAGGTGGGGATGGCAGAGACAGGATAGTCCAACTGATGATATTCCATCACAGTCACCTTACTCCTGCCCGCTTGCATAAAGTGGTCTTGCTCCCTACTGCGGGTTGCTTTTGGGCAGCTTCCTGCACTGCTTTTGTCCCCTTGTTCAAAAATTGTGGGTGGAAGTTAACACGTTTATCTCCCCAATATCTTGCATCCTAACAACTGTTTGTCGCATCTCATATGCATCAAAAAGATAAAAAAATGGTAAAGTCGTAGGCATTTTAATGTGTGGTACTAATCACATGACCCTAAGGTAACAACATTATTAACATTATTAGCCAGTTTGGTTATATGCTTGTTAAGTTAGTATAACTGGAGCTCCATCACATTTTCAGAAGGACCCAAGATCCTAAAATCTATTTCTAATCTTCATAGTGGAATGGCATATTCACATAGCATAACTCACGAAATATTTAACATTGCTGCTTACCTTTTTTTTTTGCTTTTTACTCATACCTAACTTTCCCTTTCTATGCAATGTTAAAGAGGTGGCAGGAGAGATACGTTTACTATAATTAACCAAGTCTGCACTGTGCTGGCATATCTCATTATTAGTTGTAAACTAGATTTGAACACTGCCTGTTCTAACAAAGAGATACAGATCTCAAGGGTTGGGTGGTACATTGAATTTTCAAACACATTCCCTCAGTTTGTCTCTTTAATTACTCTTATGGTAGGACTGCAAACAGTTCTGTACAATTTCAGGGGCAAAAAAAGGTAAGAAATCCTTTTTTTAAATTCAAAACATAAAATAGATGGTGGTTTCTTAAATTTGACTGCAAAAGTGTAAATTAACTTTAGATACCAGTAGTAGAAGGAAGGTCTTCCTGTAAGCTGTAAGAGCTCTAAAAGATTCTAGGCCAAGAACAGCACGCCACTCTTCTAAATGCAGGGTAATACTGCATCAATCAGGATAGTATTCTGCCAGTGGCTCAAAAAAGCCCCCCTGGAAGTAGACAATGAAATGGAGGTCCAGAAGAGTCAGAGCTAGACTCTGCCATTGATGGTGCAGGAAGGAACATGTTTAGATCTTCTGCAGGCAGAATGCTTTAGTAATTGGACCTAAACAAAGCAAAAGTTCTAAGTGGACATGGAGGTCCTTGTGGACAGGGGGAGGCCTAACCCTTACCCACTGTAGCTGAAGAAAACTCTGATGAGGAGGAACCTATAATAAAAAGGGTCCCATAATATAAATTATGGTGCTGGTTTCTTGTGGGGATACCAAGTAATTGCCTCTAGAACCAAAAGGGGAGCATGGGCTGAGGTTACTCATTGCAGTGGGATTGTCCTGTGTGCATCTTTGAGAAGACATATTGTGCAGTGTAGTGGAAAACAACTAGACCCAAAGTGAAACAAGGTCTTACATTCTAAAAATCCAAACAGCTGATGCTTATGAGGGTCACAGGTGGCTGGAGGTGAACAAGTCACTGTAAACAGGCAGTGGAATGAGACAGATGATCCACATACAGCAGCAGTGGGATTGTGCTTCCTTTAGGCAGAATGGCTGCAGAATATGTGTGAAGTTTGCACATATGACACTATGCATAACTAAGGACTTCATCCTTAACCCTAAAAACCAGCAGTAAAGGGAAATTTTATAAAATGCACAACTGTACCACAATGAGATAGCTCTTGATGCTTCAGCCCAATCATCTTTACTTACAAAGTGAGCGTTCAGAGACAGAATTTAGTTAGACTTTGATCAGCAGAGCTGATCAGAAAGTGTCCAGTTTGCTACTACCCTAGCAAAAAGGTAAGGCCTGGTGGTAGAGATAGGAGCTGGTTTCAACAGTATTTTTTTTGCCAGTGTCCGAACCTTCTATACTGCAGTATAACCTGACTGTCTAAGAATTCCTGAATTCATGTGCCCCCCCAAAAAACAATAATGGAAATTCAATTGCTTTAGTCTTAGTTTATGACCTCTCATTCATCATTATTTACATTTTCAAGTACATTAACTTGGGTTCTTCTAACATACTTACAATTAATAATTTCTAACTTCATCTGCAAATCAAACCTGCCACTAACACATCAGCACCGGGTTTGAGTCAAACATAGTAACAGACCCATCCTGGTGGAACAAACAAGTACAGTTTCACTTTATGGTTACGCTCAGGTTTTTGTGCAGTTATTTAAGACCACTGCACATTTTCACAAAATATTAATTAAATCAGCTATCAAGATGAATTTTATTAGCTTTGAGAACTACCTCAAAAGTCAAAAGATTTTATGCACGCATGTATGCACATTTTTTCAGTTTCATAAAAAAATAAGGAGCTGTGTCATCATTCCCCATCTCCGCAAAGTTGAAAGGTAAGGAAGAAGAGAAATTTGGTACAGTTTAGTATGGCATACACACATTTCCACTTACACAGGGCATCTGAGGCATTTAAATACCAACACCCTTACCCTCCCAGAGTCTTCCTCTACAGCCAAAGAATAGACTGTGAGAGTGGGCATTGACAACTTGATCATGGCAGATTGTTGAACACCATTGAGCTATGGGAGGCTTACAAAGTAATTTCATTCACCAAAGAGGAGAGAGATTTCTTTTCTCTCAAGAACAATATAAGTACTTTTAACAATATTGTTCAAAATGTACCACTCATTGAATGAGCCAAGAGCCACAATCTCAGAAATGTTCCAAAAATGCTCCAACTAAATACCCAAAAATCCATATATTAAACATATTAAATAAATTAACTACAATTAAGTACTGTGACACTAAACAGGATGTAAACATTCTTCTATCTCCCCCCTGTCTTTTTTTCCTTGGTTGAGCACAACATCAAAGTTATTATTATTATAATACAGGATTTATATAGAGCCAACAGTTCGCTCAGCGCTTTACAATATAAATTATAGACTGATCTGTTTACAATAGAATAAAAGGGGGTGGTGGAGAACACTTAACTAGACTTGGAGGAAAAGTCCAAAAATGCATACATTACAGAAAATTGGCAAAACATGTATCTCTTTCAATTTTTCCAGATCATAAAGCAGTGATGGCAAACTGTTTAGGTCCTAAGGAAGAAACTATCAGGAAACACTCAGAACACAAAATCATACACTATAGTGTACCCAGAAAAAAAATAAATTATTAGCAAACCAATTCAATGTTCACCCTGGCAACAAATGGTTAGATAAAGAAAAAACAACTCAAGAATACTTCTAATAAATTGTTTTAAAATTAAGTATTCAACAATTTATTAGATTTAATTACTTATATTAAATTTTAGTAATAATAATTGTTAATTTTTAATAATAAATTAATTCCTTTTAAAAGTAATTATAGCATATGTGTGGAGCATGAATTTTTTAATATATTTTAATTTTTTTTATATTAGATTCTAATATAATTAGCTTCATTCTTAGATACTTATGTTGTGGGTTTGATAATGTAAAGGATGGTATTATTTATTGTAGATAATTTTTACCCCTTAGAAGCAATAGATTAAATATGAGAGTTCGCTTTAGACTCCAATAAAATGGCCGCCGTTAAGAGATATATAATTAAGTTAGGTTAATTAGATTATCCCCAGTGTAGTATTAATAATAAGTCTGGCTCATATGGTATATATTAGTTGATTAATAATCTGGTGTAATTTATAGCTGTAGTTTCAATATATTTGCCACCCAGGCTCAGTCTGGGAAGGAGGAGTAGTATATGAGTCTGTCCACACCATCGGACCTCAGTAAAATGGCCACCGGAGGTCCGCCTCTGAGCTGTGATTGACATCCAGCTTCTTTATATAAAGCCGAATGTGACCAATTACGTGACCCTGATGAAGTCACGTGATAACGGGACGTAACGCGTAGGAATGTGGTGACGTATTTCCGGTGCAGACACCATCTTGTTACACCTAAACCCATGCAAGTACATCCATAGCATGAGGTTTTACTGCTTGTGTTTTTTTAATGAAAAGTGAGTGGGCAATTCACTATACATGTATTTTATACTATATTAAATGGTTTTACACTATGGAAGATCTCTTTTATGTCTTCACTTTGATCTCCATGTGAGTGGGCTATATCACATTTATACATGCCTGAAGGGGACCGTGCTGCCTAAATGCATAAAGAGTGAAGGGGATATCACCGCTCTTGGAAGGCTATCACACGGAGAGGGGAATCCTACCATGGAGGATCCTTTTGTGATCCTAAAAGTGTTTTGGCCCTTTTAGGTCGCTGCAAGGAGGTGAGGGGGCAATTCAGCCGTTTAAGGATTATTTCCCATTGGTTGTTATGCACATCCACCCTATCACCTGCACGTTTGAAAAATCGCTGGATCACTTGGTGTTTTTGCATCTTTGAACTTTTTATATACGTGTTTATTCATTTATTATATATTTGATGTGTATGTTTTTTTATATATGGTTCATTTATCAATTTATTTGAATTCTGTGTATATTTTGAATCACTATTTGAAATTGAAGAATGGTGAAGTTTTATATTGTCACCAGAATTTCTGATGATATACAGCACACACAGAGGAGCTTTATCCCTTCATAGGGATTGACGGATTTGTCACTTTGTTTTAATTTTGATTTTTTCTATTCTTTGGCATTTTCAGTCACTGTATATTGGTTGCTTTAGGTGTGATATTGGTCAAACATGAGGGTTTTGTGAGGTATCATTCATTTGTTTTTTTTCACAATTATTTAGTCCCATTTGGACTAATTTTGTTCACTGTTATGTTTTATTAAGTCACCCTGTCTAATCACTTTTTGGCTGTCACTATAGATCCCTGAGTGGATCAGTTCACTTTGTTGACATTATTCCAGGTTTCTGGATTGATTTTATTTCATTTGGTTTATACCATTTTGTTCAATCACCTGTTTCGGTACACTATAGATGCCAGAGAGGATCAGTTCACTTTTTATTCACAGGTAATTGTCACCTATGTAAATATATTTATTTTATATATAATATAGTTTATTTAAGTTAAGCGCTGTACCAGTTTAATTAATATTGTACATTATTCATATGGTTTATGATTGGGTGCTGGCAGCTCCCCACGATAGGTAGCATTGTCCATTTAGAGCGCAGGAGGACTACACCTCAATGATCTCATTTCTTGAGACCCAGGACAGTACAAATAACCCCAAAATTACCACTTTTTGGAAAGTAGACAATCTGAGGTATTTAGTAAGTATGGTGTGGTTTTTGAAGTTGTTATTTTTTGTCAGAATTTTGTGGAAAATTAAGAAATTAAAACATTTTTCCGCAATTTACTGTCACCAATGCAGTACAGCATCATCATATTACTGGTGTATCGGTGAACAGGGACACTGTCTGGTGACAGTATGTAAAAAAAAAAATAATAATAGTAATTTTTTACAATTTTTTTAAATGACATTATTACATTTTTTCTAATGGTTTTTTCCTACTCCTGTGACCAAAGCAATACAGTGTTACCATAGTAACATTGTACTACTCTGGGTAAGTAATCAGGATTTATTATTTTTACACATTATGATTGCTTATACCAACGAATTTCATCAGTATAAGCAAGCATTTTTACTTCATGAAACTGATTAATTCAGTAGTTTTTGTTGTGATTGGCCATAGCTGATCACATGCTACAGATGGGCTGTGATTGACCCAGTCTGTACATGTGATCACTGTGACCAATCACAGCTCACAGCACAATTGTAAGCAATGAATGGCATGGAAGGAAGCCATTAATTGTTTACAACTGTCATGTGATCTGCTGTGATTGGTCACAGTGATCATATGACACTGCCAGTGGGCCTGAGTAGTGATCTGTCATCGGCCGTGTCCCATGGACACAGCCGGTGACAAATCGTGTTGAGGCGTGATCTTGTGAGGACATGATACAATGTTCTCCCAGGATAACATTGTTCCTCCTCGGCCGTCGTATTGCAATAGGCCGAGCGGGAAGGAGTTAAACCATACCAGCACATATTGTTTGTACTTCTCAAGACCTTTGTCGCATTCAAAAGAACGTAAAAATATTATTCTCATGTCTTAAAGGTTTAAATTACCAGAATTTACCCTCTCTTCTTCAGACTCACTTTCTGCCTGCCACACCTCCCTCCTTTTGAGTGTAACTGGAACTCTGTTAAACCCAGGGGCAGACTGACCATTTGGAAACTCGGGCACTGCCTGAGGGCCTGGGGTCAGTAGGGGGCCCCATGAGATGCCCCTGGTACCTTTTTCATAGATTTTTTTGAGTTTGGGCAAGGACACAGGGGCCCCATGATCCGCTATTGCCCAGGAGCCCCATGAGTTGTCAGTCCACCCCTGGTTAAACCCATCACATGTTGGGGTGGAGGCATGGTTGCAGTAACCTTTTCTGTGACATTTGTGAAGGAAGTCCCAGACTGCACAACAAGACATTCCAAGAATGTGGAGAAAAACTATTTCTTCCAAGCAAACCTGTTATTATATAAAGAACCCAACATTTGCATAAAATCACTTACATAGTTACATAGTTACATAGTAGTTAGTCTAGCTGAAAAAAGACAAAAGTCCATCCAGTTCAACCATAGAAAAAAAAAAGTTATCCTATACCCACAGTTGATTCAGAGGAAGGCAAAAAAATCCAGCAAAGCATGATCCAATCTGCTCATGCTGGGAAAAAAATTCCTTCTTATCCCCCAAGAGGCAATCGGATATTCCCTGGATCAACTTTACTTATAAATGTTCGTATCAGGGGTGGACTGACCAATTGGAAACTCGGGCACTGCCCGAGGGCCTGGGGTCAGTAGGGGGCCCTATGAGATGCCCCTGGTACCTTTTTCATAGGCTTTTTTGAGTTTGGGCAAGGAAACAGGGGCCCTATGATCTCCTATTGCCCGGGGCCCCATGAGTTGTCAGTCTGCCCCTGGTTAGTATCCAGTTATATTCTGTGTATCTAAGAAAGAATCCAGGCCTTTTTTGAAGCAATCCACTGAGCTGCCCAGAACCAACTCTTGAGGGAGTCTATTCCACATTTTCACAGCTCTCACTGTGAAGAAACCTTTCCGTGTTTGAAGATTACATTTCTTTTCCTCCAGACATAAAGAGTGCCCCCTTGTCCTCTGTGATGACCTCAGGGTGAATAACTCTACACCGAGTTCACTATATGAACCACTGATGTATTTATACATGTTGATCATACCCCCCCTTAATCTCCTCTTCTCAAGAGAAAATAAATTCAGTTCCTCTAATCTTTCCTCATAGCTGATCTCCTCCATGCCTCTTATCAGTTTAGTTGACCTTCTCTGTACTTTCTCCAGTTCCAATGTTCTTTTTGTGAATTGATGTCCAAAACTGAACTGCATATTCCAGATGAGGTATTACTAATGATTTGTACCGGGGTAATATGATATCTCTCTCTCTCTGGAGTCTATACCTCTTTTAATACAAGAGAGGATTTTGCTCGCTTTACTTAATAAAGTAATTTAACCATTACTAATTCATATAATAATTTAATTCTGTAGGCAGAAATCCACAAGTACTAAGACTGAAACAACAATACCTGTTTTGGAACTGCCAGAGTACCACAGATTTAGCCCCAGGTCACGTATATGAGAATTTGATGCGCTTTGAACTGCATCCAATTCCCATGAACCCAACTGGCCTTCTGTGGAGCTGGTTCACATATGTGTGGGCTGGCCATAGTGTGACTTTAATAAGAGTCAGGTAAAATTTTCAATCAAGGTCAGGGGCAATTTTAAGCGTCATACACTTTAAAATTTTACTCATTAGCTTTCAGCAGACTTAATCTGGCCATACACTGAGAATAATTTTTCCAGTTCCCGATTTTTAGCTGAACAGTAGCTGCATCCAATCAGATGCAGCCATTGCTCAGGTGTTCTGACAGCAGCCAACGGCTATCAGAATACAGGAGATTTGTCCATCCTCACTGCATAGTGTGGATGGAAAAATCAGATTTCTTCTCCAAAATAAAATTCATAAATTTTCTAGTGCTTCCAACCTCTGGTGCAATCCACATATTCACCTGTCTTTACATTACAAATTACCTGTGCATGGCATGTAATCATGTCCCATGAACAGTATATGCTCACCTCCAGTCATTGACCCCAATGGTAAATTAAATTCAAATGCATGTTTGCACCCTATATGCCAAATGGCTCACATTCACTGATGCAAAAAAACAAAAAACAAACTGGGACCAATAGTGCTCTCCATACATTTAAAATAAATTAATATCTCTAGAAAATGACATTCACAAAAAAGTGCACACACAGTGCTATGTACAGCACATGACATAATATGGGCAGCTTCTCTCTCACCACAGACTCTGCAGACCTCAAGCTGGTCACCATATGACATCACTAATGTGACTCCACCCTTATACGCATTACGCCCGATCCACAGGCTTCCTCAGTAGGATCGGAGCAGGCCGGCAAGAAGCAATTGAATACTCTCCCCACCATCACCATAGAGACCGCGTAGAGAAGTGACATAGCAGGAGACCTATTCAGATAGGAATCTAACACCCTAAGGGGCTGTTTCACTCCATCTGACCCTGGAAAGAACATTCACTTGAGACACCTCTACAATTAAATAAAGGTGCCAATAAAAAAGTTTAACCTCCCAGGCATATCTCCAGCAACATCTCCTGAATACAAATAAGCCAAATAAATAAATATATTATGACAGATGCAATATCACTATATCCATGTCTGCACAACACAGCCCCTTATCAAGAGGTATACCGCCTATCATGTGCACGTATTACAATTTATTACACATAAATAGATATACATTTTGAAACCATATACCATTGCAATAAAACACAAAAAATAAAATAATTTAAAAAATATAAATGAATGAAAATGTGTCATACATCAGAACCCAGCTCCTCCAGATACTATCCTCCTATATTATCTGCTAAAACTATTTTAGCAAATAAACTGCATCACTTATAAAGCAGCTTAGGTTTAAGTCTATATTTATTCCACTAGGGTCTAACACCTGGTTTTGTATATCCAGTATGATTTCCTACTGCTCCCCCCAATGTTTATCAACCTTTTCTCTTGCCCAAAACGTCAAGCCTGTGTGCCTCTTGGAAATATTTAGATATGTTATGTTTCTTCTCTCCTTTTCTAATTTATTGACATGCTCTCTAATGCATATTTGAAATTGTCTAGAGGTGCAGCCAACAAATTGTTGGCCACACGGACATTTCACTATATTTTCTCCCTGCAGCATTGGTGGTAAATTCCTTTTTTTCCTACTGTTGACACTAGAAGATCTGCACTCCTCCACACACAGAAACTCCATTCAGGAAAGGCATCAACTTAGTCTCCTTCCTACTATCAGGGGGATCAATCACCCTCAGTGCCAACTTGTCATGAAGGGTAGGTGCTTTTTTTTTACACAAAATATGGGCAAGAAGGCAACACAGGTCCAAGTACCCTATCTTCAAGAAAGATGTTCCAGTATTTCCTAATTATTTTTTCTATTTCCCTATATTGTACATTATAATCCAATATTCTCCTAAATTCACTGGTACTTCTATCTTAACCTTGAATTGGATCCTTGTCTTAAATCAATATGCCCCTGTCCATCCCCTGTACTTTTTCAAACTCTGCACTAATCATTTCTCTCTGGTAACCTTTCTGAATACATCAGTTTGCTAAAACCTCTATTGCAGATATTCACTCTCCCTTGTGCAGTTTCTCCGCAACCTCATAAACTGGCCCCTGGGTATACTGAACAACCAGTGTTTGTGATGACAACTATCTATTGCAATATACCCATTGTGGTCAGTAGGCTTAAATAGTTTTTAGTTATGAACTTACCCCTCTCCATTATGATGACCAAATATAAAAATGTAATTCTTTTTCTATCCACTTGCCATGTTAGAACTATATTTGTGTCATTCCTATTTAATTTCTCCATGAAAACTCTTAAACTGGGTTTGTCTCCCTTCTAAATCAGGAACAGATCATCTATGAACTTCCTGTAGCATATTAATTTCTTAGGTTTGTCATTGAACACTGTTTCTGCGTCCCTAGTGTGCCATAAAAATATTGGCGACAATGTAAGCAAACCTTGCTCCCATTGCCACTCCCATCACTTTCAAATAGTGCTGTTGGTCGTACCAGAAATAGTTACTACTTTACAGTACAGTACTTTAAACCAAATTCCAAACACTCTACCAAAAACGTTTTATGCCTCCTGGTCAGGTCAGATGTCTAATGCCAATTTAACAGATGACACAGCATCCTGATGATTAATTTTTGTATATAAAGAGCCGATATGTGCAGTCACCATGAAGCAAGAGTCAGAACATTGTATATTGTTTAATATTTGGAGTAGATGTTTGTATCTCTGAGATATGCCAACAGTTGTAAGAAATAATCAATATATTGTCCAAGACACGATGTAACGGAATCAATACCTTTGACAATAGGCCTCTTCCGAAGCTTCTTACGATTTTTATGCAACTCAGGGAGGAAGAAAATTACCGGAGTTCTGCAAGCAAATGGATTAAGATATTCAGCTTCTTTTTTGTTAAGAATTTGTTTATCTGAACCTACACATCTATGTATAAAGAATTGTAATACATGCACATGATAGACAGTATACCTCTTGATAAGGGGTTGGGTTGTTTAGACACGTATATAGTGATATTGCATCTATCACAATATACTGTATGTTATTTATTTGGCACTTTTGAATTCAGGTGATGTTGCTGGAGACCTACTGGTACCTGCCTGGGAGGTTATACTTTTTATTGGCACCTTTATTTAATCATATGGGGTGTTTCGAGTGAGTAAAAAGTCTGATATGTTCTTCCCAGGGTTGTATGTAGTGAAACAGCCCCATGCTGTGTCATGCAATGCCACTTTAGGTCCCGTACTGACCACTGTTGTGGTCTCTATGGTGATAGTGGGGAGAGTATGAAAATGCATCTTGCTGGTCTGCTCCGGTCCTACTGAGGAAGCTCGTGGATCGGGTGCATTTGACCTTGATTTAATATTAAGGTCAATAACTGAAGGTGAGCATATATTGCTCACAGGAAATGCCGTGCATGGGTGATTTGTAATGTAAAGACAGCTGTATACATGGATTGCTCCAGTGGTCAGAAGCATTACAAAATGCATGGACTTTATTTTGAAGTTTAAACAATTGTTTAGACTTTTTGATTTAATTAATATTTATGTTTGGTAGGGTTGTGCTACATCATAATAAGTACAAGTGTATGGCCACAGCTTTACCCTTTGGGTAAATTGTAAACCATATTGCCAAAGACCTCTAGTAAAACATATCTAGTTTCATATTCACCAAACTGACAACACAACAAATGCTTACACAGCATGGGCAGGGTGCCAAACAAGATAAAGTGCATAGTAATCATTAGTTAAAGTCTTTTAGATGGTAACACTAACAATCTTACAGTTGGACAAACTTTTAAAGACAGGTGAATGCCCTTTTGGTGTCACTATCAAGAATCTGTTGTGATTAATCAAATGTACTGTTCAACAAGTGTATAATCACAAATATTGAATGGATATGATCTGATGCACTTTGCAGACAGAAATTGTGGAGAATAGACTATCATAGATAATATGCAATACCTTTAAGCAGGGATGACAGTGATTACATTTTTGTAACCAATATTTCTCTTTAGCCCATGTTGTTACTGATTCCTAATAACTATTAGATAACTTGCTTTCTAATGAATAGTACTTGGCCATAATTATTAAGTCATACAAACACATGTAAA
Organism: Staurois parvus; assembly: GCF_062004578.1. Taxonomy (NCBI): domain Eukaryota; kingdom Metazoa; phylum Chordata; class Amphibia; order Anura; family Ranidae; genus Staurois; species Staurois parvus. The sequence goes on from NW_028318002.1 coordinate 4,295,966, forward strand.
TGTATGTACAAAATAACACCATACTTGTGGTTCTTTTTTAGTTGGTATGTTAGGTCCATCAACTTTGAACAATAGTTAAAGTGTTACTAAACCCAGGACCCTGCATTCACTATATATGGCCTCTCACAGTACATAGAACATGCAAATGCAATTATTCTAGTAAATATAAACTGCTCAATACCTTTTCTCATCAGCAGTTAAAGCAGTTTTGTGACTTCAGCAGAGCACTGGTTAAAGCTTTTAGGAAGCGTTTTCTTTCTGCTCTAGGAAGATGTGAAACATCTGACCCTCTGTCTGGGCAGTGCTGATTGGCCCTGTGCTGATCACATGCACTCTCCCAAGAAAAAAAAAAATCCTCTCTAGCAATACACACCAAACTGAGCATGTGCATGTGACTATGGATTCAGTCTGTATCAGGTGGTCATTTCAACAAGAGGGGCAGAGAAGAGAGGATCAAACAGCCTTTTTACACAATGCAGAGGATTAACCCCTTAGGTTCCACAGTGAGTATAACAAGCATGCTTTACTGCATATACAGACTGATTTTACTGTTGTGAGTTTAGTAACACTTTAAATACTAAATTTTTAAATAAGCATAAAGCTATGAAATGACATCGGCTATGGTTAATAGACAGACTGTCACAACCTAGTTCACCTGCTGGTGGTGCTGTGGTTCTCTGAGCTGAAAGTTGTACTTTCAGTGACCATCAGCAGGTGTCTCCCAGCAGCCATCAGGTTCCAGTAATCAGCTCTACTTCGCCCCAGCTGCTGGGAGGGTACTTAAAGCGGAGCTCCACCCAAAAGGGGTCCCCCACTCCCCGTTAAGGATTGGCATCTTTGGGGAGTGGGTACCCGAAACTGACAGGTACCCGCTCCCACTTCTGCTGTGATCGCCTAGGCAATCGGAAACAGAAGTTGTCCTCCCCTTCCTCCCTCCCTGTAGTCTTCTGGGACACGTGAAAGGTCCAAGAAGACTACAGGACCATTCAGAAAGCGCAGCGCTACTCGCGCATGCGCAGTGAGCATCCGGCTGTGAAGCCAAAAGTTGTCACTGCCGGGTGACCACACTGAAGATGCCAGTGCCAGGAACACAAGGCAGCCAGTGAAACGGGCTGTGGGGGGATACCGCGGGATCGCGGGACAGGTGAGTGGCTGTTTTTTAAAAGTCAGCAGCTACAGTTTTTGTAGCTGCTGAATTTTTTTTTTTTCTTCACTGGAACTCCGCTTTAAGTCCCACCTCTGCTATTGCTCCTTGCATCAGTGTTTTGATTGCTTGCTTACTACCAGATCTTCATGCCTATTTATCTTGCTCTAGCCTTGCATCCTGTACCCTTACGTTTGCTCCCATTGTTCCTGTACCCAGTCCTGATTTACCCCCATTTCCTTGCATTGCTGATATTCCCCTGTTGCCTATGCTTCCCATCTTGCTCGTATTTTGTACATATTATATATAGTTAGTTTTATTAGTTTTATGTTATTTATTATGTCATTCAGTTTTGTGATTTTCATGCAGTCATATGTTTATTGCTTGCTGTTGTGTGGTTATCTTTTGTTTCACTGTAAATAAATCTCACTTTAAAGATATATTTATATGGTCTGGTCCCAGTTTCTTTGTGCAACTACACAGATCTGGTCATCTAAGCTGCAGACTCCTGGCACAGACATGCCAAAAGCAAAGAATAGTTAAGTACTAAAAATGTAAATAGTCCCTATTATTTCGACCAAAAACAGAATTTGAAGTATGGCAAAGTCCATAACAAAACAAAGCCACTCTTCCATTAAAATGTAAGAGCTCATAGACAATTGATACCTGTAACCATGTGCAAGCAGTTTTTACAGGATCTGAGAACAACCAAACTGAATTTATTTATTTATTATATTTATTACAGGTACTTATGATATATGGCGCTGTCAATTTACGCAGCACTTTACATATATATATTGTACATTCACCTCAGTCCCTAACCCTCAAGGGGCATACAATCTAAAGTCCCTAACTTACATTCACACATACAAATATTGGGGCCAATTTAGAGAGGAGCCAATTCACCTACCAGCATATCTTTAGAATGTGGGAGGAAACCCAAGCAGACACAGGGAGAACATGCAAACACCAGGCAGGTGGTACCGTGGTTGGGATTCAAACCAACGATCCTAGTACTGCCAGGCAGAAGTGAATTTGATCTTTTACCTATCTGGCTGGTGTAAATCAAATAATATTGTGTGTTGTGGATTACTGCACTTTGGCATCCTCTTTGCTCTTTATATGGCTTTATTTTATATGCCTAAATAATGTTTTCAAGTCATCTGAGAGGAAATACTGTAAGTGGAAATCCACCCCAGAGAGAAAACTCCTTACCCAAGCATGTCTTTGAATGCTTGCAATGTCACTGAAAACCATTTGCTTTACTTGATGCCTTTGTCTCATTCAAGGAAAATTAAGAGAAAATTGTTATTATCCACAGAAGCTAATGACGCTGTTTCACAGCCACCTTTTTCTTCCTAAGTATTTAAAGAGCAGTTACCCAGATGCTTCCCGACTTTCCAGTGCAAATGGTAAGGAGATAAATATGAATAATTATAAACACTTGAGCGGTATTTCAGAATGCTCTACCTAGGGCAAGTGCTGCATTTTTAAGCGCGTCCCATAGTCAATCTTCTTAAATTTCCCATTAAATATTGATCAACCCCTGAGACTCCTAATATTTGCTTAGCGCAGATATGTTAGACTTGAATATAAACTGTTTTGCCTTACAGCTAATCCACATATTCAATCAGAATTGATGACAGATGAAATCTGTTTAGTTAAAAACGTGCCTACTGCAGAACCCTTAATGTCAAATAAAGGGAGTTAAGCTGTTTTATCAAAATAAAAGACAAAATATGAATGCTGACACGTATTTGTTTACATTCTGTGCTATACACTAAACATGTAATGACAGTATTAAAATGTTTTCCAAATTAAATTTAAAAAGAAAAAGTATTGTGACTATGCAGTCATGATCTAACCATTATGTTCTTGTCTTTAATTTTGTTTGAACCTGTATAGAATTTCATAGTAAAAATATTGTAAAAATGATTGGCTTTGCTCAGAGTATTCTACGTCCATATGAACAGAGCATTACAAAGCTTCAAAAAAAAATTTTCTTTGCACGAAGAATCTTAAAGGATAACTCCACTTTCGTGGGAAAAAATAGTATAGCATATACAATTGTGACACAAGCCATCTTGTAATTTAATGTTATTACAAATTACCTTTCCTTTTCAATCTGCAGCGCTGTAATTTTCTGTAAAACTCATTGAAATATAGCAACCTGGAGTTCTGTACACAGTTGGTGTACGGAAAACCCAGCAGAAATTTAATTTCCTGCCTGTATGATTTCCCAGAAGCCTATACGAAGATACAAGTCAGATTTTAGGCAACAAAAATGTCAGTTTTGGTGAGATACTCCTAGAGGATTAATCACTTCTAAAGGGATTCAGACCTTGTCACTCTCTTCATTAAAGCCCTGCAAATCCATCAGCTGAATAATGATGAAAAAACTTCCAATTCATGACAGCTTGCTTACTATTGTGACGCTGTGAATGGCTCAAAGCTATCACATGGTACCTGGCACCCTGTACCATGTGATTAGATGTAGCCGATCACAGCTTCACAATAGTAAGCAAGCTGTCATTAATGAAAGCCATTCATGACAGTTAAAACTATTGCTAATAACAGTGATCACCACAGTTATAAGCAATTACAGTATAAAATAAACCCTGATCACCCCCCAGAGTAGTACAGTGTCACTGTGGTGACTCTGAACTATGTATATGACAGTATGTAAAAAAATTGTAAAAAAATAAAAAATTTAAATAAAAGAAAAAAAATTGAAAAAAAATGTGTGTAGCCCCCTTTGAAGTCATTGAAGTTTGAGTCCTCCTGTAGTCCTGTACAGCCAGGCAACATGCATTTCCTTCATATAGACTTGTATCCAGGAGACATTAACCAGCCCATGAGCTTTGTTTTGAAGTTTTATTAGGGGCTTGAACTTGGATGGGGTAAGGGGTGTACAGGATGCCCAAGGGTATAGTAACTGAGGACACCTTCTTGGACCGATGTACAAGTCTCTAGACAAAAAATCCTCTTCTTGGAGAGCTAGCCAGCCTCTCCGGATCTACCATCCCTGACCCCAGATGCTCCTTTATCTGGCTGCCTGGAGGAATCCCTGGACAGGGGATCTAGTGCCTGTCACTTTAAGTGTAAAACAGGGTAGGCAGCTAATCCAGTCCTTCCCCTTACTGGCCCAGGGGGTGTAAGTCTACTCACTCAGTCCTCCATCTGTTAGCAGATGGGTTGGTAGCTGCTAACAGGTCTTCTTGCTGGGCCACTCCTTCCCTGCTACACAGGTTATCCTCTCTCTGGGGGCCAATGAGGTGTTTTCCTCTTTTCCAGCATCCCTGCCTGGAGGTGAACCCCTTCTCCTCTGAGCCCCCTTTCAGGCTCCTGCTTTCCAGGCTTACTTCTCCATCTTCCACCCGAACTCTCCTGCTGCTGGGCAGGCTTAGTCATTCTTAAGGGCTATATCGACCCCTTGTTGGGGATTGGTCAGGATCCCTTGAGAGTGCAGACTAGCCACTCCTTACTTCCACCCACAGCTTCTAGAACATTCTCTAAACTTCTAGAGCAAGTTTCAGAGAACCAGTCTGCAGAGCCTCTCAGCTCTGACCTAAATTTGACCCTGCTAGCTATCATACCCAGGATGCTACTCAGCCCTCTTCACTAACAATTAGGCTCTAGCTCCCCCTAGATATGTAGGAGGGTGCTACATGTGAGAGACACATGAGTCTCTTAGGAGACAATTTTAAGGACCAGAATTTGTAGACGCTGACAAATACAACATCATATTTACTCCAGAGGAACACCTAGGACTGCCTTGAGATTGACAAAGTTCCATAGAATGGTACCATATTGTGACCAGATTATTACTTGGGCTTATCATTGTCTGCTTTAATGTCCACTATGGAATCTCCTTTGGGCTTGGGTGAGATCCCACACAGGAAAGAGGATGTAAGATATTAATTGTGTAGTTTATGCTGTATCTGATGTTGTACCTACCATTTCCTCCTACTTTGTTCTTGTAAAGACCCAGACCATTGGTCTGAGAATTACATAGAAAGTATATCGTCTTCCCCCCAGTATTACTGTGCAGATATTTGATAAATGAAGTATAAAAGCCCCTCTCAATCATACAATGCGGAAGATTTACTAAAACTGGTGCACTCAGAATCTGGTGCAGCTGTGCATGGTAGTCAATCACCTTCTAACTTCAGCTTGTTCAATTAGGCTTTGGCAATAAAACATGGAAGCTGATTGGTTTTTATGCAGAGCTGCACCAAATTTTGCACTTTCCAGTTTTAGTAAATAATCCCAATGTATTAATGATTGTTGTTATACTGTGCATTAGTGGCTTGTATTGGTACCACAAATGTCCCACACAGTCTGTGCTTACCTTTCTAAACATTATTTTATTAAGGGATGTTCATACTTTTATGATATTTCAGGGGAAAACAGATCCGTGCATCCATTGTTTCTCTGAAAAATTTGGTAATGTGTGAGCTTCAACCAATCCGCTTCCCCTTTGTTTTTTTCACCCACCTGTTAGCTAGTTGATTGTTGAAGTTGTTCCCAGTTGCATGGAATGTTTGGACTTGTCAATGGTTTAGAAACACTTTATTAACAGTAACAAAGTGGTATTAAACCCAAAAACAAAAAGGTAATAAATTACAGTTTACCGATACGTTCGCCTTGGGAACATGTTACATGTTCCACACGAATGGATCGGATCTGCGGATTGAGCATAATGGATCGGACTCCAATCCATTATGCTTAATCCGCAGATCCGATCCATCCTGCGGGAATCGTCAGCTTTCTTTACAATTTACCTTTTCTTAGAGCGGGTCCGGGACAACTGTGCATGTCCTGGTTTCAGGCACTATCAATCGATAATAGCAGTCGTTCTATAATCGATTGATCGTGCCTGAAACCGGGACATGCGCAGTTGCTTCAGGGGTACATATCTACATGGGAGACACATCTTGCCGATACACCGGATCCATCCTGCGGGGATCGTCAGCTTGCTTTAAAACTTATCTTTTTGTGGAGCGGGTCCGGTATCACCCCGTGCGGTTGGTGTCACCCGGTGCGGACCGCACCCCCCGCACCTGCCTTGGGATGCCACTGTATTACACTTACTTGCTCTGTGCAAAAGTATTGCACAGTGGCCCGAAATCTGCTTCTCTCTGCCCCCCCTAGCATTCCTGTCCCTTTCTTTTCTCTGTGGAACCACTTCATATGGGGGGGTGCACATGCGAGCTGGATTCCAAGCCTTGCTATCTTTGTCCATAGACACAGACAGTGAGAGTGGAGAGAACACTGCAGCAGGCACAGCATTGGATTGAATGAGAACTCAGATATATGGTGGGGGGGGGAGGGGGGCAATAGTACTGCCTAAACATGTTATACCTTAAAGTATACTTTATTTTAGTTTTGGATAGAGTGGGCAGGAATTAGAATGCTTGTCAGTTTTATTGCTGTTGGCGCCTCCATCTTCACCCAGTCTTCCTTCCGGGTTTGTGGGTTTCGGCGGCATGAATGGCGGAGCAGCAATGATGTTGCTCTTTACGGCACAGGGCTCTGAAGGAACGGCAAGGGTATGCTGTTCCTTCAAAGCACATGCATCGACTACAGTGCACATTTAGGAGATCTTTACCGTACCTATTGGTGAGCCTTATTATAGGTTTACCTATAGGTAAAATTCAACCAGGGTAGTTTACTCCCACTTTAGGGTTAAAAATGTTTATACTTTTTAGAACCACTTTCATTTATATCTGGTGATCCTGCCAGTAAGTTTGTTATGATAGTCAGCATCATTCAACCCACTTCCTTTGAGCCAAGGTCATCCCGGCACCATCCCAGCCTTTGACTGTACAGTGACAGGAGAAGCAGCACAGTGATGAGATCATCTCTCCATCACTCTTTTTTATGCCCCCATCATACCTTTTGTCAGCACATGAACTGATTAGCTCTTTGTACTGGTTCTTCCTCTCACACTTCAGCCCTGCTGTACAATCATGGCAAGGTAAGATACCAGGCCAAATTCTGGTACTCATGCTGCTTGCTTTGAAAAAAAAATATATAACACTGTATTCATTTATGCAGAGCTGTATTATTTGTGTATTTTTATATCTACTTAGAGTTCAGCTCTAACATAAACCTGACCCTGCTCTAAATGGTCAACTGCAGATTAATGTTACATAACTGTACACATAGATCATTTTGTTAAACATATGATAGTAACAGCAAATGTGAGATTAAATGATTCTGTCACATTATAATTTAAACATGAAATCAGTTAAATACGCAAATGCTATAGGCTTCTATGCAATTAGAAAATAAACATTTCTTTGCCTGCTCTAGCCTAGCCAGCCAAAATCATTCTTATCATTTATGTTTTGGGCCCTGTCTGGAAATTTGGATAGGCTAAATTATCTTGTTCAGTTCTCAAGATAACATGAGAACACATAGACAGTAGCAGGACTAGTAGGGACACCTACTGGTTATAAATGAAATAACATTTCAGCGTTGGTTTATGTTGACCATAGGAAGCACTTTTTACGGTAAAATATAATTGCACTGCACTGGTGGCCTTGATGAGGTTCACATTGCTCAGACACCTGCTTATTAAGACAGTTGCTTTGAGGCTTCTGAAGTATAAGAAACTGCTTGGGCTTTTTTTGGTGCAAAGTGGAAGAGTTTTGTTTTAAAATAAATGATTAATTCTGTTATTATACCTTAGTCTGGACATTTTTACCGTAAAATACTTTTTCCCATAAAATATAAACGCCCTGCAATGGTGGCCTTGATGAGGTTCAAATTGCTCAGAGACCTGTTTATTAAGACAGTTGCTTTGAAGCTTCTGAAGTATAAGAAACTGCTTGGACTTTTTTTCTTGGTGCAAAGTGGAAGAGTTTCCTTTTAAAATAAATTATTAATTCTGTTATTATACCTTAGTCTGGACCTTTTTACAGTAAAATATAAATGCCCTGCACTGGTGGCCTTGATGAGGTTCACACTGCTCAGACACCTGCTTATTAAGACAGTTGCTATGAGGCTTCTGAAGTATAAGAAACTGCTTGGACTTTGTTTGGTGCAAAGTGGAAGAGTTTCCTTTTAAAATAAATTATTAATTCTGTTATACCATAGTCTGGACCTTTTTACAGTAAAATATAAATGCCCTGCACTTGTGGCCTTGATAGGGTTCACATTGCTCAGACACCTGCTTATGAAGACAGTTGCTTTAAGGCTTCTGAAGTATAAGAAACTGCTTGGGCTTTTTTTGGTGCAAAGTGGAAGAGTTTTGTTTTAAAATAAATTATTAATTCTGTTATTATACCTTAGTCTGGACCTTTTTACCGTAAAATACTTTTTACCATAAAATATAAACGCCCTGCAATGGTGGCCTTGATGAGGTTCACATTGCTCAGAGACCTGTTTATTAAGACAGTTGCTTTGAGGCTCCTAAAGCATAAGAAACTGCTTGGGCTTTTTTTGGTGCAAAGTGGAAGAGTTTCCTTTTAAAATAAATGATTCATTCTGTTATTATACCTTAGTCTGGACCTTTTTACAGTAAAATATAAATGCCCTGCACTGGTGGCCTTGATGAGGTTCACATTGCTCAGACACCTGCTTATTAAGACAGTTGCTTTGAGGCTTCTGAAGTATAAGAAACTGCTTGGGCTTTTTTGTGCAAAGTGGAAGAGTTTCCTTTTAAAATAAATTATTAATTCTGTTATTATACCATAGTCTGGAGTTTTGAATTATGTGCAGTTATGTTTATGGAAATAAAAAGATTGCAACAACAATTCACAAAACGAACCTCACAATTTAATGCCTGCTGTAAATATAATCATACACTGGCATAAACCACACACATAAATATATCATCAGGCAAGGGAAAGCTACAGTTTGTTATTATTCCTATGGGTCATAGAATATCACTAGCCTTTTATTATTGACCCCTTCATGACCAGATCAATTGTGCATTTGAACATCAATAGATGCTTCTTAAACCAAAACTGCCTTTTTTAAACAACATTATAATTTAGAGAATCATTATATTGAGAACTCAAAGGGCTATCTTTAGGTAGGTTCCAGAAGCATAAGGACTTGTATTGATAGGTATCTGCAACTTGCATTCGGATGCTGCATTCAGCTTACATTTTAGATCACTTTGAGCAGTTTTTGAGTTCCATATGAAGTCTATTATGAATGTTTCTGGCCTGCAGATGACCCCCTTTTGACCTGCATTTTAGCTCCTTCTGACTTACAATGCACTTCTTTCTAAGCTCCATCAAGCTGCTTTTGCATTCCAATAAACTTATACAGCATGAGGAGATAAGCCAGTCTAATATGAACAAAGGTTAGTATACACTGGCCTCTTATCATGCAACAGTTATCAAGGCCAAAAAGTCATGGAACCTTTTTCAAAGTATCAGTAGTGATTTGCTTTGTCTGGTATCTTGTATCCTGATAGTATTGGGCATATGGAAACCCCCAGGCTTGAAGGAGACATATGGCATGATGAAATCAAACACCCATTTCTTTGTACAGGATTTGAACTGGATATGCTCCTTTTGCATATGTGATGCAAGCTCTGTGAAGTTGAAAGGATGTAGATTGGAGTTCCCCTAATAAAGTGTGCTGCTATGAGGGGGCTTCTTGGCTTTGCAGGAGAATTCCATTAATACCATTTATTGCTGAATGCTGGAGAGAAGTGTTATTACAGACGTGTGTCTCCAGAAGGCCATTGCTTTTAAAACCATCATGAAAGAATTTTAAAGCAACTTTGTATGCTGTGTGAAAGCAATGGTACTCCCTTGATAATAGAGAAATAGAGAAGACCAGTACCAAACCTCCGCCCAGCAGCTCTAACAGAGTGTCAACTCTAGGCGATGTGTGCCCAACAGTTGAAAAACTGGCACGGGGTGTTTCCAGCAGTTTGAGAAATGCCATACCTTATTTCAGTATTCAAACTGAGATACTCTTGTTATTCATTATTAAATGTATTATTTAAATGTGAATAAGGTCCTCTAAATAATTTCCTTTTTAGTTAGTGCAGTTATGGTATTTTTTCAACTTACTATATACTGTATTTGATAGATCCAACATAGGTGAATTTATAAAAAAACAAATATGTAAAGGATTGTTGTATGATAGAGCTCTGCTATATAGGGCTGGCTTAAAAAAATGGAAAAAAAAAATTAAACTGAAACAAAATAGTGCAATTGTTTAAGGAAAGTAACCAGGTGTAATCCTTCAGTTGTAAAACATAATCTTCTAGCTGTGGAATTTATTAAAGACTGTCAAGTCTGAGTGATGTTTGCCCAACAGTCAAAACATTTGTCATGGTATGGTATTTCCAGCAGTTTGAGGACTGCCATACCTTAGCCAAGCATCCAAATCAGGTTACTCTTTTTATTTGTTATTAAACTTCATTACTTGAAGGTTGTATTTATGTCACCAGTTAGTTGGAGGCCCTCTAGTGTCTATAACATACAGTCAGATTAAATAGGGTATGGGACCAGGGGCAGACTGACAACTCATGGGGCCCCCGGGCAATAGGGGATCATGGGGCACCTGTGTCCTTGCCCAAACTCAAAAAAGCCTATGAAAAAGGTACCAGGGGCATCTCATGGGGCCCCCTACTGACCCCGGGCCCTCGGGCAGTGCCCGAGTTTCCAAATGGTCAGTCCGCCCCTGTATGGGACCAGTAGAATGGACATTTATTGTGTTGTACAAGCTTCCAAGGGAAAACATTTACTAATAAAAGGCTATATGTTGGAATAATTCTGTACTCTATAGTAACTTTACAAAAAATTGCTCTGTTGCTCTCTGCAGTATTTATTTTCATACAAATGTACCAAACATCAAGCTTAGTACCTGTACTCTAGCCCCTATTAAAATTTGCCACAGTAAGTAAAAATTGTTAGATGTATGTAAACTCTAACAGTTAACGTATCTTACTCTCTCCTTCTCCTCGGTACATCAGGACTGATCAATTTTCAAATATATATATATTATAGTTTGTAGACTCCATAATTTTCACGCAGACTAAATAATTTATACTGATTTGGATTATTGTTACAAAAAATGTAGTGAAATACAATTTTTCCTAAATGTATGAATTTGTTTTTGGTTTATATGGCAAAATATAAAAAAAAAGCCCTGTAGTGATTAAATACTACCAAAAGAAAGCTCTATTTGTGTAAATATAATAATATAAATTTAATTTCGGTACAATGTTGCATGACCAATCAATTGCCAGTTAAAGTAGCACAGTTTTGAACAGCTAAAAATAACCTGGTCATGAAGGTGGTAAAACCTTCCTGAAGTCAAGCGGCTAACTAAGTGTCCATTGTTCTTAATGATAATTCAGACCACCACCTTATTAGATTCACATCTATTTTATAAAAACTACTGACAGTTTCATCCTTATGCACAGATTCCTATCCTTATACACAGATAGCATTGTATATATCAGGTTGTGCTTAACTGGTAGGGGTTACAAGCACCATAACTGCTTTTAGATCAAAGAATGAGCTGAGACTAGTCTATTGTACTAGTAAAGCTCCAGGAGACTCCTCTTACCTTTACTGTACATGGTGAGACATATATATATATATAAATATATATATATATATATATATATATATATATATATATATATAAGATTTTACCAGAGCCTTAGCAAAAGCCTCACTGTGCATAGAAACAATATACAGAGGCTACCTGTGTGCAAGCCCTATAATACATCATTGCTCAGGTTAATGTCAGAACCAGTACTTCTGTACTTTCATATACAATTTGTGTTGTAAATTGATGAACTGTATGTATCTGAAAACATATTAGCCATTAAACTTCTGGTGAACTATGAAGAGGGAAATGATCCCTTCACAGATTTATTATATGTTGCTCATTTTCAATAGTATGCACAGCAGATGGGGCAGGCATCAAAGGAAAGATTCCTTCTCATATCATTGGAACCTAAGGCTTGCAATGACATTGAGTACAATAGAACAGGGCTGCCATAATGAGCTGACATTGATTTATGTTGGCTGTTTGGAAGGCCCTGAAGCTTTCTATATACATCTAAATGTTTAAAGCGTGATCCAGTATACTGGGAGGATTCATTCGAATCTTCAAAATTGTAATAAAGACACCATTAAAAATAAAAATTAACAATGGTAACCTACACACTTCCCTTACAATAAAGGCTAAAGTTAACTTACTATCATTGAAATTTCCGATTGCCTGGTCTCAGGGGGAAATAATTTTCCCCATGTTCTTTCGTGATTCAATTCCTTGTATTATCATGCACCTCTAGTGGTGAAGCATAACCCAGGAGTGGCCATACAGTAGAAGCTATGTCAATCTCTCATTCTCACCTAGGCAAGAAAGACAGAAGTGCACAGACTGGCTGTCTGGCAGACTGGCAGCAGAAAAAGAAACACACACACACACACACACACACATATATATAGTTGTGATATAGTAGGTAGTAATTTGCAGTTATAAGGGATTATTAAAGTGAATCTGCTTTTAATACTTTTAGTTGGTGTATTTATGGTATATTGGCAACTCAATTAGGATATATCATATATATGTTAGATATCTATATATGGTATTCAATAGGTCTAACACGTGAATTTATAAAGACCAAATTGTTGTGTGTTACAGCTTAGCTTTTTTGCAAGCTGATTTAGAAAAAAAAAACTGAAAAAAATTAAACTGGTAACTATATTTCCTTTGTCTCCAGTCTTTGTGTGTCACTCCCTTTATGAAAGCAATACTGCAGACTTGAGAATTCCTGGTCATAATCAATTAGGATATGAGTTAAAGGGGGTTATTAACTAATCCCAGAGAGTATAAAATCTAGTGCATCTCTGCATGGTAACCAATCAGCCTCTAGGTTTTATTGTCAAAGCTTAGTTTAATAAGCTGAATGGTTACTGTGCACAGCTGCACCAGAATCTGAGTGCACCAGTCTTAGTAAATCTACCCCAAAGTGTTAATAAATCCTAGAAAAGTTATCAACAAATAACCACATTTACACACTTCTTCATGTTGTTGATGATCTCTTCTTTTCAGTACAGGATTTTAGTTATTTATTACAGGTATTTATTTAGCACCACCAATTTACACAGCATTTGCATATATATATATAGTACATTCTCATCAGTCCCTAACCCTCAAGGAGCTTACAATCTAAGGTCCCTAACTCACATTCAAACATACACAGTTAACCTACCAGCATATCTTTGGAGTGTGAGAGTAAACCAGAGTACTAGGAGGAAACCCACGCAGGCACAGAGGGAACATACAAACTCCAGGCAGGTAGTGACGTGATTGGGATTTGAACCAATGACCCTATTTCTGCCAGGCAGAAGTGCTAACCATTTAGCCACTGTCATTTTTTTATGCCCAACAATACTTCTGTTTTTGCAGTGGCTCCTCTCACTAGCAGGGTCTCTCTATACTTTTAATTACTGCAAGATATCTGATGAAAAAACACTATACAAAATGGGCAATAATATTTATTTTAAAAAAATAATTAAAATTTAATTTAACATTTTAAAAAATCATATGTGTTTTTACTCACTTCTTTGTTTGTCCTCCATTGTGGTTAGATGAAGGAGGAGAGATCAGTATAAAGTCACAGGAATGTTGCACGTACAATATCTCATAGAAGTGAGCTCACCCTTCACATTTTTGTAAATATTTGATTCTATCTTTTCATGTGACAACACTGAAGAAATGACACTTTGCTATAATGTAAAGTAGTGAGTGTACAGCTTGTATAACTGTAAATTTGCTGTCCCCTCAAAATAACTCAACACACAGCCATTAATGTCTAAACTGCTGGCAACTAAAGTGAGTACATCCCTAAGTGAAAATGTCCAAATTGAGCCCAATTAGCCCTTTTTCCTTCCCGGGTGTCATGTGACTCGTTAGTGTTACAAGGTCTGAGGTGTGAATGGGGATCACATGTGTTAAATTTGGTGTTATCACTCTCACTCTCTCATACTGGTCACTGGAAGTTCAACATGGCACCTCATGACAAAGAACTCTTTGAGGGGTGTACTTCTGTGAGATACTGTACACATTATATTATGCATGTGCACGAACTTTGGGGGCTTAAGGTGAGTATTATTTATTTATTTCAGGTACTTACATCGCGCCATCAATTTATGCAGCGCTTTACATATATATTGTACATTCACATCAGTCCCTAACCCTTTAGGGGCGTACAATCTAAGGTCCCTAACTTACAATCATACATACACATATTAGGGCCAATTTAGACAGGAGCCAAATGACCTCCCAGCATGTCTTTGGAGTGTGGGAGGAAACTTGAATACCTGGAGGAAACACACGCAGAACATGCAAGCTCCAGTTGGGTGGTGCCGTGGTTGGGATGTGAACCAATGACCCCAGTACTGTCAGGTGGAAGTGCTAATCATTTAGCCACCAGGGGCAGACTGACCATTTGGAAACTCAGGGTCAGTAGGAGGCCCCATGAGATGCCCTTGGTACCTTTTTCATAGGCTTTTTTGAGTTTGAGCAAAGACACAGGGGCCCCAAGATCCCCTATTGCCCGGGGGCCCGATGAGTTGTCAGTCCGCCCCTGTTACCCACTGTGCTGCCCCGGTACATCATGGAGTAATTGTGTGCACACTGCCTACCTGGAAATTGGGGGAAGCGCTACACCAGCTGTACAGAGTAAAAGGTAATAATTACAAGCAGAGTACATAATTATGCAATTTTGTCACTTATGCAGCATTGTGAACACAGTAAATAGATTTACATAAACAGGTAATTTTTAAATGGACGGTTTAATACTACTTTCATGAACATGTGATATCAAGTCCCCAAAGTGCCACAATTAACTCCATCAGTGGCAGAGAAAATCAGAATGCTGTATATATTTTGTTAATACATTTTGAAAAACAAACTTTGAAAGGAAAATCGTTTTGGCGCTCTAGAATAGTCTTTAGAGGGCCTAGTTTACTATAATGTGCAGAGAAGTTAATCTGGTTCCCATTTACTAGAGTGTAACATAAAATTAAAACAAGTAAATTGCTCCTGTGTTCATTTCATACAATGAAATGTGTTTTGGAGACATTCAGTTATATTCATATACCTGTGCATACAATGGGATGTTTGAATTGCACTTCTTTTTGTAAGTTAGTAAATCAGACTCAGGATAAACATATTTTCCTTTAAAAAATTCCATGCAAAATTTTTATTTTCCCAAGCAGTGAGACTGTGCCCACACTGCATGGGTTAAATGCTTGGAGATATATTTACCTAATCTGTCTGAAAATGGATCCAGTCATAGATCACTTTTCAGAGTGTGACTAAGCAATCATTGTCAGGTGTTCATGAGGTGATCCTACTATCTCCTCAATACCTTTTTTTCTTTTTTGGCAAAAAGCCAAGCATTTGGTCAGCCCCGTAGACTTAAATGGCCGTGTTTGACAGGCAATGCCACCTGTCATCTTAATTGACATGCAGTGCTAAATCTGACATGGCTGAGACATGTGACCAGCTCTATCTGGCTGTATTATAGGCTATAGGTAGGTGACTGGGGAGTCGTTAAATCGTGGCTCAATTACCTGTTTACCATCTTCTCCAGCCACCTGTGTAAAAGAGGTCTTATTGTGCACGTGCTGGAAATAAAATACAAAAACACAAGTTAGGATCAAAAGATGTAGTAAGTTCAAGGTGCAGAATAATTGTTATATATCTGACTTAATGATAATTAATGATTTGTTGATTATGGTACATTTTTACATATTTTCTGTTTATCCACTTTCCAACCGCGCTATAGCCAAATGATGGCTACAGTGCAGTTATCCAGTCCTGGGAGGGTGTCACAGAACGCGCCCTTCATACGCACCCCCGGGGGCGGGTGTGCACCCAACGATCTCTATGGACACAGCTGATCACATGATGTGGTAAAAGGCCAATCACAGCGACCTTTTACCACATGATCAGCTGTGTCCAATGACACGGCAGATCACCGGTAAATGCAGTTGCCAGTTATCGGCTGCACTTTCCTCACGCAACGTGAGGAAAGTACTGCCAATAACCAGCAATTGTAAGAGGACGGATCGGCACCAATCATCAGAGCGCTGATGATCAGTGCCTTGATGATCGGTGCCCAGCAATGCCACTCACCAGCGCCGCCCACCTGTGCCCAGCAGTGCCACCCACAAGAGTCCAGCAGTGCCAACCACCTGTGCCCATCAGTGCCCAGCAGTGCCACCCATCTGTGCTGATCAGTGCCTAGTAGTGCCACCCACCTGTGCCCAGCAGTGCCACCCTCCAATGCCCAGTAGTGCCCCCCATCAGTGCTGCCCAGCAGAGCCACCTATCAGTGCCCAGCAGTGCCACCAGTCAGTGCCGTCAGTCAGAGCCACCCATCAGTGCTGCCTATCAGTGCCCATCAGTGCCACTTATCAGTGCCCATCATTGTTGCATATCAGTGCAGCATCATCAGTGCCGCCTCATCAATGTCAGCTCATCAGTGCCGCCTGTCTGTGCCACCTCATCAGTGCGGCCTATCAGTGCCCATCAGTGCTGCCTATCAGTGCAGCCTCATCAACGAACATCAGCGAAGGAGAAAAATTACCTGTTTGCAAAATATTCTATAATAGAAACAAAGAAAACCTTTTTGTTTTGCTCTTTTTTTGTTTATAGCACAAAAAATAAAACACCCAGTGGCGATTAAATACCACCAAAAGAAAGCTCTATTTGTGTGAAAAAAATTATAAAAATGTCATATGGATACAGTGTTGCATGACTGCGCAATTGTCATTCAAAGTGCGACAGCACTGAAAGCTGAAAATTAGCATGGGCAGGAAGGGGGTATAAGTGCCCTGTAGTCAAGTGGTTAAATATAACAGTGTAGGCACCATTCCATGTGATAATGTGCAGACTAATTCCTTAAGTGTTTCCCGACTGCCCTATAGCAGAACTACTTCTACAGGGCGGCAGGGCTGCGCAAAATCACGTATGTATACGTGATTTTGTATTTCTGGGTAGGGGGCGTGCGTACCCTACCTGCGCCGCCATTGGCAACTTCAGCTATCACCGGGTCCCAGCCGGGCATTCCCCGCCGACACCCAGCGATCACTGAGGAACACTGACGGTGGAGAGGTCTGTATGTAAACAATACAGATCTCTGCCCTGTCAGCTTCACCATGCTGTTTTGTATTGCTCTGCATAGCAGAGCAATACAAAGCAGTGTGCTTACACAGTAAATCGCACACATACAAAAGAGTAAAACAGCACACAGTTAACCCTTTGATCACCCCAGATGTTAACCTTTCCTACCCAGTGTCATTAGTAGTGTCAGTGCTTTTTATTAGCACTGATCACTGTATTAGTGTCACTGGGGATGTCAGTGACAGTTAATCAGTTCCCCCCCAGTGTCAGAATGCCCACCGCAAAAAAACTTTCCAGTATATAGATGCTATAACTTTCATGTAAACCAATACATTTTGGCCTAACTTTATGATGAAATCAGATTTTTTTATTTTTTTCACGGGACATGTTTAATAGCAAAAAGTAAAAAATATTGTTTTTTTTTCTCAAAATTGTCTGTCTTTTTTTTGTTTATGGCGCAAAAACTAAAAACGCAGAGGAGATCAAATACCACCAAAAGAAAGCTCCATTTGTGGGAAAAAGGGATGTAAATTTCATTTGGGTGCAGCATTGCATGACGGCGCAATTGTCAGTTAAAGTAACGCAGCGCTGTATGGCAAAAAATGGCCAGGTCAGGAAGGGGGATAAATCCTCTGGAGGGCAAGGGGTTAATGTTAGTCTTTTGTATACATAGGGCATGTCCTGTGATCACCCCAATACGAGCTTATTATCAGACTGTAGCTAGAGGACACATGGCTATTTGTACAAATGTTTTGGGGATGGGGGGAGTGAAAAGAAAGGATGAGCATATCTCCTTGATTAATTACCATAGAAATGAAACCCTGCGGCAGAAAACTAAAAATATCCGCATTCTAACCAAGGTGTTCCTGTGCTGACTGAGCTACATCGCACCGGGTCTTCTCTGAGTGTCATTTTTCATCATTTGACACTGATAAAGGGCTAGAGCATGGCTTTGTCTTTATACAGCACTATACATATCCATATCAAAGATGTTTGTATCTCTCTTTCACAAACAAACCGCTACCTATTTTGTCGGCCTAGTTTCCTTTCAGATCTTCCGCACCTACTCTTTTTCATATAAAATAGGATGTTTCTTCTTTTTCTCTTCTGTCATTGCCTGCTGTAGAGCCATGGCTCCTGTAATAATAGATGTTATGCACAGCTGACAGTGCATTAAACACTATACAAAGCACTGTTTAGTGACACAATTAATCTGAGTAAGGAAGATCTTGGCATGAAGTGACTGCGATAGCAAGATATAAAATCCCATGTGCAAGGTCAAAGCAGATGGACTTGAAAAATGTTTTGCTGTCATTTTTATGGCTCGAGATATAAAAATACATGCATTTTGAGTAAATTTAAACAGGGAGTAAAGCCACTGTGTGACATTATTATATACCAAAGGCTACTTGTTACTAGGCTAAGTGATATTTCTGAAATAAATGAAATGTCTACACTTTACTAAACATATCCATCAGACTTTCTTTCATCACTGTGAACCATGTTGCTGTATTATGAAGTAGGTGCTTCTTGATCTGAGTTATCAGGGAATGAATGACAGATCTCTTTAATGTCTCTCCACTTTCACTCTAACAGCTCTTCTCGGTTGCCCTACTGCTCAGTCTAGTATCAGCTGTACTTTGAAAACTTCCCATTCGTGTGAATGAGCAAGGCTGAAGATAGTGGCTCTGCCGGCAGAGCAGAACAAGTATGAAAGTTTAACCCCTGCTACAGTAGAGGTAGACTTAAAGTGGAATTAAACCCATCGCTTTAATGGTTTCCAAAAACATTTACATTCAAGGCATGCCATGAATAATGACTGTCACAGTTGCTTGTGCTCTCAAATGAACTGTCAAGCTATCAAATTGTGTCAAAGCCAGGGGCGGACTGACAACTCATGGGGCCCCCGGGCAATAGGGGATCATGGGGCCCCTGTGTCCTTGCCCAAACTCAAAAAAGCCTATGAAAAAGGTACCAGGGGCATCTCATGGGGCCCCTTACTGACCCTGGGCCCTCGGGAAGTGCCCGAGTTTCCAAATGGTCAGTCCGCCCCTGGTCAAAGCTGATCACATGTGCAGGGCCGAAGGTCAAGCAAAGGCTAAGAGGGAGGGTTTAATGCCACGTTAAGTCCTCATGCACACTTGACGTTTTTACAGCTGTTGTTTTTGGCTTTTGATGTTTTTTTCTGCAGCTTGTAAACCCCCCAGCATGTTATCCTATGTGTCCTTGCACATATAGACTGTAATCAACATTTTATGGCTGGAAAAAAACCCTAAGACTAGTGGGTTTCTAGAGGAGTTGTTTTAGCTGTAAAAACGCTCTAAAGCTGAAAAACGTGGTAAAACGTGGTAAAACACAGCAAACCGGAGTTTTTGGACTTTTTTGGTAAAACAAGCTAAAACCGCTAATGTGGAAAAACACGGGAAAACGCCGATAAACGCTAATGCAAAAATGCTAAAAAAAGCTGAAAAACTCACAATTTTAACATGAGTTTACACAGCTAATTTTACCAGCGTTATCAAAACGTCAAGTGTGCATGAGGGCTTAAACACAATATCGGATGATCTGTGAACTGTGATCGGTTTCTGCATATATTTATTATACAGGATTTATATAGCGCCAACAGTTTGCTCAGCACTTTACAATATAGCGGGAGACAATACAGTAACAATACTGTTCAATACAAGAGGGATAGGAGGGCCCTGCCCCTTGGAGCTTACAATCTAAGAGATTTCCTTGTTTGTCTATTGAACAATGAAGTTTACAAATCGCCACTTTACCCACATAAGCCTGTTTCTGTGATACAGATGTATGGACTTTTTCTTGTTATCCATATTGTGTTGTTTATTCTTGTTGTTAAAAAGTGATCAATGTACATTTGTCATGATGAATGTCTTGTTGTCTAACACAGTTCATGTATGTGACGTATTACGGCTCTTGACTCACAAGTCATTGACTTTGCCTTTCTATCAGTACTGTCATGTTTCACATGACTGTCATATTGACTGTCATATGCCTTTAAGTGTTTCTATATTTTGTTTCTGTTCCTCCCTTTCCTTTGGTTTAGTTAATGCTGTGTAGATAGCCTTTCCCCTTTCCCAGAAATGCATTGCAGCTCTAGCCTCATGTCATGGAGCAGGAAACATTATGATCTTTTGACCTATGGAATGTTCATTGTTGTAAGATTCTCTCAGTTTATGGAATAAACTTCACAAGATCTGCAAGATATCATTCTGATTGAGTCACTGACTGTGGACCCCAACTGAGGTTGAAGTTATCGCTATTTCATCACAACTGTAAGTTACAGAGATCACACTATCAATGCTTAGATTGGAGAAACAGAACAAGTACACATTAGAGCGGTAGCCAATGTATCTTTTATAAATTTCTTTCAATAAAAACTTATTGAAAGTGAAAACACAACAATATCATGCAGTAGTGATTATATCTCTTGCTCTTTTTTTTCTCTTGATGCCGGTATACGTCCCATCTATAAAAATATTCTTACTTGAATGGATTGTTTTTTTAATCTTTGGGTCCAAGGGCTAGTTCACACCACATGCGTTCTGTGTTTTTTTTTTTATTACATCCGAAATGCATAGAAAGTAGGTTACATGGTTTTCAATGCCATAATTGCATTTCCAGTGCGTTCCAGTTCCAGAAAAAAAGGAGCACATGCTGCTTTTTTCCTGCACAGAACTGTACTGGAACATGGTAAAATGCAACAAAAATGCACCGGAATACATAAACATTAAAAAAAAACACGAAAAAAGCATCTGGAACGCATCTGGAAACGCATTATAAACACATCGGAAACACGTGAAAAATGCAGAAACGCATGCGGAACAGATCGAGTGCATTTTTGTGGTGTCAACTGGCCCTTTACCAGGAATCAGCACTTTCTACAATAAATATATTGTGTCAATGTTTAATTACTTTTATTTATTTTTCTATTTGAATCCATTAAAAATAATGTTCTATTGCATTTGCCATATTCCACCACCACTCTGTTTCTCCATCGAAGCCTACGGGTAATGCCAAGTATGAAGAAGTATGTGGTCTCTCCCCAGAATGCAGTGCTTGGGTGCTAAACTTGAATCCTGTCATGAGGACAAGGAAGAAACCATCCAGCAGGAAACTTACCCAGGGTTTAAAATTTAAGCTCTGATGGAGGACTTAAACAGGAAAGCCATACTTTGAGCCCTCCCAAGGTTCTTAATTTTAACTGAAGTCCTGATGAAAAAGGAGTTCCTTTGACCCCCCCCCCCCAACACAATGGATGTCTTTTAACACAATATCAGTAATTCATTTGCACTCTTATCTTTTAGTCTGGCTCTCCATCCATATGTGCATGTCTGCTTTTGGCAACCTGATGGAGGAACAGAGCAGTGTGGAGAAGTGAGTATCAGTGGTTAGATGGGGAGGTCAGTGGTGTTCTAACAAAAGAGCCTGCCATTTTCCTCTTAAAGTTTTATACCAGTCTCTTTAAGGTGTTATCAGCTTAAAGCTGAATCTGTCAGCACACTAATGCTTAATTTCAGCTTAATTTTTGCTTGCATTTTAGCTGAATTGACTGAAATTCAAGCTGTGGGTGGCCCTGTTGGCATTACTAGCTTTAGATTTGAAAATCAAAGGAGTTGGCTGGAAGGAACTGCCAGAATACAATGACCATCAGGGAAGAGTCCACCATTTACACTGTTTACCTTAAAGTTTTATTGAACATAAAAAAAAAAATTTATGAAATTTGACTTCACTAATTCATAGATGTGGTGGCTGCATTAGCTTTCTTTTTTAGATTTTTTCACTTTATTTTCACCTGGTGATGGAGCCAGTAAGTATGTTACCAAGCTGTCCAAAGTGGCAGTTAGATGGTTGAGATAAACTATTTAACACTGACAGGGGTGCTTACATTTCTTAATTTATTTAAAACCTGTACCCCAAAAAGAAAAAACTTGTTGCTGTTTATAACGTGTTAGCTGGCTTTCAGCTTTAATTTTTTAGTCTTCAAAGGTGCTCCTTTGAAGATGTCGCCATGACATAACACGTAGGGGGAGTATTTGTTACCAAATTGGTAAGGTGGATGAGCCTGGCAGCAGTTGGTAAGGTGGATGAGCCTGGCAGCAGTATTCATGATGGACTGGAGGGGGGATAGCCTATGTAAAGGTAAGCCAATGAGGGAGTTGCAGTAGTCGAGGAGAGAGATTACAAGGGAGTAAATTAGGAGCTTTGTGGTGTCGTTGGTTAAAAAGGGGCATATTCTGGAGATGTTGCGGAGGTTGAGGCGGCATGATTCGGACAGGGATTGGATGTGGGCCTGAAAGGATAGTTCAGAATCCAGGGTTACACCTAGCACCCTGGCATGCAGGGATGGATTGATAGTGGTGCTTTTGATCCTGACTGACAAATCACGGGAAGAGGCACGTGGGGGAGGAAATATTATGAGCTCAGTTTTGGATAGATTGAGTTTTAGGAAGTGGTGTGACACCCAGTCTGATATGTCTGTTAGTAAATTGGTGATACGTGTGGAAACTGATGGGGTGAGCTGAGGAGTAGAGAGATAGATTTGTGTGTCATCAGCATAGAAATGGTATTGGAAACCATAGGAAGCTATCAGCTGACCCAAGGAAGATGTGTAGATCGAGAACAGGAGCAGTCCAAGGACAGAACCTTGGGGGACCCCAACAGTAAGAGGAGTAGGAGAGGAGGAAGTAGAGTTGTAAGTGACACTGAAGGTGCGGTGAGATAGGTAAGATTCAAACCAACGGAGAGTACAGTCATGGAGACCAAGTAAATAGAGTTTTTTGAGGAGGAGGGGGTGTTCAACTGTGTCAAAGGCAGCGGAGAGGTCCAAGAGTAAGAGTACGGAATAGTGACCATTGGTTTCTACCCTGTCCAAATACCATATGAAAAGGCATTAAAGTCAATTCACAGATGGAAATAAATAATAATATGCATGTGGTATTTAATTAGTGGTCCAGGCATTCTGTATTTAGGAAATGTAAAAATATAATAGGCAATTTTGAGTGGTTTCTGCCTTTTCGAATCAGTTCTCTCAATGGCAGAAACCTAAATAAGGAAATATGGACATCAATGGGGTTGATTTACTTAAAGAATAACTAAATTATTTTATTGTTTGTTTGTTGGATAGAGTGGAGGTGGATTAGAACATCTGTCAGGTTTGTATTAAAGTCTGTGTCCCCATTAGGGATGTTCGCCCCCTCTTTTGTCCTGTTTAACGTTATCATTGAAAGTGAAAGTAAAAGAAAATCCCAAATTTGGGTTGTCCCCAGAAAAGTAACAGAGGGGACATCTTCAAATGGGAACACAGATGGCAAAAAATAAAAAAAACTGACAGAGGTTATAACCCTCCTTTACTCTATCCAAAATGTAAAAAAAAGTGGTGAATGGATGGTGGAAGTCAGCATGGCTCTCTCTCATTTACTAAGCTATGGAGCAACTTCACTTGCAGAGTGCTCAGTCTATGTGCCTTTAGTAAATCCACCCCATTCATTTAGTAAATCCACCCCATTACATGTAGTAAAATATACTTATTTTCTCCTGTCATTTCACCTGATTTTTAGAGACGTTTTTGTGCATATACAAGCATATACAGTACATCATTTGCTGCAAAAAAAGACATAATTTGCTGAGACTGCAAAGTTATTTCAAGGTTTGCTCTGTGCTGGAAAGGTTGAGAAAGGCTGAAAGTGTAACTACAGACATAAAACTTTCTTTTTCAGTTTGGATGGAGTAACTGAGGGTTAGAAACCCTCTCAGTATTTTATTTTTGCGGCCATCTGTGTTCCCATTGGAAGATATTCCCTCTACTACTTTTCAGGGAACAATCCCAAATTTGAGATTTTCTTTTCATTTCATTTAGGTTCTAATACCTCTCCATCCTATACGAAATTTAAAAAAAAGTTTTTCCTTTAGTTGTACTTTAAGTAAATACAAGTTATTTTTCTAATGTCAAATATCAAAAGAAAGTAGTATGAAAAAATCAAACACACATATATAAATACTCTTCTTCTGCCAATAAAAAAGACAACGTGGTAGAAGTAGGATATATACAGATGTGTTCAAAATAATAGCAGTCAGACATCACTAACCTGATCAATCCCTGTTTTTGGTATAAATGATATTTCTACATGGCAAATAATTTAATAGCAGGTGTAGTAGAGTAATAGAAATCCAACAGACCCAACAGTCATGACATGCATGCTGCTGATTCTGTGTAATCGAATCACTAATTGAAAGGGGCATGTTCAAAAGAATATCAGTGTGGAGTTCTATTAGTGAGGTCATTCATTCTTTGAAAAACAGGTGGCAATTATTGCCCTTATTTAAGGAAGGAAGGCAGCAAATGTTGTACATGCTGGTTACAGTGCATTTTTCACTGAAATTCTGAGGAAAATGGGTAATTCCAGATATTGTTCAGAAGAACAGCGTACCTTGATTAAAAAGTTGATTGGAGAGGGGAAAACATATAAATAAGTGCAGAAAATGATAGGCTGCTCAGCTAAAATGATCGCAAATGCTTTAAAATGGCAACCAAAACCTGAAAGACGTGGAAAAAAGTGAAAAACTACCATTCGAATGGATAGAAGAATAGCCAAAATGGCAAGGACTCAGCCAACAATCAGCTCCAGGAAGATCAAAGAAGGTGTAAAGTTACCTGTGAGTACTGTTACAATTAGAAGACGCCTATGTGAAGCCAAGCTATCTGCAAGAAGCCCCTGCAAAGTCCCACTGTTGAAAAAAAGATGTGCTGAAGAGGTTACAATTTACCAAAGAGCACATTGACTGGCCTAAAGAGAAATGGCGCAACATTTTGTGGACTGATGAAAGTAAGATTGTTCTTTTTGGGTCTAGTGGCCGGAGACAGTTTGTCAGACGACCCCAAACACTGATTTCAAGCCACAGTACACTGTGAAGACAGTGAAGCATGGTTGCGCAAGCATCATGATATGGGGATGTTTCTCATACTACAGTGTTGGGCCTATTTATCGCATACCAGGGATCATGGATCAGTTTGAATACATCAGAATACTTGAAGAGGTCATGCTGCCTTATGCTGAAGAGGAAATACCCTTAAATGGTTGTTCCAACAAGACAACGACCCCAAACACACCAGTAAACGTGCAACATCTTGGTTCTAGACCAACAAGATTGACGTTATGGAGTGGCCAGCCCAATCCCCGGATCTTAATCCAATAGAAAACTTGTGGGGTGACATCAAAAATGCAGTTTCTGAGGCAAAACCAAGAAATAGAGAAGAACTGTGGAATGTAGTCCAATCATCCTGGGCTGGAATACCTGTTCACAGGTGCCAGAAGTTGGTTGATTCCATACAACACAGATGTACAGCAGTTCTCAGAAACAGTGCTTATACAACTAAATATTCATTAAGTGATTCAAAGGAAAGCAAAATCTTCAAACATTTTTCAGTTTATATAGTGAATGTTTGAGTTTGTAAGAAGAATACAAACACTGCTATTTTTTTTGAACAGTCTAATATTCACTTTTCTTAAATTTTTTTAGAGGAACAACACACATTTGATATATTTTTCTTCATGTTTTGATTTGGAATAGAATGTGTAGTGTTCCCAATGCATTTGTGTGTATGGAAATAAACGCTATTAGAAGGGATTTTGAGATTTATTCACTTTTTTCAACACACTGCTATTATTTTGAACACAACTGTGTGTGTGTGTGTGTGTGTGTGTGTGTGTGTATATATATATATATATATATATATATATATATACACATACTATATTGCCAAAAGTATTGGGACACCCCACCAAATCATTGGTTTCAGGTGTTCCAATCACCTTCATGGCCACAGGTGTTTAAAATCAAACACCTAGGCATGCAGGCTGCTTCTACAAACATTTGTGAAAGAATGGGTTGCTCTCAGGAGCTCAGTGAATTCAAGCATGGTACTGTGATAGACTGCCACCTGTGCAATAAGTCCATCCTTGAAATCTTCTTGCTACTAAATATTCCATGGTCCTCTGTTAGTGGTATTATAACAAAGGGGAAGCAACTGGGAACAGCAGAAACTCAGACACGAAGTGGCAGGCCACGTAGAATGACAGAGCGGGGTCAGCGCATGCTGAAGTGCACAGTGTGCAGAAGTCGCCAACTGTCTGCAGAGTCACTAGCTAAAGACCTCCAAACCTCATGTGGCCTTCAGCTTAGCACAACAACAGTGCAAAGAGGGCTTCATGAAATGAATTTCCATGGCTGAGCAGCTGCATCCAAGCCTTACATCACCAAGTGCAATGCAAAACATTGGATGCAGTGGTGTAAAGCACGTTACCACTGGACTCTAGAGCAGTGGAGATGTGTTCTCTGGAGTGAAAACTCACGCTTCTCTGTCTGGAAATTCGATGGATGTGTTTAGGTTTGCGGTTGCCAGGAGGATGGTAATTGCCTGACTGCATTGTGCCAAATGTAAAGTTTGGTGGAGGGGGGATTATGGATTGGGGTTGTTTTTCAGGGGTTGGGCTTGGCCCCTTAGTGTCAGTGAAGGAAACTCTTAAGGCATCAGCATACCAAGACATTTTGGACAATTTCATGCTCCCAACTGTGTGGGAACAATTTAGGTATGGCCCCTTCCTGTTCCAACAGAACTGCACACCAGTGCACAAAGCGAGGTCCATAAATACATGGATGAACGAGTTTGGGGTTGAGGAACTTGACATGCCTGACTGGCCTGAACTGGTCCAGACCTCAACCCGATAGAACATCTTTAGGATGAATTAGAGCAGAGACTGTGAGCCAAGCCTTCTAGTCCAACATCAGTGCCTGGCCTCAGAAATTCACTTCTGGAAGAATGGTCAAACATTCCCATAAGCATACTACTAAAAATTATTGACAGTCTTTCCAGAATAGTTGAAGTTGTCATAGCTGCAAAGGGTGGGCCAGTTCAATATTGAACCCTATGGACTAAGACTGGAATGCCATTAAAGTTCATATGCATGTAAAGGTAGGCACCCCAATACTTTTGGCACTATAGTGTATGTGTGTGATTTTTTTAATACTATTTTCATTCAATATTTAACATTTAGAAAGATAGTTTGTGTTTACTTCATGTCATCAAATGTTTCCTGTGAAAGCAGCTTCCTTTTGACTGGTATTCCAGCCCCCTTTTTCTATTGCATTAATACATATGCTGAGTTAGCGAGTTGGCTTATTTTTATGATTGAAGCCATTATACCTCTATATTAGCAATAAAAACTGACAGGGGTTCTAATTCTTCTCCACTGTATCCATCCCACTGGACATCACATGAGATAAAATACTGCAGGGCTTCATGAGATAAAAACTGCATATTTTGATGAAATACGGCATGCCTTATTTTAGTAGCATTTTTGGGAATTGTCAAACAATATTTGAAAAACGCTATGAGGTATATTACTATGAATGTTAAGGAGGAAAATACCGCTTTGTGAATGAAGCCCACAGAGAGCAGTATTAGCTTTTCTTATTTATATATTTTATAGGCAACAGTTGAATTTTGAATACTGAAGCGGTCTTATCTTGGATTGTTGATAATAACAATTCAAGTGCTAGTCAATTATTGTTGATCCTGGCTCTTAAAGGGGAACGAGCAAGTTTGATCTTGGTAAGCCAAAGGTGCATCAGAAAAGGTGAGTGGCCATTTGTTGGTGGAGCTTCTCTTTATTTTCACTTGAGACTCACAGTGGAGGTCTATTGGAGTGAAGATTGCACACACCATGTTATGATGCAGACTTATATTTTGATGAACTTTGCACTTTATTAGTTTGATGTGAATACCACAATCACATTTTAGAGATTTTTTTTTTGTTACAAATTCACTGGTCTAATTAAATTCAGCACTGTTGTAATAGCGTAGCACTTTTATGATAATTGTAAGTTTTGTGTAAAGTTGGTAGCTTTCAGTGCTGTTTGTTTCTAAGTGTATTTTTTCATATTTATATATGTTACAATTTGTACACACACACACAAGTTCATAGTTTTTTGTATTTATTACAAATAGGTGAGCACGGGAAAATTTTATGATTTGTTGTTAAAGTGTATATTGTGATTTTAGATGTCCTTTAACATGTGAACATGTGAACAGTGTGAATCTCCATAGACTTTAATAGGGCCAACAACTAATACTAGCTGCATGCAGAGCAGTGTTCTGGAAGAGAACCACCCCCCATCCCCCCTAGTTTCTGATTACGATTGGCTTTGTTACTGGGAGCTTGACATTGCTGCCTTTCTGGTTTTAGTCTATGCCAACTGTCATCACTTGGGATGGGTGGGACTTGAGCTGGTCATACATGGATTAAAAATTGGCTGGTTCAGCAGGAATCAGACAAATTTCAGTCAATGTATGGATGTTCCCATTCAAGAGGAGTTGATCTAGTGATCAAATCCTCCCGAATGGGACTGTTGGTATATTTTCACTTGACAAGCACTTGCTGCCTATCGGTTGCAGCCGATGCCAGAATACAATAGCGTAGCAGGCGAATGTGTGGATGGGAAAATCCGCTTGTTTTGTTTTTTTATCAGCCAGGTGGCTGATCAAAAAAAATTATGCATCTGTGGCCACCTTTAGTCTAGAAGTCAGGGAAGAAAAATTCCTAGTAACAAAGTGTTGCTTATTTAAAGAAGTGCAGATTGAAGGGTTTTCCTGTTATTAATGGTAACAGAATACCTCTCACAGGCAATGTTTAACATTCTAAAGATTAATGTGGCCAAATCATTCAGTTTAAAGTTAGAGCAATTAAAAAAAAAAATAACAAACATCATACTTACCTGCTCTTTGCAGTGGTTTTGCACAAATTCTCTTCTTCTCGGGTCCTCCACTTGTGCTCCTAGCCCCTCCCTCCTGCCTGAGTGCCCCCAGAGCAAGCAGCTTGCTATGGGGGCACCCAAGCAGGCTTGTGCCCGAACCACTGCTCTGCGTGTCTTTTCACACACAGAGCTGAGGCTCAACCCTGTCTCCTTATCGGCTCACTGGGTGTGATTGACATTGGCCCCCACTGCCAATGAGGAGGGAGGGTCCCTAGATAGACGATGCTTTCGTGTACATCGCTAGATCGCAACAGGACTCTGGTAAGTATTAGGGGGGGCTGGGGGCGGGAGCTGCACACAGAATGTTTTTTTACCTTCATGCATAGAATGCATGAGGGTAAAAAACCTTAAGGCTTTACAACCACTTTAAGCCTCTTGTTTACAATTGTCTAGCCTTTTTGAATTTGCCCTGTCGTCTGCTAGTAAATTTCTGCTTTAAAAAAACAGTTTTTCACCCTGAAATAGGAGAATTGTAAACACAGAAAACATACACACAACCCAGAGTCAATTGTTGACATCCATCAAGAGGGTCCACATTGTTACCCTTCCATATCTGTGTTTCAGCAGAAAATTATTCTCAGGTTCTAACCCTAGCATACACTGGGGCATGGAGTTTATTGTTTATAATGCATGTTTTGTATAGTTAGTATGCTAGAACATTTGTTATTTTTTTCATCTTGTTCTTGTCTGCATATGAATGAGTTGAGGTAATTTCTTATTTTCCTACGGCATTACATATTGTCTGAAATTATTGATCTCAGATAGATAAACAAATATAAAATGAGAACATTGCTGGAGGTCATTGTGTGCCATGTTTCTTATTCATCAGATGCACTTGTTAAATGAAACTCTTAAGGTGACAAGAGATAAACTTGAGAAGTAGTCTTAATTATTCAAGAACATCTGTGCAGAGTCCTGCATAGCAAAAATAAAAGATCTTGCTATAGCATGGCCATTTGAAATAACTGAATACGATACTAGGCATTTAAATTTTGGGGTGTAATTTAGAAATATGCAGTATGAGCAGCTAACTTTTAGAGGGTTTTAAAATTTTTACTAGATTAGTGGATATCTCACTGAATCTTTGCTGGCAGCGTAGGAAAGGCATGTTAAATGAGAGGAGGGGTACTTATGCATCTTACATATCATGCATTTTCCAGATCCGTTTGGTGAATATCCTGTATATTTATGTATACTGTATGAATGTACAGTGAATTGCACACTTGCCACTTATCCGTAATAGGACGCCTGTGCTGGAGTAGTGTGGAGAGGCTCAGAATAAGGCAAGTGAAGAAGGTTACATACTGAAATGGTAATCTGGGTATCCTCAGAGAAGCTATAACTACGCTCTTGCAGATTGGGCATTTTTTAGCTGCTTCTAGGTGCAGGTTTTTTCTGCCTCTAAATGCCCATATAGACTTTTAGAGGAGTTTAGAAGCAGGGACTTTAGAGACAGAAAAAACCCACTGTCAGTGCATCCAGCTGCATTTTGGAAGAAAAAATGCCTCACGCCTAGACGGACATGTAAACGCATCTTGCGCTTGAGCGTTAATTCATTTCAAAGGCCAGAATAAATTATTATTCTGGTCAATGAAAATGAATTAAAACCTAAGCGTTTGAAACAGCATTTGGGCAGAAAAAACTCTTGAGGCTTGCAAAAGTGGGGTTGACTTACTAAAACTGGAGCGTGCAAAATCTGGTGCTGTTCTGCACAGAAACCAATCAGTTTCCTGGTTTTATTGTCACACAAGATGAAGTTAGAAGCTGATTGGCTGCCATTAACAGCTGCACAGGATTTTGCACTCTCCAGTTTTAGTAAGTCAACCCCACTTTTGCAAGCCTCAAGAGTTTTTTCTGCCCAAATGCTGCTGCCATTAGGAATGACTTACTAGGACAGTTGTCAAAATGTGTGCATGAGGCCTTAAACTGTAAAACAACATAGAAAAAACTGCAAAAGTTATTAACAAAAAGCATAAAAACATGGAATACTAATGAAGACAATATTGGAATATAAGGAATTATAACTGTGAGGATTTTCATGATCATTTAGCACTTATGAAAGTACCTTCAACACATATCCTGTACACGTTTTATAGACCAGCAAATTATTCTAATGATAGCCATGTGTGCTTTCATGCTAAATTACCACCCAACAATGCCATTGCACTATGCCCGATTATGATGTTCAATATTATAAACTAATAAAAAGCATGGAGATCACAGCTCCAAAGAAAGAATAGAACTGAATTTATTTACTCTTGCTGGAAGGTCATTTTCCCATGTTAAGGATGTTTAATAATACAAGGGAAGGTTAATAATCAGATTGCAGATGGGAAGAAGTAAAGTGGGAATATGATCAACTTAATAAATATATAAATGGACAGTATATTAAACCCGTTAAAAAATTGTGCACTTTAAGGTCATCACAAAAGAATCTAGGGCACTTTGCACCTGGAGTAAAATAGCTTTAACCTCCATATAACAAAAGGGTCCATTGTAGTAATACCTGTGACCGTGTAGGATTAGCTTTTACAGAGTTAGAGCTAGTTTCAGCCAACTGTGATCTCTTCAAAAAGGGGCTGAATATCTTTATACATACACAAAATATAATTGGCTCTTAATATGTGTAAGAAAAAACACTGATAAGGTTGATCCAGGGACTATCCAATTGACTGTGCAGATCAGAAAGAATTTTTTTTTTGGGTGGACCATATTGGACTCCACTTTAAAAGGGTGTTTGCCCTCCTCTAGATAAATTTTGGTTTAGGGTTCTGAGGATACAATATTTTTTGTTTCTTTTAATTGTTTATTTAACTAGATAGGTGTGTTTTTTGCAACCTATTGTATGAAAGTCAATGCATTGCACCAAAGTTAAAGCGGTATTAAAATAAAAAATTTAATATATTGTAGCCTACCAATCCTTATACAGTGCTCAGAATAAATGAGTACACCCCTTTTGAAAAGTAAGATTTGAATCAATATCTCAATGAACACAAGAACAATTTCCAAAATTTTGACAAAACTGAGTTTATAGAACATTTGTTTAGCTCATTACATGAAAGTAAGCTTAATAATATAATTTTAGAAGATTACAAAATCTTCAGTGTTACTCAAAGTAGTTGATGCAAAAATGAATATACCCCACAAAAAAACTACTACATCTAGTATTTTGTATGACTTCCATGATTTGTAAGGACAGTAATCGGTCTTCTAGGCATGGAATGAACAAGTTGGGGACATATTGCAACATCTATCTTTTTCCATTCTTCAAGAACAACCTCTTTTAGAGCCTGGATACTGGATGGAGACTGATGCTCAACTTATCTCTTTAGAATTACCCATAGTTGTTCAATTGGGTTCAGATCAGGAGACATACTTGGCCATACAGGGTCACTTTCACCCTGTTCTTCTTCAGAAATGCAACAGTGGCCTTAGATGTGTGTTTTCGATCATTGTCATGCTGGAAAAGCGCACGACGACCAAGGGCATGGAGTGATGGTAGCATCGTCTCTTTCAATATAGAGCAGTACAGGTGTGAATTCATGATACCATCAATGAAATTCAGCTCCCCGACACTAGCAGCACTAATGTAGCCCCACAGAAAGACACTGCCACCACCATGTTTCACTGTTGGCACCATGCATTTTTTTGTACTCCTCACCTTTGCAATGCCATACAGTTTTGAAGCCATCAGTTCCAGAAACATTTATCTTGGTCTCATCACTCCAGAGTACCGATTCCCAGTAGTCTTTTTCAGCATGGGCCCTGGAAAATTCTAGGTGGGCTTTTTATGCATGGGCTTCAGGAGAGGCTTCCTTTGTGGACAATACCTATGCATGCCACTCCTCTGCAGTGTATGCCATACTGTGTTACCCCAGTTTGGCTTTCTACTTCTTTAGCTAACTGCATTGAACTTGCATGGTGATTTTCTTCAACCCTTCTCATCAGAAGATGCTACTGTCAAGGTGTTAACATCCGTGGACAGCTTGGACGTCTCTGTGTGATGGTTGCAGTTTCATCTTTGCTAAATTTTTGTATCACTTTTGCTACAGTATTCTGACTGACAAGTAAAGCTTTGCTGATTTTCTTGTAGCCTTCACCTTTCTTGTGTAAATAAATTATTTTCTTTCTCAGGCCTTGCTTTTCTTCCATGTGGTGCCATTGCTGACATCATGAAAAGGGAAGGGGTTCTCTTTGTTAAGTAACGCCCTTTTATAATCAATGTCTGCTGGATACCTGTTTAATGAATAATTAGGCTAACCCAGGGGTGGGCAAACTTTGTGACTTGACGGCTGCAATGGGTTCATATATTGGACCTGGGGGCCGGACCAAGAGTAGATGAATGATGTGTATGTGACATCCATAGTAAGTATAGTAATATTCCCCCATAGTAAGCATAGTAATTCATCCCCCATAGTAATTCATCCCCCATAGTAATTCATCCCCCATATAGTAATTCATCCCCCATAGTAATTCATCCCCCATATAGTAATTCATCCCCCATATAGTAATTCATCCCCCATATAGTAATTCATCCCCCATAGTAATTCATCCCCCATATAGTAATTCATTCCCCATAGTAATTAATGACCCATAGTTATTCATCCACCATATAGTAATTCATCCACCATATAGTAATTCATCCCCCATAGTAATTCATCCCCCATAGTAATTCATCCCCCATATAGTAATTCATCCCCCATATGGTAATTCATCCCCAATATGGTAATTCATCCCCCATATGGTAATTCATCCCCCCTATAGTAATTCATCCCCCCTATAGTAATTCATCCCCCATACAGTAATTCATCCCCCATATAGTAATTCATCCCCCATAGTAATTCATCCCCCCTATAGTAATTAATCCCCCATATTAATTAATTCCCCATATTAATTAATTCCCCATATTAAGTCCCCAAGTCCCCCCTGTGTCAATTCACTTACCTTTGCTCCGCGCGTTCCTCTCGCCGTGTTCCCGCGCCGTTCCGGTGTAGCATGAAAATCTGTCTCCTATGAGGATCTGTCCCCCTCGACGTATCTGCGCATGTGCCAGTTTCAGGCATTAGCAGCCGATCGGCGATCTCCGGCACATGCGCAGATACGACGAGGGGGACAGATCCTCATAGGAGACAGATTTTCATGCTACACCGGTCTTCAGGGCAGACTGTGAGAGGAGCCTAGCTCCGCGGGCCGGATTAAAAGGTCCGCCGGGCCGTATACGGCCCGCGGGCCGTAGTTTGCCCATTGCTGGACTAACCTGTTGTTAAATTCTAGTTAATTAGGATAAAATTTAGCTTTGCGCCTAAAACATTCATTGGGGTATATTTATTTTTGCAACATGGTCCTGAATGAATTTGTTAGGAAAAATCCTTTTTTGTGTGTGCAAAGTAACAAATCTTGTTTGCAATCAATGGCCTGCATTTATGGAAGTATTTTGTAGTATAGTGTGCCATAGAAAATGTTGATTCTGAAAGGAAAGTAAAGGTTTTCTGACAAATCTGCTGAGCTTTGTATGTGGTGGCTGCATTAATTTTCTTTTTTAGGCTTTTTTTCTTTTATTTCACCTGATGATCCAGCCAGTAGCACACCATGGGGTTTATTTACTAAAGCTAGAGAGTGCAAAATAAAGCTCATTTTCGTATATAAACCAATCAGCTTTTAACCTAAGCTTGTTCGATTAAGCTATGGCAATAAAACCTGGAAGCTGACTGGTTTCTGTGCAGAAATTAGCCTGATTTTGCACTCTCCAGCTTTAGTAAATAAACCCCTTTCTGTCTTAGGGTGTTTGCATTCTGAATGAAATAGTAAAGCAGACACCTACAGATAGCGGCATTGTCAGTCTGGAGAGAGGGTAGAATTAGACTATCAGATTTCGATGGGCTTGACTAACAAATTTAAACTAAACTCCAGCTAACACTTTATAAACAGTTACAACAAACAGCTTTTTCCTTTTGGGATAAAGGTGTTGAAAAAAGCTGGCCCATGTAAGCACCTCTGTCAATGTTAAATGGTTAGTCCCAACCCTCTAACTGCTACTTTGTCTGGACAACTTGGTCTGGTAAAGTAAGTTGAAAAATATCAGATTTATTGGGTTGATCATTGGGTGACAATAAAGGAATAAAACCTAAAAAATAGAAAACAGGACTGGGTTTATTTTTTCAGCACACGCAATGAGCAAGTATGAGGCTATCTCTATCTTTTTGCTCTGCTTCTATCACTTCCATCTTCCCTACTCTGATTCTTTCTAGCACATCCTACACTAGTTCCTGCTTAAAACATGCTGCCACAAACACAAGTTAGAAGAGGTGATAGCATACTGTAGTGACAACTAGACTTGCCAATTAATTTGTAATAGAAATCTTTTTATCAGGGACTACATATCAAAAATGCCTAAAAACACAGCAAGCAGCAGTGCTGATGTGATGATGATAAGAAGAAAGGAATGTAAACAGTGTTGTCTGCTCTGAGCAGAGATGCTGCAATAGAGGGAGGATGGTGATGATTCAGGAGGCATAAAGATAATTGTGAAGAATGTCAACAGCATTTTATTGTATTGAGGTCTGAGGATGGTGATGATCAATTCATTCTTGTGTGTCTGTTTTGCTGTTCTTACTGTAGGCTCTGTTCATAAATGTTGGAATATCATTTTCATGTATTTTTGTATAACAACTAGATCAGTGTCAGTGTTCAGTATGTATTTATTTATTACAGGTACTTATATAGCGCCGTCAATTTACGCAGCACTTTACATATATATTGTACATTCACATCAGTCCCTAACCCTCTAGGGGCGTACAATCTAAGGTAAAGATACAGTGCCGTGAAAAAGTATTCATACCCTGTGAAATATTCCACATTTTGTCATGTTACAGCCAAAAACGTAAATGTATTTTATTGGGATTTTATGTGATAGACCAACACAAAGTGGCACATAATTGTAAAGTGGAAAGAAAAAAATAAATGATTTTCAAAATGTTTTACAAATAAATATCTGAAAAGTGTGGCATGCATTTGTATTCAAGGCCCCTGCGTCAATACTTTGTAGAACTACCTTTCATTACAATTACATCTGCAAGTCTTTTTGGGTATGTCTCTACCAGCTTTGCACATCTAGAGAGTGAAATTTTGCCTATTCCTCTGCAAAATAGCTCAAGCTCTGTCAGATTGGATGGAGAGCGTCTGTGAACAGCAATTTTCAAGTCTTGCCACAGATTCTCAATTGGATTAAGGTCTGGACTTTGACTGGGCCATTCTAACACATGAATATGCTTTAATCTAAACCATTCCATTGTATGTTTAGGGTTGTGGCCTGCTGGAAGGTGAACCTCCACCTCAGTCTCAAGTCTTTTGCAGAATCTAACAGGTTTTCTTCTAAGATTGCCCTGTATTTGGCTCCATCCATCTTCCCATCAACTCTGACCAGCTTCCCTGACCCTGCTGAAGAAAAGCATCCCCACAACATGATGCTGCCACCACCATGTTTCACAGTGGGGATGGTGTGTTCAGGGTGATGTGCAGTATTAATTTTCTGCCACACATAGCGTTTTGCTTTCAGGCCAAAAGTTCAATTTTGGTTTCATCTGACCAGAGCACCTTCTTCCACATGTTTGCTGTGTCCCCCACATGGCTCCTCGCAAACTGTAAACAGGACTTCTTATGGCTTTCTGCTTGCCACTCTTCCATAAAGGCCAGATTTGTTGAGAGCACAATTAAAAGTTGTCCTGTGGACAGATTCTCCCTCCTCCAGTTACCATGGGCCTCTAGGTTGCTTCTCTCAATGCTTTTTCAAGGCACTGTATAGCCTTCAAACAGTAGATGGCAGTGTTTATAGTTGCATCTATGTTTGTACTCTGTCTTTTCTGTATAATAAAGTTATTGTCCCCTGTTTACAGAGAAGCAGCAGATAAGCACATGTGGACTGTGCAATGTCTGTTCCATAGGGCTATATACAGAACTTCTAACAATAACAATAGGTGTGCAGGATCTAAGTAATATGGGAACCTTGTCTTATGAAACATGCTGAAAGGTTGTGGGATAGCAAAGGGGAGCCTCGAAGGTCTTCAAGACAGATTAGGCATCCTACTCTATTATCTCTCCAACTTCTTATGTGAATCTTTCCTCCTGTGCTGAATTTTGATCCTATAGCCTGGAACATGGCTCACAGGGTTAAGGATAAGAAGTGCAAATAGTGGAAGAGATGACAATGGAAGAGAGAAGCAGGAGGTGAACTAGTAGGGTCATATAGGAAGTGTGGTTGGATGATAAGGGAAGTTGTACAGAGAGGCAGTGGAGGAGTAAGAGAAGTACAGAGAAGGTGGGCACTGAAAGTGGCTGGGTACAAATAATATTAGCTCGGGGAGTGCTGAAAGTGGGCAACAGGAGCTGTACAAGTTAAGGTTTGGGAAGTATGTGGGGAGGGGGACTTTGGGAGAGGACACGAGAATTAGTATAGGGGATTTGATGGAGGCAGATGAGAGGAACACCACAGGGGGGCGGTGCAAGAGGACAAGTAAAACAAGACATTGTGGAACTGGCAGCAGAAGAGAGCAACAGTATAAAAGCTGTACTGGTGGCTGATGACAGGAGCATTAAGGAGAATGTGAGCTGCTGGGGGAAAGGGTGGAAGCAAATGAGAAGAGCAGTACAGAGGAGAAATGGATGCATACAACAAAAACAGCAGAGAAAAGGAGGAACCGGGGGCTAAAATGAGGAACAGTAAAGGGGTAGGATTTTTGGAGGCGGATTAAAAGACCAATATGGTGGGGTGGGGGGACACACAGAAGGATGCACTTCCCAACACACCCCCTCCTATGCTGAGGGGCTAAATAAATTCTTTGATAAAGGTGAACTTATCCTTTAAAATTAAACCATTCTTGACCATACAGGGCAAAGCAAGAGGTTACATTTTAATGCAGTACTGCACAGATTCATATATTTATCTTCAGCTTTTCTCCTCTGCAGATCTGTTCTGCCAGGATGGGAGAAAGGTGCAGTGTAATCTACCTGTCACTGAACTTGCAGCTTATGCAGGGTAATAGACTTCCTGTTTGTCAGAATTAATTGGCCTAGCACTGTCACATGGAGTGAGTCACATGCTCCTCCATACCCAGCAGTACCAGGTCCTACTGCTCTAGAGAGAAAATGGAGTGGTGGTGTGAAAAGAGGTATGCTTCTGATGATCAGAGACTTGAAGCAAACCCTTTGCTTTTTGCCCAGGAGCCTAAATGCAAACCTGTGCTTTGCCTATGCAAGTAATTATTCTATATGTTCAAGTACATTACAGTGCATTTTCTTAAACCAGATTGCAACCTGTGGCTTTATTTCTTGTTGATTCTAACTTGGCTTGGCAAAATGATAAGGATTATTGCCTCAAGAAGTCTTCCTTTAGTCCTGTCCTTTCCCACCTTCAGGGACATTTTATGTTTGCAGTTTATATGCCCTTTAGACAGTAGCCATATTCTTGCTGCATTTTTTTACCTTGCAAATCCTCATCTTTATCTAGAATCATTATGATTATGATTTTATGTGCAGAATGATATACTGTAGGTAACTGCTACACTGAAAGGTGTATGTTGATGACCCAGAGGTGTAACTGTATGAACTAATGTTTCAAATTCTCTGGGTAGACAGACCAGACTCTACATTTCTTCCATACATATCTCATTCTAAAATAGCAGTATAGTTCTGTGTAACAGCCAAGGGTGAAACAAACATATAAAACCAAGGCTTTCCTTAGCTTCAGCTAGAGCTTCCAGTATTTCTGAACGCATACAGGCTGAAGAAATGCAGTTTTCAGCTAACTTATTCTCAGTGTGCTGATTCTGTGGGGAAGTGGAATAGAAAGACAGACAGAGTACACGGACTGTATAAAAGTGCAGGTCAAATGTACTAACCAATTATCACACCAATACATACACAACTAGCTGGGGAATGGGCATACTTACAAATTAGCTTGTAATATAAGGATTACTAGACTGATTAAGCATAAGATATTACCCAAAGAAAACAAAAGATCTAAACAGCTAAATATTTGTAGCTCTTGTCTGGAGCAATAACTTAACAAAGGGTTAGCTATGAAGGTCAACACAAAGAAGAATATTTCTTCTAATACTGCAGTACTCTTTAGTAATTCTTTGTTTAACCTGATTGTATGCCTTGCATAAATTATGAAACAACTCATATCTGGATATACTTTTTTTTTCATATTCAGAAGACTTAAAGGGAAACTCTTATTTAGTCGAAAAAATATAGCAATAAAAAAATATTATAACACATACAGTTGCTACACATGCCATGTTGTAATTGAATGTTATTAAAAATTACTTTTCTTGTTCAATCTGCAGTGCTGTCATTTCTAAAAAAATTAAATGCAATATTGCAATTCAATGCCATATGGCAACATTGGGAAATTCTGTACACCATCGGTGTGCAGAATGCCCCCAGAAATTTCATTTCCTTGTTGTTCGATTGGGTCACTGATTTTTCCAGACATCCCCATTAAATTACTATGTCAAATTTAGGGCACCCTCTGCAACAGGAAATTCAGTTTTGGTGAAATGCTCCCCAAGGGTATAACACTACTAACAGAATACCAACCCTGCAGTGTTTCTTATTATAGAACACTGAGCATGCACCAGCTTATTATAATAAACCAGACATTCCTGTTTAGAATTCAGTCTGCGAAGGACATTGTGAAACAAACAACTTTTTATCAGAAAAACAAAAGGTAGGAATCTTTTACAAAGTCTGTTAAAATCCCTGTAACGTACATAGATCACCCAGAAGAAATATTTTTTTTCTCAATTGAAGGCAAAATATTTTTTCATTATGGATAGAATAGGGTAGAGTTATATTGCCATCTGTGTCCCATTGGAGAGCTTTCCCTTCACTTCCTGTCTGTTGCCACAACAGAAAGCAAGAAGAAGCCAGAATGGTGACCAGAACTAGTGTCGCTACTGGAAGATTTCCCCATTATGTTTTGGTGAACACTCAAAATGTAGGATTTTCTTTCACTTTTAGTGATAATCATTACCAGGACAAATAAAAGGGGTGAATCTCCCTAATGGGGGCATATACATCAATAAAATCCTTACAGGTGTTCTCATCCCTATCCCCGTCATCTAAAACAAAGAAACAAAAGGCCTTTAGTTATACTTTAAAAGTAGTAATATTCTTAAATACTATGGTAGTTTTGTTATTGTTATGGTATGATGGAATGGATAAATAACAAGTAGTCGAAAGGCTTAAATACCTTTCCTAGAAATAATTCTCCTCCCGGCTCCCTCCAATGTTTCCTGGGAATTTGGTTTTGTGATTTCTGTTGAAGAGGAAGATGAGAATTCATGCAGGCTTATTCTCTTGCTCAGTACCCAACATCTAGACATTTTTCTTATCAATGGTAGCTAAAGATGTACTTCAGATACTTGAGCTACTAGTCAAGTGTTTGATCATTTACTTTATACCAGTGTCACAATTCTAGACATTTGTTACACTATTATAGTATTTATGGTCATGAAACATTTTTGGATGTGGAAAGTCGAATTACTTCCATCAAAGCTGTGCTGCTCACTGCTCCTATACAAGCTGAAGAACATTTGTACAAAGCCTTAAACCACAACTAAGGGCTATTTTTATTTGTAATGTACCCCTGGTAGACAAAAAAAAAAACCGATACAAGTATTAGTCTTCAATTTTCCCCATTTTTTAAAAGACACATCTAAATGTTTCTGATAAAGAACAAAAGGAGGTTATTTAAACATTTTTTTAAAAAAGTTTAAAATTACTCCTGTAATGACAGAGGTGAGCAGTAATGACTAGGCCTCTCTTAGCAACGTTCTAGCAATGTCCTGGGAGTATTCCTGTCAGGTTTCAAGATGTAAGTAAAAGGCCTACACCTTTAGCAAGGGCATTATTATTATTATACAGGATTTATATAGCACCAACAGTTTGCGCAGCAGTTTACAAAATGAAGGTAGACATTACAGTTACAATACAATTTGGTGCAAAAGGAAACAGAGGGCCCTGCTCATTAGAGTTTACAATCTAGAAGATTATTCAACTTCAATCAAAGCAGCAGAGTTTTTTTTTATCTATTGACACCCCTTATCTGCATAGGCAGTTTATTTTGTGAACTAAGCCTTTAACACCCCGGTCACACTGGGTGCGACTTGGCATGCAATTTGTATGCCATGCGACTTGCAAATCATATGCCACGTCACACCCTATTGTCCGCAATTACAGCAGTCAAATCGGTGCAGTTCCGACTTGGTTGGAGCTGCACCGATTTCTAAAGTAGTACATGCACTACATCTGTGTCAGATGTCTTGCAAATCGCACCTGAAATCGGCATGTCCCCCGACTTTAAAACCATGCGACTTCACTGTAACTGAGGCTTTTGTGGGTGAGGGTTGGTATAAGGATAAGCAGGCCTATGAACTGGAATATAATTTTAATCAGGGTGACGTCTTTCCATAATAATATATATATATATGTATAAACTTTGTATTTCAATGGTTTTATTGACTTTGTAAACGTTTTAACAAGATTTGAGCAACAAAGCCCGCCCACGCAGGGGCTATCAATAGCACATAAAAAATAAAGAGAACAATGCACTAACACCAACAGAGCAGAAGGTGCGCCCACGCAGGGACTATCAGTGGCACATAAAATACAAAAACAATGATATAACACCAACAGTAACTCAAGCCAAAGGCAGATATCTACCGCCTCACAAAAATCAAGCAGAAATAAAGAGGAGAAAGAAGTAAAGAAGGAGACAAGACCAGAAGCAGGGGTCCGGAAACGTCAATACTGAACAGCATCACAAACCCAGACTAGCCAGGGGGAGTGTGGGAAAATGTCAACCACGGCTCCCATATTTTCAAAATTTTCCATTGGGAGTCATTACGGACCCTCGACATCTGTTCATTGAGCATCAGAGTGGTCATACGGTCCCACACCCCCTGAAGAGGGACAGATGTACTTTTCCAGGCCCGAGCAGTTGTTCTAGTCACCGACAAGAACAAATATGAAGCCAACTTCTGCTCGTGAGCCAACAGGCCCGGTATGGGACAGTGAAGCAAAGCATACCGAGCTTTCTGGAAAATGGAGAGATGAAACAAGGTGTAAAGAAGGCCAAATACAGGAGACCAAAAGTGAATCAGTCATATATTCAACACATCTCCAGCAACGATCACTACAGGCAGAATTCGCATGGGCTAAATGAGACGGGACCCAATACCAACAAAACAGTACCTTGTATGCCACCTCAAGCGTGGCTGTATTAAATGAACATTTAGCTATAAACTGATCAGGCCTTATTCCAGTCCTCCAGATCCACCCCCACCCCCACTGAGTGACATATGATAGAGAAGTATGCGACGAGCACCTATTCAGGGATGCACAAAGTAGGGAAACAAGGCCCGGGCACCCAGACGCTGTTGGCAAAGCTGTTCAAAGGCAGATTTCTGATATGGAAAAGCGGAAGTGCCACACAGTGAGGTCAGCCAGTGTCGCAATTGAAGGTAATGAAAAAATTCCTATAGAAATATGTGCAGTGCTAATCAATGAAATAAGGCGCAAAATGTTCCAAATAACTAAAAAATTAATAGCAGTTACTAAATAAATATATAAATAGTACTAGGATCATGTACTAAAAACGTCCCGTATTGTATCCAAACTTATTGACAGTCTATGTAGTGTTCCCCTTTAAATCAGCAGTGATGTTCCAAACAATATAGAGAGATTGTGCACTCACCAGATGCACACTGTAAATGTGCATTAAGAAAAATTCACAGAAGCCTCCTTTTAAGGGTCTGGTCTGGGATGGGGGAAGATATCCTCCCTCTAGGTGGTAGGTCTGGGCAGGGACACACGGAGATAATCCTACCTCTAAGTAGGTGGTAGTAACAAGAACACACAGGGTAGTATGGAGATCCAGCTGGCCAGAGATCCCTTTAAGGGATGGGTGGGTTCAGGTGCCTGGATACAGGATCTCCCTTTTCTTGAATCTTTAGGTTGCTGGATCAGGCAGGTGCTATAAATAAATAACTCCACCAGGGGGAGTATAGAGAGTAATCATAGTGTAGTAATTAGTGTCACATTTATTGAAGAATAACCATGGTTAAAATCACTCAGATTATAAGGATAATGCAGAGTATAGCAGCATTGTGCAGCACAAACGATAATACAGAGTATAACAGCGGTGTGCATCATTTAGCCTCTGCCTCTGAAGAAGTGCGCGTGCACGAAACGCGTCAGTGGGGGCCAGGACGCCGTGACTTTAAGCCGCCGGAGCCACGTGGAGGCCCGGCAGCCATCTTTAATTCTGGACGGTCAGCCTGATGCACACCGCTGTTATACTCTGATCCAGCAGCCTAAAGATTCCAGAGAGGGGAGATCCTGTATCCAGGCATCCAGGCACCTGAACCCACCCATCCCTTAAAGGGACCTCTGGCC
Source organism: Staurois parvus (assembly GCF_062004578.1). NCBI lineage: Eukaryota > Metazoa > Chordata > Amphibia > Anura > Ranidae > Staurois > Staurois parvus. The sequence continues at coordinate 4,339,533 of NW_028318002.1, forward strand.
AGCTGGATCTCCATACTACCCTGTGTGTTCCTGTTACTACCACCTACTTAGAGGGAGGATTATCTCCGTGTGTCCCTGACCAGACCTACCACCTAGAGGGAGGATATCTTCCCCCATCCCAGACCAGACCCTTAAAGGAGGCTTCTGTGAATTTTTCTTAATGCACATTTACATTGTGCATCTGGTGAGTGCACAATCTCTCTATATTGCTAGGAACATCACTGCTGATTTAAAGGGGAACACTACATAGACTGTCAATAAGTGTGGATACAATACGGGACGTTTTTATTACATGATCCTAGTACTATTTATATATTTATTTAGTAACTGCTATTAACTTTTTTAGTTATTTGGAACATTTTGCACCTTATTTCATTGATTAGCACTGCACATATTTCTATGCATTTTCCAGAAGGCTTTATTTGGTTTCCTTGAGTGTCCAGCTGCTTACCCACGAGAGCGCTCATTTTTATTGCTATTTTATTCTGTCAATGAAAAAATTCCGCCTGAGGGACATCCTGTGACTCCCGAAGAGAGTTCCAGGTGGGGAAGGACCGAGAAGTCAAAAAGTGTCGCACCTGCGAAAAAACCATTGGCTACCCACCAAGAGAATGGCGGCAAAAGAGGATTATTAATAATTGGGAGCAAAGGTAGGAAGGGTGACATCAAGCCACTTGAGTAGCGTACCGAATCCCACACTTGGAGGCCATGTAGCAAAATCAGACTCAATGTCATCAGGCGTAGGGCAGGGAGGAGCCATAAAAGCGCTGATGTTGCAATGGGGGCACAGTTAGGTAGTTCCAAAAGGACTCAGAGAGGAAAAATAATATATTTTTAACCAAGAAAGCATAACAATGTTTTTTATACATTAATTATGTAAAATGCAATGACAAAATCAAGTAAAATCTGCAATAAATGTTTTTCTCCAATAAGGCCATATAACCTAACCCTATTGTAGTTATATTGAATCTGCTACTTCTTCTTGTAAGACATACTTTCTAGAGCAGGGGTGTCAAACTGGCAGTCCTCCAGCTGTTGGGAAACTACAAGTCCCATCATGCCTCTGCCTTTGGGAGGCCCGCCAATTTGACACTCGTGTTCTAGAGCATTCCCATGCCCATAACTTTTGTGACATTCAAGAAATCATATTATTTATGGAGCAAGACAAATCTGAAAAAGATGAGTAAAACCTTAGTGCCCATTAACCATTTCAATACCGGGCACTTTTCCCCCTTCCTGGCCAGGCCATTTTTCACGTTTCAGTGCTCTCACACTTTGAATGACAATTGCGTGGTCATACAACATTGTACCCAAACTAAAATTTTATCATTTTCTTCACACAACTAGAGCTTTCTTTTGGTGGTATTTAATCATCGCTGGGGTTTTTATTTTTTGCTATATTAACAAAAAAATACAAACAATTTTGAAAAAAAAACACATTTTTCTTTGTTTCTGTTATAAAAGTTTACAAATAAATAATTGTTCTTCATAAATTTAGGCCGAGATGTATTCTGCTACATGTCTTTGGTGAAAATAACCCAAATTAGGATGTATTTTTTAGTTTGTAGGAAAGTTATAGAGTTCACAAACTATGGTATAGATCTGAATATTGATCAATCCTGAAGTACTGACAGCCAATCTAATTTCTTGAGGTCCAAGAATGTCAGAATAGTACAGATATCCCCCAAATGACCCCTTTTTGCAGAGTAGACAGTCGGACGTACTGCATAAGAGGAATGGCAAGTTTTTTGAAGTTGTATTTTTTTTGTCATAATTTTTCGAAAAATGAAAAAATTAAAAAAATTATTTTTACTATTTTTTTATACATACTGTCACCAGTGCAGTACAGCGTCATCATATAACTGGCATGGCGGTGAACGGGGACACTGACTGGTGACAGTATGAAGAAAAAAATATATATTTTTTTTATTTTTTTATTATTTTTAATTTTTTATTTCATTTTTTTAATTTTTTTAAAGATTTTCTTTCATATTTTACTATGACTAAAGTAGTACAATGTTACCATAGTAACATTGTACTACTTTGGGGAAGTGATCAGTATTTTTTTTTTACACAATTTGCTTACAGCAAAGAATTACTTTGCTATAAGCAAGCATTTACCTGAATGAAATCGATTCATTCAGGTTTTTTTTTTTTTTTTGTGCTTAGCTGTGATTTGGCCACAGCTAATCACATGACATGTGCATGTGACCTGCTGTGACCATTCACAGCTAGGCACTAGTATACAATAGATGGCATGAATGAAGCCATCCATTGTATACAACTGTCATGTGACCTGCTGTGATTGGTCACAGCAGGTCACATGGGGCCGGTACTCAGATCTGTCATAGGCCCTGTCTGAGGTACACGGCCGGTGACAGATCACGCCGCTGCGTGCACCCGGAAAACTGAAGCATTTTTGCGGCCGCCAAACGGCTATAGGCCTGGCGGCTAATGGTTAAGCATGGGGAGATTCAATTTCTGCACAACTTAATGTTAAAGCCAAACTAAAAGTAAAAATACTTACCTTAGTTCCAACACCCATGAAGTCTCCCTCTCTGGCATCTTCTCCCTGGCTTCTTCTGGGTGCCAGTCTTCAGCCATCCTAATTGGCTGGTGTGGGATGACTTCACTCCCGCACATGTGCAGCTCAGTGTACATGTTACATAGGGTTTGCAAACAGGCAAGTGTGTTAAAAAAATGAAAAACAAAAATTTGCGAAACTGGCAGGGTCTTTATTGCAGAAGAGACATGCAATATCTCTTCTGCAATAAAGACCCTGTCAGTTTGCAGTTTTTTTTATTTTTTACCTTTATTTCCACTTTAAGCAGCATATGGTAGCTGAACACTTATGCAAAAACACATAGCTAGAATTTGCATTTTTGCCTTTTCTTATTGTGCAAGGAAAGAAAGAGAAAATGTGAATTTGTTGTTCATTGGTTTTATTTCCTTACTTCAGATCTTAATATTAAAAAAATGGGAGCTGTCTCTGAGGTCCTAGCTTTACTACCTAATGAATCAATGTTCTGGAACAAGCATACAGGATACAGGAGAGGAGCTCAGACTTTCAGACTTCAATGGCTACATGTTCAAGGAAGTGACTTTCAAGGCAGTGAAGATCCTGCATCTTTAAAAATCAGGTCAGCCATATTTCTTTCCAGACAGAATTAGTTATTGTTTGGGGAGAGGTCAGAATATTCAGTGGAAAAAAAACAACTTCAGACACTAAGCTTGAAGCAGTACATGACAAGTTCACAGGTCCATTCCTCCTCAGCTCACTCGTGATTTGTAGACCAGGATTTTGTCTATCTAAATCAAAGCAAGATCGTCTGCCAAAGAAGAATGTCGTATTTACTGGGTTGGGCAGGGTGAACTCAGCAGCAGCTGGAAACCCTAAAGCTACTAATGAATTCTGTTCTCATCAGCAGGTGCTGTGGCACTAAATTGAAATCACTCCAATAGGTTTCAGGGACACCAAGACAATTACAAGAGCCAGCAGAAATCAGGCAAAAATGATAGAGAAAGAAAAATGTGAAATCCCAACCTGGAAACAGGAAAGGTTGGGGATGCCTTCCTCTCATTAGGCTAAGTGAATATGACATATGGGTCCCTGGGATGCAATGTGCCATGCATAATTGTGTTGATAGTGAGTGATGGCTCTTTCCAGGTTTTTCGCCATCAGGAGATGCATTGAAGTCATTAAACTTATATTTATAGCCCTTAATATCATTTGTAGAATGACATTTCGAGAGATTTGGCTCTTAGGTTCAGGTTCAGATTTATATGTCCAAAATATTTTAATTTCATGTGTTGCTTAAGGCTAACCCCATGTTTATATATTCTTCTGTAACAGATGCTATGTAAACAATCTTATGAAGAGGGAATGGTCGTGTGATTCCCTAGTGGTCTTTCATTGCTGCACGGACTATATAGACTACTTGATGCATGACTTCCAAGAGGAATAATGCAATGTATGCGCTCATTACATCTGATTTATACATTAATTTCAAAATCAGAGCAACAGAAATGTTAGTAAACATATATTATACCTTATTTTAGAGCTTTCTGTTTAGTAATAAATATATTATGCAGTTTACTTAGAGCATGTAATGCTTATATTTTACAGTTTCTTATACAGTAGGTTATAAGCTTACCAGATAAAAATAATAAGCATCAGAGAGAGTAAAAGATTAGAGTTCTATGATGACCTGTCTTTTTGCTTCAATGACTAATGGGTGATTTGACAGCAATGTAAAGGTTTGTACATACTGTATATCTGTTTCAATGTGGCTCTAAGGCCCCTTTGACACTGATCCACTGCAGTTTATCCTGCAGCGCAGTGTAGCCACGGTTTTCATGCGGGTTATTTTGTGCTTTGCAATAGACTTCCTTTAGCTCACGCAATTTTGGTGCACTTTCAGAAAACACACCCAAACCACCCAGTCAAATGGAAGCCTATGGCAAAGCAAGGGTAACCTGTACAAAATCCACGGGTACACTGCACCACACCCTCACTGCAGGGAAACCACAATGGATCAGTGTGAAAGGGGCCTAATGTTCTGCCTCCAAACTAAGGTTACCAGATTTTCAAAATTCAATTTGGGGGCACCCTACTGACCACACCCACTTTTACCCACACCCAAAGAAATGACTCCCCCATGCATTAAATCAACAAATTCAGTATGGCTGTGCAGTGTGTAGTAACACAGGGAAACAGTTATCCAACACACCCAAAAGTAAAGATTAGCAGAGGGACAAGGCTGTCCTTTAAATGCATGTCTTTGGTCCATAAGTTGACAGACTTAGTAATATTTTGCTACTGTATTAGTTTAAAAAGAAAAATACATTGCCTATTGCACTTTTGTTTATTTTGTAGTCTACACATCTATCAGCTATTAATATCCAAGCAAACATCCCCATCAAAGTGATATATGGGTTTGTATTGGACCCTCTACTACTAATCATTGCTACATGGTATTAGGATGACTATTGTGAAGCAAGGATTACCCCAAGTTCTGCCGTAATTCTGTTATAAAAGGAATTGACATTCTTCAGCATGATTTTACTAACTTTCTTTTTTGCTATAATGCCCTCTCTCCTCAAACTCTCTCTTCTTTACCCCTCCCTCCCCACCCCACAACCTGTACATAACACCCTCACTTCTGCCCTCTCAATATCATTGCACTTATCATCTCGTGCGCTCTCTTAGCCCACATAATGTCACCACTACAAAATCGCTGTGGAATTTGCCCTCATATAAATCCTGCTCCCACCTCACCTCCTTCACCCTCCAGCTACTAACTTCTGGAGACATCGCCCCAAACCCTGGCCGTCCACCATCCAATTCCCACCCACAGAAGCAGCAGTCTCCTTTTCTGTCCCACCCACAGAAGCAGCAGTCTCCAATTCCCCTGCTTCCATGTGCCGGCCCCTCCATCTTATGTGCCCTCCGGAATGCCCGCTCAATCTCTAACAAACTTTCTACTATCAATGACCTCTTCTTCTCCCACTCCCTCAAGCTGCTTGCTATTACCGAACCTTGGCTCCAGGAATCTGACTCTATCTCATCAGTTGCACTCTTCCATGGTGGCCTCCTCTGGACTCACTCACCCAGACCCAGTGGATGAAAAGGGAGTGGAGTCAGACTTCTTCTTTCCCCAGAAAGCACGTTCCAGGTTCTTCTTACAACTCACTCTCTGTCCCTCTGCTCTTTTGAAGTGCACTGTATTCATCTCTTTTCTTCTGTTTTTCTGAGGATCGCAGTCATCATCTTGGCCCAGTTTCACGCTTTCTTGATGACTTCTCTGCATGGCTACCATACTTTCTCTCCTCTGAGATGCCTGCCATCATCCTCAGTGACTTTAACATCCCAGTCAATGCAATGTTAACATCTTCTCAACTATTCAACCTAACCTCCTCTTTTAACCTAACACGATGGACACAAACAACCACCCACTCTAACGGCAACACCCTCGACCTTGCATTCTCCCACCTATGCACTTCCTGTAAGCTCTCTAATATCCCTTTTCTTCTCTCTGATCACAACTTTATCAACTTCACACTCTCCCTGTCTCCTAGAGCCCATGCCTCCAACCAGCAAACAGTTAGCCTTAGAAAACTCCCATCACCTCAACCCTTCCCTTCTTCATTCTACTACTGAGTGCCTTTATGATAAAATTGCACCCCTGTCCTGCCCAGGCCTGGCCACATCTACCTACAACAACTTACTATCATCCTCCTTGGACGCACTTGCTCCTCTCTCTACACACAGAACCAAGCCTCCTCTGTCACAACCTTGGCAGATGGCGAGCATGACGTAAAACTAAATCCCTGCAAGACTTTATCCTCTACAAATCCACCCTCTCAAATACAACTCCGACCTCCATGCTACTAAACAAACCTACTACAACACTCTCATCAAAACCCTCTCATCCAATCCTCGTCAAATCTTTTCTACCCTTAATTCCTTACTCCACCCCCCACTGTCTCCAGCCACAAACTTACTTACTGCACAGGAGATTACCAGTCATCTGAAGAACAAGATCGAGATCTCCAGTGTCAAGCTTTCTCCTCCAACCAACTTGCCAGGACCAATAACACACTCCATACTCTTCTCCTTTTAACCTGTTACCACCGAAGAAATTACTGAACTCCTTTCCAAGACCCACTTCCCCACTTGTCCCCTGGACCCTGTCCCCTCATGATTATTGCAGCCTCCTTCCTGCTCTATCCTAAACTCTCTAACCCACATCTTCAACCTCTCACTCTCCACGGGCACCTTTCGCTCGCCACTCAAACATGCACTTTTTACTCCCATACTTAAAGAACAATCACTGGATACCACCTGTGTACAAAACTTAGGACCTATCTCCCTCCTCCCGTTTGCCTCCAAGCTTCTTGATCACAACCGTATGAACTGCTACCTCACAGTCAACAACCTTCTTGATCCTCTACAGCCTGACTTCCGCCCATAACATTCCACTGAGACTGCCCTACTAAAACTCACTAACGACCTACTAACTGCTAAAACCAATGGCCATTACTCCATACTCATACTCCTAGACCTTTCCTCTGCCTTTGACACAGTTGACCATTATCACTCCTTGGGAGATCTCACCTGTTCATAATGGTCAGTTTTCCCAAGCTTCTTTACCCCCTTCAAACTATACCCCTTCTGCTATGTCACGGAGACATTTTGAAACTAAATAGGGCGATATCCAAATTCATATGGCAGGGGCGCTGTTCTCGAATAGCACTTCATAAACTATTTCTCCTAAGGAGTGAGGGGGGATCGGATATGTCCAACATCAGAGTATACAATCTCTCCTGTCTAATAAGAGTATGTTTGGACTGGCTGAACCGGTCATCTAGATACTCCAAGTACGATTTGGAGACAGACATGGTACACCCATTTAGCCTACAGACCTTGCTTTATTGCAAAGTTAATTCTCTTCCACCTCATTTTAAACAAAACTTGCTTATATGAGATACGTTGATAGCCTGGAGGGAAGCAAAGGCGTAAACTGGGTGTATCCCCATGGATATCCCGGCATCTTCCAATACACAATAATCCTTCTTTCCCTCTATCACAACAATATGCAGCGTATGTTACGTGGGTGTTGTACCCAAATGTTGTAGAGTTATTTGATGTCTCATCAGGTTCGTTATTACCATTTTCTCACATCATGTCACAAAGAGATCTGCCTCCCCATCACTTCATCTATGTTCTGCAAGTCTTGAACTTTGTTCAAAACCTCGCCCCTGATAAAACCATCAGATTCCGTAATTCGTTAATTGATACTCTTTTGCTGCGTTGGCAGTTTAAGATATCGGACATCTACACTCCCCTAAATCTATATTTTTGCAAGCCTCTGGAGTCCATGTCGACTGCTTCTTCGGTCATAGACTTCCACAATACGTTCTCAGTAGATCAAATAATTACGGGATTCAATACTACCTGCACTTTTATATTGAATGAGTTCTGGCATGAACAACAACTTAAAATTATGCACCGTGCCTATATGCCATATGGTTTCTCTAAGATGTCCACAGGCACCCAAGTCTGTCCACATTGTACCCTTCAAAAGCCTTCCCTTCTTCATAGACTATAGATGTGTCCTACTATTCCTATGTTCTGGGACCAAGTTGAAAGCTTTATAGCATCGATTACCGGCCTCTAGCCATCTAAGAATCCTCTCCAACTCATTTTCGGGAACTTGGAACATTCCAACGCTCAGCCGCACAGTCTGCATTCTATACTTGCCCAAAAGAACAAGCCTTGGCTGACAAGTTGCCTCATGTTGGCTAGCAGAGCCATTCTAAAGAAATGGATTTAATCTAATCCACCAACTATATTGGATGTTAAACAGGATCTAAACAGTCTTCTTTGCAGAGAGAAATTAAACTCACAGCTTTCTAATTCTCATGGATCTCTTTAGCCGGAAATGGCAAACCTATATTATCAGAGCACTTCCTATCCCTGACCAATCTGAGCTCTTGACGTGATACTGTCATGATTTTGACATGATACTAACATACCAAGCTACTACCCTAATGTCTTAAGTATTAAGCTTTAGCTTATACATAACTGTTGTACTCTTGATATGGCATTAAGAAGTCCCATAGCCCTCTTCCTTCCTTGCGTACGTGTCAGCTAGCCGCTCGCATGGTATGCAACACCATGGTTCTAGGCGATGTTGTTCTGTTTACGTCTTGTTTTCCCCTTCTGGGATTCAGTGTTGATGATCTTTCTAGACAATACTATGTACTAGCGTTCTTAGGTTCGGGTCTCTTATTCCTTTTTTCTCCTACCTCTCTCCTTCTCTTCCCTCTTTCCTTCTTCCCCTTTTCCTTGTTTTTCCCTTAATGCCTCTTCATTCCTCCCCTCCTCCCCTCCCCCCACCCCTCCCTACTTCCTACCCCCACCCCACCTCTCCCTTCCCCCCTCTATCCTTCCCCCTCATTGTTACATTTTAGTTATCAATATGGATACATGTGAACTTTTCTCTTGATCTTCACTGATTGTTTATGTTTTCCAGATTTAATACAGTCTGTATATGCTGTCATTATTTCTATGCAGATATATTTTGTATTGATAAAACTTCAATAAATATTTCTTTAAAGCCAAAAAGAAAAAAAAAAGACAACATGTTTTCTAAGTCAATGACTCAGAACAAGCAGCATGTGAAGTCAGAGCAAAGTCAGTACTTTTAGTCCACATGCACACAGGACGTTTTTACAGCTGCTGTTTTTGGCTTTTTTTGGATTTTGGATTTTTTTTATACAGCTAGTAAACTCCCCAGCATGTTATCCTATGTGTCCATGCACACAGACTGTAATCAACATTTTTTGGCAGGGAGGTCTTTATTTACTGGAAAAAAAACCCAGAACTAGTGGGTTTCTAGAGGAGTTTTTTTAGCTGTAAAAATGCTCAAACGTTGAAAAACACTACAAAATGCAGTAAAACGCTGCAAACCGGGGAAGGGGGGGACCCAGATGTCATTTGTTGTAAAACGCCGCAAACGTTTTTGGATTTTTTTTTAGAAACCACTAAAAAATGCAAACGCAGAAAAACGCAGGAAAACGCCACTAAACGCTAATGCAAAAACGCTAAACAAAGCCAAAAAAACTCATGTTTTTAATGTGACTTTACATGGCTAATGTTACCAGCATTATCTAAACACCCAGTGTACACGGAGCCTATCTGCATGCTTGTGGAGGGTCAATCACTCAGAAACCATTTAAGCCAATAGATAAGCATTAACAGCTTAGCAAACATCATTTCCAAAAAAGAGAGATTAGCAACTTCAGCCTCCATATTTCTCTAAACCAGGGATCTTCAAACCTTCTAAACAAAGGGCAGTTTACTGGTCTCCAGACTTAAAGGGGGCTAAACATTGGCCAGTGGGTTGTCAGTGGGTTGTCAGTGGGAATAGGCAATGTCTCTTCTGTGAATATATTAATTGCGTAATTTGTTTTTCCTGTTATTAAAAAGATATTTTAAAGTGTATATTTCTGTTAAAACACATGTGGCAGCTGTTTGTGTGTAAAGGGTTAACTGCAGAGTTAACCTACCCAGAACCTACTGGCACTTAGATTGCTGTCCTGCAATTTGGAAAACCCCAGTGCATGGTGAGGTGAGAGTGCCATCGTCACAGTCATTAACTTTTTTTGCCTTTAAAATGCTAAAAAGCAATGCTATTTTGATTGTTGTGCCTTCTGAAACTAGATTTTCAGCAGTGAATATTTTGAGTCCTTATGGCACAGTAATTTTATATGTGACTCACATTTTTATGTTTGCTGTACCATATTTTCATGATTGTATTACATATACTGATTTTAAGATTTTTCTTCTAGCCATATACTGACTTCTAGATTTTTTTTGCTTGTCTGCAGTTTCTTTGCCTACCTGGAAAACAGCTGCTATATAGCAATGTGTTTTTCAAAAAATCAGACTTGTAGAATTGCAGTGACTTACAGAAACAGTAGGCACAGCCATTGTTCAGTACTACTAAACAGAAAGTACAAGCAAGAAATGAATACACATAGCTCCCTCTAATACATATATATTATTACAAACTCTACATAAAAAGTTTTTGAATCATCCAGCTACACTAATGAAAAATTATATTTACATTAAAGTGTTACTAAGCCCAGGACCCTGCAATCACTATATCTGGTCTCCCACAGTACACACAACATGGAAGTGCAATTATTTTAGTAAATATACACTGCTAAATACCTTTTCTCCTCAGCAGTTAGAGCAGTCTTGTGACTGGTTAAAGCTTGTAGGAGGAGTTTTCTAGGAAGATGCAGAACCCCTGACCTCTGTCTGGACAGTGCTGATTGGCCCTATGCTGATCACATGCACTCTCCCAAGAAAAAAAAAACCTTTCTAGCAATACACACTAAACTGAGCATGTGCATGTGACTACGGGTTCAATCTGTTTTATCAGGTGGACATTTGAACAAGAGGAGGGGCAGAGAAAACAGGATCAAACATCCTTTTTACACAATGCAGAGGATTAACCCCTTAGGTTCCACAGTGAGTATAACAAGCATGCATTACTGCATATATAGACTGATTTTACTGTTGTGGGTTTAGTAACACTTTAAGATTTTACATTGACAGATTCCTCTCCACTCCTCCCTGCTGTCAGTGCAGGGTGCTGGAGATCAAGCAGAGCCACCCATGCTCATGAATCCAGTGGAGGAATGAAAGACCGCCACACAACGATGATATCACTGGAATCCATGATTATTGTATAAAACAACCACAAGCTTTGCAATGACAGTCCCCACTCCATTGTAGCTGGTTGTTTTATACAATAAACATGGATTCCAGTAACGTCATCCTTGTGTGACAGTCTTTCATTCCTGCATAATTTATATTAACCCCCCAGGAGGTATTCCCGAGTGTAGCTCATGGTTAACTTTCAGTACCAAAAGCGCTAACCCCGAGCTACACTCGGGATTACCCTGCAGCGTTGCTCAGGGATTCCCTCTTGCACTTACCTTGTCCTGCGCTCCCGCGATGTCCCCCCTGCAGTGGCCCTGGCCATCTCCTCCGGCCAATGCCGGCATCTGTCTTCCGGGTTCTGGTCCCTGCGAGCGTCGGGACGTACGGGGGACGGAACCGGTGGGAAATTTAAAAATGTTAAAAAGTGACATTCACTAAATACACCAAAATCACATAGTATAACTGTATCAGCCCATTTCACATACATTTTGTCCCTAGTGCTTTGTCCTGTGCCCTGCCTACATTTTTACTGTTCTTTCTACCTGGAAACTGAGAAATGTCCATGGCGTCCAAAAAGCGTCCCTTTAGGTCAAAAACAATTTTAGACCAGCTAGAGAACAGCGATAGTAAATTAGAACTACTTGCAGAATTGAATAATAATGATTTGTGGGGAAATTCGTCATCAGACACTGAAAAACTATTTTTCTACTAAGCTCAGTAATGTGCGAACTTGGCACTATATTTCACATTTCAGTGTCTTTGGTTTGATCATATTATTGAATTCAATTTATTATTATTATTATTATATTATTATTTTTTTATGATCATTATTATATTATAATTTATGATTTTGTGTTTTTAATTTTATCATACCCGGCATGTTTACTAGACTCTTGTTCGGGCAGATTTCAGTAAGTTATTCCTAAAAATTACAGGCCTACAATAAAAAAACAACATATTTCCATGCAAAAAAATGTACCGCTTTGAGCACAGAAATATTGACATAATCAGACCGCTAGGGAGGTTAAGCTGATGCTGTATGGTGTTAAACCATACACAAAACAGACCCAGAAACAGTCCAAGCATGTTTGTCCTACATCTTTATTCTGCAAGCCAGTAAACAAACACAGTTCATTGTAGGAGGACTTTTTACAACAAGTCCATAGCATAAAACAAACAAATTATTTGAGAAACTAACTTAAAGTAGAGCTCCACCCAAAAGGGGAAGTTCCACTTTAATGCTTTGTCCCCAGCTCCCCATTAAGGATTGGCACCCTTGGGGAGCGGGTACCCGAATTTGACAGGTACCCGTTCCCACTTCCGCTGTGATCGTTTCCCTCCCTGTAGTCTTCTGTGACACGTGACAAGACCCAGAAGACTATGGGGCCATTCACAAAGTGCAGAGCTACTCATTCATACGCAGTGGGCACCCAGCTGTGAAGCCACAAGCTGTCACAGCTGGGTGCCCACATTAAAGATGCCGGGGAGAGAAGACGGCCGGTGAAACCAGCGGTGGTGAGGATACAGCTGGACCAAGGGACAGATAAGTGGCTGTATTTTAAAAAGTCAGCAGCTACAGTTTTTGTAGCTGCTGACCTTTATTACTTTAACTCAGGTCTGTTTCTGACAGAGGTGTAGCTAGGATATTTTGCGCCCGGGGACGAACTATAAAATTGGTGCCCCAGCCCCCCTCCCCGTTTAATCACATCAGTGACACCAATGATGGGGCACTATTCCTCCCACTGACATTAATGACACTTACCTTGCTGACCCCTGCTCCAGCCTAGGCTCCTTCCCTTTCCCATCCACAGCCAGCATACCTGGTTGCAGCAGCACCATTTGCACGGCACACTTACCAGTCAGCTGTCTTCTTCACTTGCTCCAGCCACTCCCTCACTCGATCTTCGCGCTGCCGCTCGGCTCCTCCTCTCCAAGCTCCGCCTCTTCACAGGCGATTGGCCGCCTGTGTGCCTTTCCTGAGCTACAGTTCTGGCGCCCAATCATCGGTGAGGAGGCGAAGCTTGCAGAGGGAGGTACAAGCTGCCATAGGCTGTCCAGTGATCCCGAGGGTGTGGCTAGATGACAGGGGTGGCATGTCATCTCGCCCACACATCGTGTCCAGGGAAAAGAAGACACCGGACCTGCGGACCTCTCTACCCCTCCTCCAGCCTCCTGGACTGGATCGTTGTGGGACTGGGACATGGAGCCAGGTAAGACACAGCAGCCCGCTGCCCGCCCCTGTACTAAGTGTCCCTTCCATTGTAAGCCTCATTTTGGTGCCTCTGTACCTTGGCGCCCGGGTACATATGTACCCCCCCTGCCCCCCCCTAACTACGCCTCTGGTTTCTGGCCAACAGGTTGTCCCCTAATGGCCCCTTCAAAAACAGGCAGCACTTGTACTTCTTTGAGTGTTATGTCAGCACTCAGCTTTTTCAGCCAGCAGCAATCTCCCACAGCAGAGAGAGCAAGTATACAGTATAAAGGACAGATGAGACTACTATAGAGGTCTGGCTACCAGGTAAGACGGATGGATCTAGGAATGGAGGCTTTATCCCACCCAGTGATCTACAAAGCCCCCAGACTCCAGGACCCAGAAAAGAGCTTATTAAAATCTGGGAAACCTAAAAATTTGCTTTCTCAAAATCAGTCATAAACCCTCATGCCATGATACACCATGTGTATTTGAGAAACCTATTTATTAGTTTACTATTTTCTAAAACTGGAGAGTGCAAAATCTGGTGCAGCTCTGCATAGAAACCAATCAGCATTCAGATGTTTCCATCAAAACGTAATTGAACAAGCTGAAGTTAGAAGCTGATTGGCTACCATGCACAGCTGTACCAGATTTTGCACTCTCCAGTTTTAGTAAATAGTAAATTAGTAAATAGAATTTAGTATGTCAACCCCATTGTCTCCAGTCCTGCTAGCCGATGCCTCAGTACATGTAGAGAAAAACATCGGAAGGGCATTAGATTCCATATAAAACCCAATGCTTCTATAATTAATTGTGAAAATATCATGCCCATGTACTAAATGAAAAAAATCTAATTATTGTGTTCACTAGGGTCAGGCACTTTAGCATGTTTATGCAGTTTTGAAGCTGTATTCACACACAATGGAGAGCTTCCAGAGAGGTAATTCAGTACAAAAATAAACTTCATTCATGTTGCCGTGCAGTTCTGTACAGTGTGATGCGATAAAATGCAGCATGTGTGCGTTTTACTGTAGTACATTGCAGTGCAGCTCCAAGCTGCATTGCAGTGTGAATGGGACACACAGAAAATAATTGTTTTCTGTGTGTTCTTATGGTGTCATGCATTTTACAGTGCAGTAAAACTGCACTATGTGTGAATTTGGCCTTACTGTGAATCAATGCATAGAAAGAAGCAGGTTTGGTGTGTTTTTTGGTATATGACCACAAGTTGAGAACACTTGAAAAACAAAACATTATCCACTTGCCCTCCTGAGGATTTATCCCCCTTCCTGACCAGGCCATTTTTTGCGATACGGCGCTGCATTACTTTAACTGACAATTTCGTGATTATGCAATGATGCACCCAAATTACATTTATGTCTTTCTTTCCCACAAATGGAGCTTTCTTTCGGTGGTATTTGATTACCTGTGCATTTTTTTTTTGCGCTATAAACAAAAAAAGACTGACAATTTTGAGGGAAAAAAAATATATTTTTGACTTTTTGCTATTAACCACTTGCCTACCAGGCACTGATACCCTCTTCCTGCCCAGGCCAATTTTCAGCTTTCAGTGCTGTCGCACTTTGAATGACAATTGCGCGGTCAACAGTGTACCCAGATTATTTTTTTACCATTTTTTTCACACAAATAGAGCTTTATTTTGGTGGTATTTAATTTCTGCTGGGTGTTTTATTTTTTTGCGCTATAAACAAAAAAAGGGTAAAAAAAAAAGTTTTTCTTAGTTTCTATTATAAAATTTTGAAAACAGGTAATTTTTCTCCTGCTCTGATGTGCGTTGATGAGGCTGCACTGATAGGCTGCACTGATGGGCATGAATAGGCAGCACTGATGGGCACTGATAGGCGGCACTGATGAGGTGGCACGGATAGACAGCATTGATGGGACCTGATAGGCGGCACTGATAGGTGGCACTGCTGAGCTGGCACTGATATGAAACAATGATGGGCACTGATAGGTGGCACTGATTGGCACTGATAGGCAGCACTGATGGACAGCACTGATGGGCACTGATGGGTGGCACTGACTGATGGCACTGACTGCCGGCACTGCTGGGTACTGACTGCGGCACTGCTGGGCACTGATGGAGGCACTTGTGGGTGGCATTGCTGGGAACATGAGGGCAGCACTGCTGGGCGTTGATCATCAGGGCCCTGATGATCGGTGCCGATCCGTCCTCTGACAATTGCTGGTTATCTGCAGTACTTTTCTCACGCTGTGACAGCCTGAGGAAAGTACAGCCAGTAACCACCAACTGCATTTACCAGTGATCATTGGACACACCTGATCACGTGGTAAAAGGCAGCTGTGATTGACCTTTTAACACATCACGTCATCAGCTGTGTCCGTAGGACACAGCAATAACAGAGACTGGTGGGTGCACGCAGGAGGGCGCTGTGACGATCGCGACATCAGACCCCCAGCCCTTCTCACCAACTCGTGACCGAAGGACTAGCCAATCTAAAACCACGCTGTCACGTGCGTAACAATGCCACACTCAGCTGCACCCTGCACAAATATTTTCCAGCTAATGGACCACAATCTATGTACCTGCAGCCTGAGAGCGATTGTTACTGGGTCAGCTTAATTAGGCAATTACCTTTTACAATGCCACCACCTCCTTTTTGTAGAGAAAAGGAGGAAACTCGCCAATATTAGCAATAACACTATGATGTTTGAATAAGCGTCTGTATACGCAGTCACCGCAGACAGATGTATCCAGAGGTTTTAAAACACACAGTAGCGCTCTTCAGAGACAGGGATCCTTAGTTTGCATTAAAGAGCTTTAGAAACTGTTCAACACTTTTCAGAAAATAAAATGTATTACTAAAAAGGTCAAAATGGTGCAATAAACGTATTTACAGAAAAAGATGTAGCCAATATATATATATATATATATATATATATATATATATATATATATATATATATATATATATATATATATAAATACAGAGAGCAATAACACAGCAAAGAGATAACAGAAAGAAGTTTAGAGAGGTAGAGTACTTGCCAAAAGTCCTGGGTTAAGCAGATCAAGTTTCGGAGCAAACGGGTTGGTTCCGATGTTAAAAGGGAGAATTCTTCAACTTACTTCTCCAAACCTGACATCCTTTTTCTCCTTAAAGCAGAGAACCAATCGCCTTTTTTGGGGAGCGGTGTTGTAGGCGGGGAACTCAGGCTATGACCAAATCCCTCACAAATTATACTATGGTCAATAACCTTCCATAAGTACATGTAGCAGCCTAGCCACTGGTAGATTAATATGCAGAACGATATTCTGAACGTCCAGACATCAAATATGGCATAGTTCACTATTTCAGCTAGAACTATATGGCTTTCTGCTCTCCTGTAGACTTCAACTAGGGGATGTAAGATATCAGACAACTCCCATTAAACTGAGCTATCCGAATATATGCTTGGTTTTTATGTAATTATTTCCATTCTCCAGATATAAAATTATATGGAAAAGTGGGTTTTAAATGTGTTATCTGTTTTACGGCTAGCTGGAATGTCTTTGAAGTCCTGTAAAGGACTGGTTTATGGCTTTACGATTATCTCAGATTGAGAAGCTAACAGACACCCGGGCACCAGCTAATTTGGGATTTATAACATGAAGCTGTCCCACTGTGCCTGATTGCCTGTGCACTTCTGAACCCAGCACACAGGGGCCACGTGTCACTCAACAGAGAGGGAGGGGGGATTGGAGGGAGAGAGAATATGGAGGATCCTTATCAAGATGAATGATCGCATCCATCTCTGTGTGCACAATGGCTACAGGCGTGTCCTGGAAGGATGTCATGTGCGCCCTCCCAGGACTGGACAACCGTGCTGTAGCCATCATTCAGCTAATACCGCGGTTGTCAAGTGGTTAAACATGTCCAGTACAAAACATTTTAAAAATCAAATTTCGTCATAAATTTAGGCCAAAATCTATTCTGCTCCATGCCTTTGCTAAAAAAAAATCCCAATACCTGTAAATTAATTGGTTTGCATGAAAGTTATAGCATCTACAAATGGTGATGTGTATATATATATATATATATATATACATACATACATATATATATATATATATATATATATATCAAAATATTTTTTTTTTTAAATATACTAGTAATGATGGCGATCAGCAACTTATAGTAGGACACTGCACAGGGCATTCTGACACTGGGGGGAACTTACTAACTGTCACTGACATCCCCAGTGACACCAATACAGTGATCAGTGCTAATAAAAAGCACTGGCACTGTACTAATGATACTGGTCAGGAAGGGGTTAACATCTGGGGTGATCAAAGGGTTAACTGTGTGCTATGTGTGTGTGTTTTACAGTCTCAGCACATTGCTTTTAATTGTACAAAGCAGTGTGCTGGAGATGACAGGGGAGAGATCTGTATTGTTTACATACAGACGTCTCCTCCGTCAGTGATACTTGGAGAGGAATCACCGGCCAGGACCCGGTGATCCACAGCTGAAGCCACCAATTTCCCTCTGAAATGCAAAATCACATATATATACGTGGTTTTGCGCAGCCCTGCCGCCCTGTAGCAGTATTACGGCGGGCAAGTGGTTAATGTTGACATGCCAAACTCATATCAATGTGCGCAAAAAATGCATGCATAGGTGTGAATAGGCCTTTAAAGGTAATTTGACCCAGATACAAACATAAGAAAGTACAACTCTGTGAAGTCGGGAGCTGCCAGGGGCGGACTGACAACTCATGGGGGCAATAGGGGATCATGGGGCCCCTGTGTCCTCGCCCACACTCAAACCACACCGAAGAAAGCCTATGAAAAGCATTCATGGGGCCCCCTACTGACCTTGGGCCCTCGTGCAGTGACCGAGTGCCTGAATGGTCAGTCCGCACCTGGGAGCTACAGTATGCCACAGTTTAATACACTTGCCTCTCCTTTCACTGTTCCATTATGGGATCGAGCATGTTGCAGTTTTGACATACTTAGGCTACATTCACACTAGCCTTGTGTGCAGGCGGCAGAGAGGCGTTTGGGAAGCGTTTTTACCGCTTCCCAAACGCCTCTGCCAATTCTGCACATTACAGCACATGGTGCTGTTCTAACGGGAGCGTTTGCGTCGTGTCGCGTTGTGTCGCGGCAAAACGGACACCTCTGGACGAGTCAGGAGGCTTTGAAGCCTCCTATTCTCGTCTATGGTGCCGCTCCGCAAACGCCCGGCCGGCGTTTGCGGTGTGGTTGCGACGCGGTTGCGGGGCGTTTGCGGAGCGGTAACACCACTCAAACTGCATTAGAGGCGTTTGTGGGGCGTTATTAACGCTCGGCAAACGCCTAGCAACCGCTGCTAAACCGCGCATGCGGCGTTTGCGGAGCGTTTGCCGAGCGTTAATAACGCTCCGCAAACGCCGGACCAACGCTTGCCAAAAGCTATAGGGGCGTTTGGCAAGCGTTGGCAAAACAGCCTAGTGTGAACGAGCCCTTACTGTCTGAAAATTCTATAAGTGATTGAGAGAGCTTTTCCAGACCAAAATACTCTTTAATCAGTGGCTAAATGCTTAGCACTTCCACCTGGCAGTACTAGGGTCCTTGGTTCGAATCCCAACTATGGCACCACCTGCCTGGAGTTTGCATGTTCTCCCTGTGCCTGCGTGGGTTTCCTCCGGGTACTCCGGTTTCCTGCCACACTCCACAGACATGCTGATAGGTTAATTGGATCCTGTCTAAATTGTCCCTAGTATGTGTATGTATGAATGTGAGTTAGGGACCTTAGATTGTACACCCCTTGAGGGTTAGGCTGCTCTCTAAATTGTCCCTAGTATGTGTATGTATGAATGTAAGTTAGGAGCCTTGGATTGTACTCCCCTTTAGGGTTAGGGACTGATGTGAATGTACAATATATATGTAAAGCGCTGCGTTAATTGATGGTGCTATCTAAGTACCTGAAATAAATAAATAATTTGAAATCTATCTGTATAAACGCTTAAGTTGGTAGGAATACATCGCTGTCTATATAAGGTGCTGTTAATTGAGACAAAACTTCAGTTTTTTTCGTGGCTTGCATGAGACTTACTTTTATTGAATCTCTGTTGGTTTTGCAAAACTTGAAGCCCTAAGCCAAAAAGCCTTCTCCTTAAAATGAGTTACAAATTTGCCAAGTTGTCTTTTTGAATACCTATAAATAAAAAGTATAGTGGAGGGTGTGCACTCTTATGCAACCGCATTATTTTAGTTTTTCTATGTTTACCTCCCCCCTAAAAGATTTCGGTTTATTTTTCAACTGAGATGTACAGTTTCTAGGTCACATTAAAGGTGGAACAAGTTCTCAAATGATTTATCTTTGTCTCATTTTTTTACATCACAGAAACCTGACATTTTAACAGGGGTGTGTAGACTTTTTATACCCACTGTAAACATAAACTAAAGCAATAATATAAATCAATCATGTATATAAAGTCTCGCACTTTGTAATAATGCAAATACATATGTGCTATATTCAGTTACACCTGGAGTTGTCAGAGATGTATGTAGGATCAGGGGTTTGCAGCTCCAACTGTGCTGAATTTGCTTTCTTGTAAACACAATTTGTGACAACAGGAAAGATGCTGAAATCAATCACAGTTGTAATAATATGGCATGTATTTGTGCGCCTCTGTCTTCTCAATATGTTGTTGCAGAGAGTTCAAAGTTCATAAGGAATGCCATTAATCATCTTCTTCGGTGCTGTGTGCCTATTGGACAGTTCTATTAATCAGAGTCCTATCAGACCTACAGCATGGTTAGGTCTCCATTGTCCTGTTCCCTACCTATCATACAAAGATAAGATTATCAGTGACAACCGAGACACCCATTGAGCAACAGCAGAGTTAGGGGATAAAAAAGAGGATTTCTTTCTTTATTTATCCTCCTGTCTTAAAGATGAGCTGTTTCTTGTCTTGTCAAACTGCATCCCATTCTTTAAAGAATCCGCTTTAAGAAACCAATTTGTCATAGCGGACAATCATGAGAGATTCCATAAAAGCCGCAGCAGCTTTAGGGAAAAAAATAAATCAGATAGCTTTAAACGCAGACAGAAAGGGGTTTTGAAATCCAGTTGAGTGGCCAATATCAATTAATCTTTTGGATGCAGGGGGATTGTGAGGATGAACTAGTAGTAAAGTGTCAAAAGCGTGCGATAAAAGAAAGTATTGATATTACTCTACCATGTTATTGTTTCAATCCCATGTGGTGCAGACTTGCTGTGATGTCATGCCGCTAGCAGAGAGTTACATTGTATATGTTCCATATGTAGTGCATTTTAACTCAAACAAGGTATTTGCATGCTGTTTTAGTTGCAAACAAATCATTCTATTTCTGTTTGTCCCTAGAGCTGTTGTCTAACATAATGTTTAACACTTTACTCTTCTGAAGGTTAACCCCTTGACGCCGATTGCACGCAAATATGCGGCCTCTCGGCGTCTGGGCCTTGCAGTCGCATATTTGCGTGCAATTAGAAAATACATATGTGCTGAGAGCGCATGCCCTGCGCGTTCCCAGCACATATGTCCGTGACTCACGGAAAGGTCCCGATCTCCTCTTTCTATTGGGACCTTTTCCAATCATGTGACCGCTGTGACGGCGAATCATGGCGATGACATGACCCTAAAACCCCACCCGCCTCCTGGCTTCTAAAACTCTTAAAGGGTCAGGAGACGTCGGCGCTAAGAGGTTGATATTAATTAACTCATCTTGAGTATGAGGTTTAGTTTTGGTCACCAATCCTCAGGAAAGATATTCTTGAGCTGGAGAGAGTTCAGAGAAAGGCGACAAAATTAGTAAAGGGGATGGAGGACCTCAGTTAAAAGGAAATATTACAAAAATGTAATGTATTTTCTCTGTAAAGAAGTGGGATATGATAGCATTGTACAAATTTACCAATGCTGATGGCAGTATTGGGAAAAAAACTATTCAATTTAAGGACTCTGTGGCTACAACTTGAAGTTTATTTATTTTTTACAAGTACTTATGTACAGTAGTGGCGTCAATTTACACAGCACTTTACATACAGTATATATTGTACATTCACATCAGTCTCTGCCCTCAAGTAGTGTATAATCTAAGGTCCCTAACTCACATTCATATACATATTAGGGCCAATTTAGATAGGAGCCAATTAACCTACCAGCATGTCTTTGGAGTGTGGGAGGAAATCCATACATGCACAGGGAGAACATGCAAACTCCAGGCAGGTAGTGCCATGGCTGGGATTCAAACTGATGACCACAGTGCTGCTAGGTGGGAATTCTAACCACTGTGCTGTCTGAGGTTGGACAAGAAGTGGTTTAACCCTAAAGTGATTGTGAAGGTTGTTTTTTTTCCCTAAAATAACAAACATGGTATACGTACCTGCTCTGTGCAATGTTATTGCACAGAGAGGCTGCTGACCTCCTCTTCTAGAGACCCCTGCCAGTGATCTCCACTTCTCCTCTTCTCTGAGTGCCCCCATAGCAAATCAGCTGCTGTGGGGGCACTTGTGCGGGCACGCTACTGAGCCAGGCTGTGTGAATCCAGAGACACAGAATGGCTCGGCCCCGATCCTGCTCCCTTCTCACATGATTTGACTGACAGCAACAGAAGTCTCTCAGTGAAGCTTGTAAGAGAAGGGAGAGAGGAGAGAAGAGCTGGAAATGGGCATAGTGCTGGATTGATAGAAGACTCAGGTAAGTGTTTAAGGTGGGTTTTGGAGGGGACTGCTACTCAGGTGAGCCCTTATTCGGTGCTAGGATGTAAGCTGGAGTGAGGGACCATCTGAGCTGTGTTGTTTAGGCTCCATTGTGGCCTGTAGTCATCCCCCCGGAGAGGGTTGGGCCCCAAAGCTTAGTTGGGTTTCCTATGCGAGGGTCTCCACGGGAGTGACCCACTTCCTCATATATCTACTAATGTGGGACTCCATTATGTTTGTTGCCTCCTTGCCCCCTTGCCCCCTGGGGCCTATGTTTTTGCTGTATCCATTTGCAGCCATGTGTTTGGAGGTAGAGCCACCCCCAACTGGTATTCTTTGAGCGTAGGATGCATTTCACCATAGGTGTGATACGGCTATGCCATTGTACATACTCTCTGTGTCTCTCTTTTTTTTTCATGTCTTCTCTTCTTTTCTAGTTTTTCTGTTTTCTTTTTATGCAGGGTTGTGGGACGCCATGGACCGGCTGTCTTTGGGAGTGGAAATTGTTGGCTGACTTATGTCTTTTCTGCTGAGCGGATTCCGCCGATTCCGCCATGGCTTCGCCCCTTCTGAAAGTACACTCACATAATATAAATGTATATAAATACAGTGTATAAATGTATTTTATGGATAAATAACCGCGCTCTAATACTACCATATCATTGGGAAAGTATATTATCTGTGCAAATTCAAATTTATTGGTATCTCATGATTAAATATTAATTTGTGATCCACCCTATATCAGCTAATGTATAATATCCATATTAGTGTAAAATTAAAAAATATAATCAATATACATCAAAAAATTCATATTAAATATAAATAAAAAATTCACATTAAATATAAATCAAGAATAAATTTAAATTTTTTTTTAAAATTATAAAAAATAAAGTCCAATGAATAGTTGTGCAAAAAAATATCTGTGCAATTTATATCTGTGCAAAAAAATATGTGCAAAAAAATAAGTGTTCCAACAAGTATTATGTATACTCTCCTTCCAGTTGATTTGTAGCAAAGTAGCTGTGGTCTTGCAGCTTTACTATAAGCCTGAGTGAATGTAAGGTTGTCTCCCTCCTTGATCCACTCCTTGGTGTAATTTTCTAAGTATCCTCGTAAATCCCATGCAAGAAAGAAAAAAAAAAAGATATGGTGCCTTATCCAAGAGGTATATAAGTGAACTTTAATGTGCTCCCATATGCACTCACATTTTAGTTAATAACAATGCGCTTTTTAAAACAATGGACCGCCACACGCGGTTAGATTCAAACTCGTTGTGCTGACACACACTGTCAGTACTCGCGATATTGTAGATGCGTGGTGACGTCACTGCCCCTCCCCAACGCGTTGCGGCACAGGGATAACCTAGCTTCGTCTGGGGGATGTAGAGACTAAACTAATACATTTATACTCCAGTGGCTCACAAGATAATTTACATAATATCAGTGTATAAACTCACATAATAATATATAATATAAATGTTCAAATGTTAACTTGGATTCCGCTCTAGATAGACGCTATGCAGGGGGGGCGGCCCCTTCTCACGACTTAGTGCAGGAGGAACGCATGCGCTAACTCCTGCAGTCTGCGGGGCTGGCAGACGTTTGGAGGGAACTTCATCCAACTGAGCGTTACTTCACATTCTACTCGAATCCTCATCACAGTTTATGTAGAATTGACCACATATTTATGCATGTCCAACAGCTTCCTTTAGTCAGACGGATATCTATACCTTCCTCACCCTGGTCAGACCACAATCCCCTGGTTCTACTTCTTGCACTTTCGGGGTCGGCACGGTTTCCTTTTCACTGGCGCATTAACGAATCTTTATTGATCACTCAGCAAATTGAATCTTTCATATGAACATATTTTACGGAGAACTCAGGATCTGTTTCTTTGGCGGTGCCCCTGTGGGAGACGCATAAAGCTATGGTGTGGGGCCACATTATACAGCTGGCTGCAGCTCAGAAGCGGGATCGGGAGTGTTGTCTTTCAGACGTTCACTCTCTGCTAGCCTCTGCAGATGCCCGTTGGAAGTTGCACCTGTCAGCGGCCCATAAACGAACACGAGACTCCCTGGCTGCAGAATTGGACTTACTTGCATCTTTGGAGGCTTAACGGGCCTTGTGTTGGACCAAACATAAATGTTATACCTGCGCTAATAAACCACGTTCGATGCTGGCTAAGAAACTCAATTCTGTGGGGAAACCCCAACAAACAGGTCCGGTTTGGGCTCTCTGCGGGCTGCACCTCCAATCCCCAGCAGATCGCCTTGTATTTTGCAGACTACCTTTCACACCTGTACGCCAAACCAGAACACTTTCCTGTAGCTCAGGCGGAAGCGTTCTTTCAAGATCTACGACTTCCTGGATTGACCTGAAGCCACGCGGGTAGCCCTTAATGTGGGAGTATCTGTATCGAAAGTACTTCAAGCTATCAAATTTTGTATGGTCCACTGCGGCCCCGGGTCATGGCGGCTTTTCAGGTCTCTATTACAAGAAATTTGCCTCTCTGGACGAGCTTAGAGCTCATATCTCAATGATTCCTAAGACAGGAACCGTAGGCCTTTTGGCCCATTTCTCTTCTTAATGAGGATTTGAAGATATTGGGTAAGATTCTCAGTCTTCGTATCAATAAATACTTGCGTAGTCTGGTCCATAGGGACCAAGTAGGTTTCATCCCTGGGAGGCAGGCGGGTGATAATGTTCGTAAAGTAGTCCACTTTAGACACCTTCTGCAACAACGAAAAGTTCCAGGATTATTACTGTCCTTAGATATATACAAGGCTTTTGGTTCCGTATCCTGGGAATACCTACGGTTCGTGCTGTCCCGCTGTGGCTTTGGGGATTCTATCCTTTCTTGGATTCAGGCCTTGTATTCTTTCCCTTCAGTTTCGGTTAAGTATGCAGGGTATTTCTCAGATCCCTTTCCTATTTGGTGAGGGACGAGACAGGGTTGTCCCCTTCCCCGGCGCTATTTGTCCTGGTGCTTGAGCCACTAGCTTTGGCACTCTGGGCTGATTGTAAAATATCGGGTGTCCTTTACGCAGGACAGGAATTTAAAGTTGAACCTTTTTGCTGATGATGCCCTCTTGACTCTCACTAATCCATTGATGACGCTCCCAAACTTGCAACAGGTTCTTGCGCGTTTCTCCTTGATTTTGGGTCTCTGTATTAATTTGGATAAGACTGTTGCTCTCAATATCACTTTGGCCTCAGATTTGGTTTCACGCCTACAGTCCCACTTAACTTACAAATGGGCTTCCTCTTCGCTTGAATACTTGGGCATTCACCTGACCCCACCTATGGCTCTTTGTTTGCTGTGAATTATTATCTACTGCTTCGCTCTGTGTCCTCTCTTATGCACTCTTGGCAATTCCCGCAGCTGTCCTGGATAGTACGGGTTAATTCAGTGAAAATGACTATCCTGCCTAAATTGTTGTATTTTATTCGCACACTCTCAGTGCGGGTTCCTCCTCATTTCCTTTGGTTGATTCAGGCGAGGTTTATGCGATCTATCTGGGTTGACAGACACCCCAGAGTCTCAAGAAATATGCTTTTTGTCCGTAGACTGCAAGGAGGTCTTGGGGTGCCTAATGTAGCTAAGTATTAAAAGGCGAGCCATATTGTCCCATTGTCAATGTTCCACGCTTCCTCTGATGTTCCTCTCTGGGTCCTTTTGGAACTACCTAACTGAGCCCACATTGCAACATCAACGCTTTTATGGCTCCCCCATACCCTACGCCCGATGACATTGAGTCCAATTTTGCTCCATGACTTACAGGTGTGGGATTCGGTACACTACTCCAGTGGCCTGATGTCACCCTTTCTGCCTTTGCTCCCAATTATCAATAATCCTCTTTTTCTGCTGGGCTTAGATCAACCAGGGGCATCCTCTTGGTGAGTGATCAATGGTTTTTTGCAGGTGCAACACTTTTTGACTTCTCGGTCCTTCTCTACCTGGAACTCTCTTTGGGAACCACGGGATGTCCCACGGGTGGAATTTTTTCGTTACCTTCAACTGTGGCACTGGTTGACCTCTCTGCTTGGCACTTTTGCCTCTCCATATCAGAAATCTGTCTCTGAACAGCTTTGCCAACAGCATCTGGGCACCCCGGGTCTTGTTTTCCTACTCTGTGCATCTTTGAATAGGCACTCAATTAGTACTTCTCTATCATATGCCTCTCAGTGGGAGCGTGACTTGGGGGCGGTCATGGTTTTGGAGGACTGGAATAAGGCCTGGTCGTTTATAGCTAAATGTTCATTTAATACAGCCATCCTGGAGGCTGCATATAAAGTACTGTTTTGTTGGCTCGTATACTCAGGCGAACCCTGCTTATCGTGATTGCTGCTTTCGGAGTTGTGGCCATTGTGGAGATGTGTTGCATATATGGTGGTCTTGCCCGATTTGGTCTTGCCCAAAGTGGTGTGACATCCAGGCTGATATGTCGGTCAGTAAATTAGTGATACGTGAAGATGTTGTTGTGAGCTGAGGGGTTGAGAGATAGATTTGGGTGTCGTCAGCATAGAAATTATATTGAAAGCCATCAGCTGACCCAGGGAGGAGGTGTAGATTGAGAACAGGAGAGTTCCAAGAATAGAACCTTGGGAGACCCAAGAAGAGGAGAGGAGGAAGTAGAATTGTAAGTGGCACTGAAGGTATGGTTAAATAGGTAGGATGAGAACTAATGAAGAGCAGAGTCACAAATACCAAGGGAGTAACGTTTTTTGAGGAAAAGAGGGTGGTCAACCGTATTAAAGGCAACTGGGAGGTCCAAAAGTAGGAGTCCATTGGATTTTGCTGTTAGTAAATCATTTATGAGTTTTAGGAGGGCAGTTTCTATGGATTGTTGAAGGCAAAATCCAGACTGAAGGGGATCAAGAAGGTTATTTTTGATGAGGTGGTCACTGAATTGCTTATAGACCAGGCGTTCAAGGAGTTTGGAGGAAAAGGGGTCCAAGGAAGGCTTTTTAAGCATGGGGGTGACTAGTGCATGTTTTAGAGTGTTGGGAAAGGTGCCAGAAGAGAGGGAGAGATTGAAGATGTGAGTTAGAGAGTGTAGGATAGAGCTAGATGGTGACCGCAGCATTTAAGAGAGAATAGGGTCCAGGGAAAATGTGGTTAGGTGGCCATAGAAAGATATTTAGCAACCTCCTCTGTAGTACGAATTGTATTTGAAAGGATCTAGATAACCTCCATTTTGTTGATGTACGCCATTTTAAGTTAGGTTTTTGCAGATATATTAGAAGTTTAATTAAACTGTTTTCGCTTGCACCAGAATGTTTAAACAACAGATAACATGACGCTGAAGTTTTCTTTGTTCGACTAATTCTCAGAAAGCTAACAGAAACAGTTTATACCAAGAAATGTATATGTCATGTTTCATGTAGTTAGCTCATGATGGAAACTTACAAGTTACAGTTTTGAAACTCGCTCCCCCCCCCTCCCTTATTTTTTCTGTATCCTATATAATCTTAGTAATGTCTAATAAACTTTGAACATCTCTGAACATAAGCTGCCATTATTTCCATGTTCAAGGGGTGTTCCCAGAATTCTGCTGATAAACCAGGAATCTCTTCACAGACCGGGGGTCTCTGAGGGGATAAAGAAAATCAATCCTTTCAGTATTGACCTTATTTTTTAAGTGATTGGCGATCTCCTGGGCAGTGAGCGAGTTAGTGGGTGGAAGTAGTGGTTGACAAAGTAGAGAGTTAATGGTAGAGAAGAGTTGATGGGGACTGGATGAGAAGGTGTTAATGAGAATGATAAAATAGGTCTGCTTGGCAGTGTGGAGGCAAGAATTGTATTTTTGGAGGGTAGTTTCATATTGGTTGAAGTCTTTGTGAGACTTTGTCTTACAACGCAGTTGCTCAAGAGCATTTTTTTAGGCTTCTAGTATTGTCTGTTTGCCAGGGTTGTGGGGGTCGTGGCCTGATTTTGTGTGTAGTGAGAGGGGTGAGCTCATCCAGGGTGGAGGACAGGGATCTATTGTAGACAGAAGTAGCTAGATTGGGACAGGACAGGTGTGAGATATTGTCATAGAGGTGGTAAGTAGCACAGTGGAAAAGAGAAGGGTTAGCCAATGTTTTGGAGCCAAATCGGTTTCCTTCCTGCAAGTCCCTAAAACATTGTACAGCAAATTGTATTTTCGAGAGAGCCTGCTAAATATGCTGCTATGACATTACTTACCCCTCAAACTGACTGAAATTAAATAGATAATGCATGAGTGGTGTTCAATGGCCATAGCAGCCTTTTATTACAAATAACAATTCAAAATAAATAACATGAACAATATAGAAGTACAGAATTGAATACCAAATTAGGTTTATGGTCTTTAATGGCACTACAATGAACTATAACACAGTATCTGCAGGGTACAATTAGTTTTATAGGCCCTCCAATGCTCCCCCTAGCACACTTCTGCCTCCAATGCACCCCCATCAGCACACCTCTGCCACCAATTCTCCCCATTCCCTCACAGCACACCTCTGCCTTCAATGCCTCCTCTTCTTCCCCAACACACCTCTGCCTCCAATGCTCCCCCACTGCACACATTTGTCTCCAATTCACCCCCATCAGCACACCTCTGCCACCTATTCTCCCCATTCCCTCACAGCACACCTCTGCCTTCAATGCCTCCTCCTCTTCCCCAACACACCTCTGCCTCCAATGCTCCCCCACTGCACACATTTGTCTCCAATTCACCCTCATCAGCACACCTCTGCCTTTGATGTCCACTCTAAGCACACTTCTGCAGCCTAACCCCTCCTCCCCTCCTGCAGTTACCTTACCTCTCTGTCTTCCTGATGATTCTCAGATCCTGTAAGCAGGGCTGTAGTGTAGTGTCCACCTACAATGTCACATGGGTGAGTTATACAGGCACTCCTCTGCTTCCATACAGAAGTCAGTGCCTGCCTTGGAAAGATGTCCTACCCACTCCCCAGGTGTACGGTGTGCAATAATAGAAAGGGGAGGTTCCAGTCAGTGTGCTGTGCTGGGAAATGTGCATCTCACACCGTGTTCCTGGGACAAACCATGGTACGCAGCTGAGGTGGGACATTTGGTTAAAAAGCAGCACTGTTCCAGCAAATCCGGGATGGTTGGCAAGTATGTCAGTGCTGCTGAAGTCCTACATCTTCTTGCTGTTTACCTGCATGTATAGCGTGAGGATTGTATGCCATTTCACATGGCTGTTTCCAGACGATGACAACCTTGGACCTTGCCTTTGTAATATGTGCTAAAACTGTGGTTTCCATTAGAAGCCTGTGAAACTGGGTAACAATGAATGAATACAACTAGAAGCAAGGAATGAGCATTGTCATCCTATAAAAGGAAGTGCCTGAGGGACCTTCACGACAAGCATAACATGCATTATTTTTATGAAAGTTTTAGATTACAAAATATTGAAAATTACTTTTGAAATGACATTAACATGTTAAAGCTTCTATGAGATTTTAGTGATTGAATTTACAATATCAGCCTAGTGTTGGTGCATTCCATTTTAAAGCTGTCTTCTTTCACCTGTTTGTGTTACCATCTACTACCTCTGCTTGCACTGTGAGCTTTGCTTTCCCCCACATCCTTAAAGCTTATTGGATGTACAGTATGCTTGTTTTCTGTCCAAGAATACACTTTTCTATCTCCTGTATGAATAGATAATGCATTCAATCTATTTTTATGTGTTTAATAAATTTCAATTGCTCATATTACCTTTTACTCAGCTTTACGATTTCATTATATTCTGTATAAGTTTTTATTATTGTGTTATAGTAACGTTATTTAAGTGCCCTATCAATGGTCTGAAATGCACTCAAAAAACAAATAAAAAATAATGATCCAATATGTGGGAATATCACTTGTTGTATGCTGTACTAACATGCACCATCACCCTTAACAAAAATCTCTTTTATTTGTAGCAGTTTACATGCCCCACCTTCTTAGGGTTATCTCTTTTTAGATGTTTTGCCCACAATGGTTTTTACAAGCACATATTTTTCTGTTCAATTATGCTATATTTTCTGTTCCACTATAAATTCATTCAGTTTGTAAACATGTTACATTGTTTCCTTACAACATTACTTTGCTATACTTAGAAGTGCTGCAGTGCTTTGGTGCAATTAACAGACTAATGTAATAATGCTCTTAGGGTACATGCACACTGGGCTTAAAAAATGCAGGTACTTTTGGCAGGAAAAAATGCTCATATAGAGCATTTTTGTGCACGCATTTAGGTAGTATTTTTTCTGCCAGAAAACTTCTCTCAAAAACCCAATCCAGGAGAGGTTTTTTTTTGTATCTGCTTCTACTGTAAATGCTAAGCTTAACCACTTCAATACCAGGCACTTATACTCCTTTCCTGCCCAGGTCAATTTTCAGCTTTCAGCACTGTCACACTTTGAATGAAAATTGCGCTGTCATACAACACTGCACCCATATGCATTTTGTATAATTTTTTTCACACAAATAGAGATTTAAAAAATTAAAATTTCAAATAAAGACTTAAAAATTTTTTTCTAAAAATAACAAACATGTCTATACTTATCTGCTGTGTGCAGTGGTTTTGCACAAGGCAGCTCGGATCCTCCTCTTCTCGAGTCCCCCACAGGCGCTCCTCTCCCTTCCCTCCTGTTGGGTGCCCCCACAGCAAACAGCTTGCTATGGGGCACCTGCTGCTCTGTGTGTCCATTCACACATAAAACCGTGGCTCGACCCTGCCCCCTCTCTCTTCTTACTGGCTAACCGGCTGTTATTGACAACAGTGGGAGCCAATGAGGAGAGGGAGTCTTGAGACAGCCAAGAACCCAGGGCACATCGCTGGATTGAGAGGGGCTTAGGTGAGTATTTGGGCAGGCTGCTGCACAGAGAAGGGTTTTTACCTTCATACATAGAATTCATAAAGATAAAAAACCTTGAGCCTTTACAACCACTTTAAAAATGAACCGCACCACAACACGTCTGCAATAAAGACAAGCCCCCCATCACCACCACGACACACAGATATGAATGGGAGCAAATAAAAATGATTTAGAGTGAGAAGTGCAATGCAAAAAACTGAGTAGGGTCCTGAGTAAGTTGAGTCTGCATGGCAAGGATGTAGAGAGAGCAATTACCTTTCTAATGATATTTACCAAAGACTTTATTTAGTCCAGGTATTCAACATTATCCTTTGTTCCAGGCAGGGCTGCTGTTAGAAATAATGGGGCCCCGTAAAGCCTACCTGATGGGGCCCCCAAAATCCTGACCCTGTCCACCCATCTA
Organism: Staurois parvus; assembly: GCF_062004578.1. Classification (NCBI taxonomy): domain Eukaryota; kingdom Metazoa; phylum Chordata; class Amphibia; order Anura; family Ranidae; genus Staurois; species Staurois parvus. Next base: position 4,370,911 of record NW_028318002.1, read on the forward strand.
AAAAAAAGCAGCTTTGTTTTCAAAGGATAGTTATCTTTCTCCAGCCTGTTATAAATTTGGTTATCTAAAAGGAATACTGTTTTCAGAGAACAGACCTTTAATAATTACATATAATATCAACCATGAATGAAGCAGTATGAATACAATTAGGGAAATTAAACAAATTATAAAGGTGGAAAAACACATCAACAAGCCAGGTCTGGTTAAAAATGGTTTACTGCACCAAAATCCAATAAAAGTGGCAGAGTACATAAAACTTATGAAAATGTTCACATTTAAATTACCAAATGAGGAGGGAGAGTAATAAATGTAATAATCACACATCCACATTGCCGTTCTGGAACATGTATGCGAATTAAACATGTTACATATGAAGAGAAAACAACCTGATATAAGGAAAATGCACTGAGTGAAATATCCAGTAGCTTGACATTAATTAGGCACCTTAAATGTGGCAAAATAAACTAAATAACAGTTGTATAAACCAAAATCAATTAGAGCTTCATATACTGTTAATTCTCAAAAAGAAAAATTGAGACACTCTGGTGCAGCATTAATAAATCTATATAATACTCTACAGTATAACACTTGAAATACATGTGAAGCAAATGTCCAATTGCAGTTTTTTTGTTCAGAAGCAAAACTGCTTAACGGCTTCCACGCCGCCCTATAGCAGAAATACTGCTACAGGGTGGCATGGATGTGCAAAATCATGTAAATATATGTGATTTTGCAGTTCCGGGTTGGGGGCACACCATTCGCAGCCTCAGCTGTCAACCAACATGTCCCGGCAAAACAAATAACACAGATCTCTCCCCTGTCAGCTCCTGCAAACTGCTTTCTATGGCTCTGCTTACAGTATAAAGCAAACACACAGCACACAGTGAAAAAGCACACAGTTAACCCTTTGATCGCCCCACATCTTAACCCCTTCCTGCCCAATGCCAGGTGCTATAACTTTCACATAAACCAATTAATTTATTTGGGATTTTTTTTTAGCAAAGACATGAAGCAGAATACATTTTGGTCTAAATTTATGATGAAATTTGATTTTTTTGTACTGGACATGTTTAATAGCAAAAAGTAAAAAATATTGTTTTTTTCTCAAAATTGGCAATTTTTTTGTTTATAGCGCAAAAAATTAAAAATGCAGAGGTGATCAAATACCTCTGAAAGAAAGCTCCATTTGTGGGGAAAAAAATACATAAATTTCATTTGGGTGCAGTGTTGCATGACCACGAAATTGTCAGTTAAAGTAACGCAGCATCGTATTGCAAAAAATGGCCTGGTCAGGAAGGGTGGTAAATCAACAAAGTCCAAAATATTGTTTTTTTTTCCTCAAAATTGTTGGTCTTTTTTTTTATAGCGCAAAAAAATACTCATAGGCGATCAAATACCACCGAAAGAAAGCTCTATTTGTGGGAAAAAAGGGTGTAATTTCATTTGGGTGCAATGTTGCATGACAGCACAATTGTCAGTTAATGTAACGAAGCGCCGTAGCGCAAAAAATGGCCTGGTCAGGAAGGGGGGGGGGGGGAATCCTCAGGAGGGCAAGTGGTTAAAGGGGAATTATACTCACCTCAGCTCCAGTGATGGATGTCCTGCTCCTCTCTACCCTGCTCCACAATTTTATAGGGCTCTTGCCATTTTACCAGATTGGACATTGGCAGAGCAGTTATACACCTGAGACCGAGCCTTAACAATGGAAATAAAATCTTTCATTCTGTCCTGCATTTGGATGATGTGTTCTACCATACTTTTGAAAAGGTTGCCTCCCACTCCCAAACCTCTTTAAAAATGTCTAAAAGACCTCTTGGATATTGGCCATACATCAATACAAAGGGAGAAAAGCTCTTGGGAGTTTGCATTACCTCTTGTACAGCTAACATGAGATAGTCAACCGGCAGTCTCTATTTTTGCTCTCAGTGGCCAATACCCCCCAGCATCGGTTAGACTCAAAATACTTGCCTTGTTCTGTTAGGATTTCTTGTGGAATACCAAAATGAGTAAACATTAGAAAACATTCCTTAGCAGTACTTTTTGATGAATGATTCCTCAAGGGGAATGTCTTTGGATACCAGGTGGCATAATACATGAGGATATGTTGGTGTTCCGTAGCAAACTTTGCTAGGGGACCAACGAGATTCATGGCAATCCTTTCAAGGGTGCCTTAATAACAGGTAAGGGTACTGGAGGGCTCCTGAAATGGGGGACTGCGGCAATGATGTGACATACAGGGCATGATCACTATACATTTTTACATCCCTATATACCTCCAGCCAGTAAAACTTTTGTCCAATCTTTACATGGTTACATAGGTTTATGAGGTTGAAAACAATACAGGTCCATTCAGTTCAATCTATATGCATGTCTGAGGCATGTGAGATTTATTTTCTCTAATAATTCCTATAGCCCTATATATTCTGCTTCCTAAGGAAGGCATCTAATTTTTTTTGAAGATGAAGACACTCTTAGCTACCACCATTTCAGTTTTACAGCTCAACATGGCTCCCTAAGTTGACATGCAAATACAGTGTTGTGAAAAAGTATTTGCTCTTTCCTGATTTTTCTTCTTTTTTTGCATATATTGTCCAACATAAATGATTCAGTTTATGAAACTAATTGTAATAGTACACAAAGATAACCAAAGTAAATACAAAATGCATTTTTTTAAGGATGATTTAATTTATTAAGGGAAAAAAGCTGTCCACACCTGCCTGGCCCTATGTGAAAAAGTAATTGCCCCTAAACCTAATAACTGGTTATTCCACCCTTGGCATCGGCACCTGCAATCAAGTGCTTGGCAATGAGTCTTTCACATTGCTGTGGTATAATTTTTCCCACTCTTCTTTACAGAATTGGTTTAGTTCAGCCACATTGGAGGGTTTTCAAGCATAAATGGCCTGTTTAAGGTCATGACACAGCATCTCAACAGATTTAAGTACAGACTTTGACTAGGCCACTTCAAAACCCTAATTTTATTTTTTTTTTAGCCATTCAGAGGTGGACTTGCTGGTGTGTTTTGGATCATTGTCCTGCTGCATAACACAAGTGCGCTTGAGCTTGAGGTAACAAACTGATAACCGGACATTATCCTTCAGGATTTTCTTGTAGAGCGCAGAGTTCATGGTTCCATCAATTATGGCAAGTGGTCCAGGTCCTGAAGCTACAAGGCAGCCCTAGACCATTACATTACCTTCACCATGTTTGACTGTAAGTATGATGTTCTTTTTATGGAATGCTGTGTTAGTTTTACACCAGATGTAACGGGACACACCTTCCAAAAGGTTCAACTTTTGTCTCATTAGTCTCATTATTTGCCTAAACGTTTAATCAAGGATAATCAAGACGTTTATAGAAAATGTGAGATGAACCTTTTAGTTCTTTTTGGTCTTTTATGACCTCCTGGATGAGTCGTTGTTGTGCTCTTGAAGTCATTTTGGTAGGCCGGCCAATCCTGGGAAGGTTCACCACTGTTCCAAGTTTTCCACATTTGTGAATAATGGCTCTCACTCTGGTTTGCTGGAGGCCCAAAGCCTTTGAAATGAATGTATAACTCTTTCCAGACTGATACATGTCAATTACTTTGTTTCTCATCTGTTCTTGAATTTCTATAGATTGAGACATGATGTGTTGCTTTCTGGGATCTTTTAGTGTGCTTCATTTTGCCAGACAGCTTCTCACATGATTTCTTGATTCAACAGGTCTGGCAGTAATTAGGCCTGGGTGTTGCAAATGAAATTTAACTCAGCCTTCCAAAAAATGTGGTTAATCACAGTTCATCCATGATTTGGCAAGGAGGACGGGGTGCAATTACTTTTTCACATAGGGCCAGGCAAGTTTGGATAGCTTTTTTCCTTAATATACAAAATCATCTTGGTATAGCTGTTAATCAGTGAATATATCAGAACAAAACAAAAAAATGGTCTGTGGGATTGGTAATCCATCCCACCCAAACCTTCTATGGATTCCCAGTGAAGGTTTTGTAAACAACATGAGGTAAAGCCCATGTAGTAACGTGTTTAAAGATAGCGCCTTCATTTTGCAAAGCCATATACTTGTTTATTTTAGGTGTCTGGTTTTTGGCTATCAGTGCAAGATATGGAAAACATGGCTCTGTGGATGAAGGTTTACCAGAATACTCTGTCTGGCTATCCTATTACTGAAACCTTGAGTGAGCTAAATATAGCCTGGCATGGGAAACATTTTGCTTTGTTTGACAATCTGTTTATGACTTGCCTGCATATTTTATATTTCATACTGATGTTAAAGTTCTTTCTCTGGTAACACAGTTGCTTCCACATTTTGCTTCCAGCCAAATGCATTTTTAAGTTATATATAAAGAATATGAAAAATCCAGAACACAGGATAGTCACAGCAAACATAGAATTATCGGCAAGTATGACAGATTAGCTAACAATGTCCAGTAGCAAAAAACATGTAGAATGTATCACATCTTCTACAGACTTGAAGCTATTTCATATAGCTATTGCTGGTTCTTTTTACTTTCACAATAAATGCAGAAGTATTGTGCACTTAAAGTGGACCCAAACGCAAAAAAGGGTAAATTCACTATGTTATAGAGAAAATTTAGGAATATCAATTAGGCCTATGCAGCACCCTGAAAAATGAACCTGTGCCTACAGCCTCAGCTGCTAGCCTCTGGAGATTTTGTGAAATCACTTTTGTTCCTTTTTTTTTTACAAATTATATTTATTAACGTTTGTATGAAAAGTTTCAAAACAGAGCCTCTGGGCATTGCCTGGCTCAACATAAAAAGTTAAAACAAAACATTCCAACAACAATGGCTCAGATACACCTCACAGTCAATGAGAAAAATAATACATCTAGAAATTTGCACATGTAACAGCTGAAGCAGTAGAGCTGGTCAGGTAAGTGTATAGGCAACATAGACATGCATCAGAAACCTGGCAGATACTGTTAAAGTGCAAATCTATTCCCATACGAGAGAAAGAGAGAAGAGGGAGGAGGTATGGAGGTCTGTGAAGGACCAAGGAGGGCCAACCACACACCATTCACGTAGAAATAACAAACATGCCCAGTCAACGTACAACAGAGTTTTTCACTTTTGCTCTTAATGTTCTTTTTTTTTTTTTTTATAATTTAAATATTTATTAATTTTCCATTTTAAATACATTTCATCAACACAATGTAGATATGTATATATAAAAATATTTTCTATAATATTATAATATCCAACATTTCTACTTTATTTACTCTATACAACATTTCCCTCCCAGCACCGCCCCCCACCCCAAAACCCCTCTGCCTATCCTACCTTTTCTCTGCATCTTCTTATATCAGCAAGTGAAGTTATTCTGTTGTTATCTTTTATTCTTTCCTATACTTCCTATATAATCTAGCTTTTTGCCAGTTCTCCCATTTCCCATAATAGGCCTCCATCCTATCTTCTTGGATATGACACAACCTTTCCATCTTTTTGATCTGCTCAACTCTTTCAATCCAGTCCTCTTCCTTCGGTATCTCTATTCGCCGCCAGAACTTGGGTATCAGAGCTTTTGCAGCATTTATATAGTACCATATCCCTGATTTTTTATATTTATTTACTATTATATCCATATTATGCAAAATACATACTTCTGGGTCTAGCTCTATATCTATTTCTGTCAATTTTCCTATCAAGTGGATTACTGTTTTCCAGAATATCTGGATTTTAGGGCATCCCCACCATATATGGTATATAGTGCCTACCTCTCCACATCCCCTCCAACACAGTGGTGAACTCTCTCCACATATCTTATTTTCTACATTTGGTGCGATGTGCCATCTTGTCAAACACTTATAGTTCATCTCTACTTCTCTCATAGAGACGTTCTCGTAAATTAATCTATACATTCTCCTCTGCTTTTCCTCATCTATCACAACTCCCATATCCATTTCCCATTTTGTTATATATGTTGGCTTTGTGTTTGTGTCTAATTCAGTGAGTATTTTGTAAACTTTAGTAATCCCGTGTTTCCCATCACCTTGTGTTCCCAATGCCTTTTCGAACAGATTCCAATTTTCTTTTGTCCTTAAAGGTTTTGGCAAACTTCCAACAAAACACCTCAATTGAAAATACCGCAATTCATCTAGTTTAGTGAAGATCTCTCCCTCTTTTTTCTTCAAATCACCAAATGATCCTATTTTGTCTCCCACCAGTATATCTCTCAATTGCACCCTATCTTTTTTAAACCACCTCCCTCCTATTTCTTCTTTGCCTGGGGGAAAAAACTCTGTGTTTTTTAGTGGAATCAGTGTTGAATTAAAAGTCCATTTCATACTTTTGTGTAAATTATCCCAAACCTTTAGTACATTCAAAGTGCATGTATTTACATTATCGTTTAAACCCCTATACTGTGTTGGCACCCATATCGTTCTTCCCAGGTCTATTCCACTGAGTTCATTCTCTATTCTCACCCAACCTTTTTTATAATTATATATCCAATCTATGGTTCTTGCCAATATTACCGCTTTGTAATATCTTTTAAAGTCTGGGAGCCCTAAACCACCTCTTTCTTTCCTCCTACTCAACAGTTCGTATGACAGTCTTGGTTTTTTATTTCTCCATATGTATTTTGTTATCAGTTTCTTAATTATTTTAAAAAAAATCTCTGGGAGTTTAATTGGGATCATTTGATATCTATATATGATTTTTTGGTACTATTACCATTTTTACCAGATTAATACGGCCCATCCATGTCAGGGTTCCTCCCTCCAATCTTTTTAACTCGTCTCTAATCTCATTTATCAATGAAATATAGTTTAATTTATATAGATGTTTGTGTGAGGCTGTAAGCTTTACTCCTAGATATTTTATAACTCTATCTTTCCATTTAAATGGGAATTCCTTTTGTATTTTTTCTTTTTCATTTTTTAAGATGTTTATATTTAGAATCTCCGTTTTTGTTGGGTTTATCTTTAAGTTTGATAGTTCTCCATATTCCTTTAATGACTTCATTAAGTTTGGAAGTGTTATCCTGGGATTTCCTACATAGAACAGCAAGTCGTCTGCAAAAGCCGCAACTTTATGTTCTGTATCTCCTATCAGGATGCCCTTTACATCTCTATTCAGCCTTATTGTTGACAACAATGGTTCTAGTGATATAACATACAACAATGGGGACAATGGGCATCCCTGTCTTGTTCCATTTGACATCTCAATGGGTTCTGACCTCTCCCCATTTACCCCAATAACCACAGAAGGGTATCTGTACAACTTCCCTATCCACTCTCTCATTCTAGGCCCAATACCTAAGGCTTCCAGAGTATCCATCATGAATCTCCAATTCACTCTGTCGAACGCTTTTTCAGCATCTATAGAGAGTAACACCACTGGTTCTTTTCCCTTTTTGCTCTTTTGGATTAACATCAGTGATCTTAACCCATTGTCTTTACCCTCCCTCCCTGGGACAAAACCCACCTGATCCTCCTGTAGCCATTCTGGCATTAGCTCTTTCAATCTATTTGCTAGGACCTTTGCATATAACTTAATGTCGGTGTTCAATAGTGAAATAGGTCTATAGCTCGAACACTGTGAGGGATCTTTTCCCTCTTTTTGAATGAGCACAACTTGGGCTTGTAATGATTCTCTTCTTATTTCCATCTCTCCACCTAGAGCGTTCATGTAATTTCTAAGTTTTGGTATTAAAATTTCACTAAATTTTTTATAATATCTCACTGTATATCCATCTGGACCTGGGCTTTTCCCCGACACTGACCCCTTCAATGCTAATTTTATTTCGTCCTGTGAGATATCTGCATCTAGGGAGTTCAGTTGATCCTCACTTAGTTTTAGTAACCCAGCCATTTCCAGATATTTCTTTCTTTTTTGATTCTTCTCACTTTGTATGTTTTCTAATCCTTCCAGGGGGCTTATATTATACAGTTTCCTGTAATATTCTGTGAAGGCTTTGATGATATCTTTATTTGAATGCAACATGTTTCCTTTAGCATCTTTTATTTTTTCTATATAATTTCTATTTTTCTTTTTCCTCAGGGCTCTCATCAGATATTTTCCAGGTCTTTCTCCCCATCTATATCTCTCACTCAAAACTCTATTATATACTTTTCTCCTCTCCTCTTCTATCACTTCTTTCAATTCTTCTTGCTTTTTTTTTAACTTCAGCTCTGTTTCTTTTGTTATTCTGTTCTTATGTATTTGTTCTATTTTACTTATTTCTTCTAAGAGGTCACTCATTTTCTCCTTTCTTTCTTTTTTCTTTCTTGCCCCAATTGCCATTAATATTCCTCTTATGTATGCTTTGTGAGATTCCCACACTGTGGCTGTTGATACCTCACCTGTCTCATTCTCCTTAAAAAAGCGTTCGATCTCCTGCCCTATTTTCTGAGCTATTTCCTTTTCCACTAAGAGTGTCTCATTCAATTTCCATCCCAGCCCTCCGATTTTCCTCCTCCCCCATTCCATTTTCATAATAACTGGGGTGTGATCTGATAAAGATATTGTCTCTATTTCTACTTGGATCAGATGGTCAATTAATTGATGTTCTATTAATATATGATCTAGTCTTGAATATCTCTTATGCATGTTTGAAAAGAAAGTATAATCTCTATCTTGCATATGTGTAATTCTCCAGGCATCTACCAATTGACTTATGTGTAATTCTTTTTTCAATAGTTTCAGGGCCCTATTTCCCTCTCTTTTTATATGGGAGGTGGCGTCCCTTTGTGGTTCCATACAAAAGTTAAAGTCCCCTGCCAGGATCAAACGTCCTTTTTTAAAGTCCATCAACTTCCTCAACACTTTTTTCAGATACGCCTCCGGTTTTTTATTAGGACAGTAGATATTGGCCAGTGTACACTCGATCTCTTGTAACTTGCCCTTTAAAAACAAGAATCTCCCATCTGGGTCTGTTTTTCTGTCTTCCAACTCAAACCTAATATTCTTTGCCAAACCTATTGCTACCCCTTTTGCTCTTTTAACCGGGGAGTCTGCGTAGTACCATGTTGGGTGATTTCTAGACATCAGCCTAACATTTGACTTTATCTCAAGATGTGTCTCCTGTAGAAATATCACTGAGGCTGCCCTATGGTGTAGTTCTTTAAATAATCTATATCTTTTCCCAGGGCAATTCATCCCATTTACATTATATGTTATAAACTGAATCTCTTCCATCTTCCTTAAATTTCCTCTTTTCTCCTCCATCTATATTTTCCTTTTCTCTCCCCTTTTCTCATTTCCTCTTCTTCTCCCTTCTTCTCCTCTCCTCCTTCTCCCTTCTCACTTGCTTTTATATCTTCTTTTATCTTGCAGAAATAACATCCCCCCTCTCCCATTTCCCACCCTTCCAACCTCCCGACTCCCCCCCTCCCCCCTCCCCCCTCCCCTACCCCACTTTTTAGGCCTATCATTTGCCTACTAATCATTTATGGAATATAAAATCCACTTTTGATTTAATCCTTGGGCTAAGACTCCGTCCATGGACGACTTCCCCTTGTCTAACCTCCCCATAACCCCCCAGGTCCCATCCAGATTTATCTCAGGCACAATAAAACAAGGACGGTGGGGTGAGGGCAGAAAAAGGACGGAGGAGGGAAAAAAAAAAGACTCTATTTCTCCCTCTCCATCCCTCTCCCCCTCCCCCCTTCCCCCCTCCCCTACCCCACTTTTTAGGCCTATCATTTGCCTACTAATCATTTATGGAATATAAAATCCACTTTTGATTTAATCCTTGGGCTAAGACTCCGTCCATGGACGACTTCCCCTTGTCTAACCTCCCCATAACCCCCCAGGTCCCATCCAGATTTATCTCAGGCACAATAAAACGAGGACGGTGGGGTGAGGGCAGAAAAAGGACGGAGGAGGGAAAAAAAAAAAAAAAAAGACTCTATTTCTCCCTCTCCATCCCTCTCCCCCTCCCCCCTTCCCCCCGCCTCATCCCCCCCACAAATTGCCGGTCCTCTTTTCTCTTCGTTCTATTTTCCCATTGTTCTTCTTCCTAGCCAGGGATTTCCATTCTTTGAATTTTTAAACTATCAAAAAAAATTTTTCAAGTCTTCTGGAAACCTGAGGTATGCTGTAGTCCCATTTTTCCATCCTATTAAGCATTCAGGAGTCCCCCATCTATATTGCACATTTTGTTCTTTCAACCTTTCCAATAGGGGTCTCAAAGATCTCCTTCTCCACAGAGTCTCTGGGGCCAGATCCGCATATATCTGTATGTCTCCTCCTTCATATTTAATTACTGATTTTCCTTTGGTCTTCTTCCAGATTTTTTCTTTATCCCGGAGCTCATAGAATTGAACTAATATATCTCTCGGCCTTTCTTTCCCCAGGATTCTTTGAATTTTTCCTTTTCTAAAAGTTCCTTCTATTTTAGTCCTATCCATTTCAGGTCTGTCTGTTATAGTATTAAGTATTTTACAAACCACCTCTTGCAGGCTTTCTCCCTTTGAGTTCTCTGGGACCCCACGTATCAGGATGTTTCTCTTCCTGTCTTTGTTTTCTTGTATCTCAACCTTATATAACAGTTTTTCTTGGGCTTTCCCTATGTTAGTTATTTCTTTTTCTAGTTCAAGGAAAGCCTGGGTCTGACTTTTAACCTTCTCCTCCGTTTCTTCAACTCTCTCCAACAGGTGTCCCAGATCGCTACGGATATTTACCATTTCTTGTTTTATTGTTTTCTCCAATTCTTTAAACATTTCTGCCATTTCTTTTTTGTTAGGTATTTGTAGATCTTTTCCCATCTCTATATTGCCTGATGTTTGCTGGTTGCTAGTATCAAGGCCTAATGATACTCTAGGACTACTTTCCATACTAAGGTCTACTTCTCCTTTTTCAGTCCTGCTCTGGTGTCTTTCTGGGGTTACGTTTCCTTGGGAGGTATATTTTTTAATTGTACCAGTCTGGGACCCTTTAAGCCCACTTCCTTTTACGTTTTTATTTTTCATTTTTCTCTGTGGCTTATATTCTTCTTATACTCCTTTATACATTTGTGTGTAAGGGGGGGAAAAAACAGTTCTTTAACCTTCAGATCTCCTCCCTGACCCCCTGCTGATTTTTTTTTTTTTTTAAGCTTTTCTTCCCTCGGGCGTCTTCCACCTTTTATACAGTCTCCGGGGGCCCCCCTTTCCCTTACTCCTTGCTTCTCTTTAGGGGTCCACTCAGAGCTTCATATCAGTACAAAATAAAGTACAGTCATGGTCACTCACCCTCCTTATGTATTTTCTTCTTGTGAGTGCTCTCTCGTTCGATTCCCCTAAGATTCCGTTTGTGGGAGGGGGGGGGCAACTCCCCAGGCTCTCCTCGATCTCCTTGTCCTGGTCTCAAAAGTTCTTCTCCCGTTTGCTTTTAGCTTGAGGGGTTTCAGGGTGACAGGGGGAGATTGAATCGGTCACCGGCAAACAGGTTGGCGCAGCTCTCTCACTGCAAAACGCCGGCCGGCCGGCTTTCCGATCTCCCAGTGATGCTTTGCGGCCGGTCATGTGATCGCGCCGTCCCCCTTCGTCTCCCGGCATCCAGGGACTCTCTCTCTGCCGGTCTCCAGCCGCTCCTCTCTCTCTCCACGCCAGCATCCACCTCTTCTCAACAGGGGACCGTCGGGCCAGGCTAAGTCCCCCGCCACGGGACTCAAAGCATGCCTGAGGGGATAGCCCTGGAGGCTTGGGGAGGCCAGACAACGGAGCTCCGTCCACAAGCTCCTACATTGAGCTCTCCCCCGCCGCCATGTTCAGGCCCCGCCCAGTGCTGCTCTTAATGTTCTTATTGCTGGAGACTCTGACTTGGGAAGCCTCCACCAATAAGTCAGTAAGACTGCATTTGCACCTGTTTTGGCGGTTTTGTTACCGCACTTATTCGCTTGATTCTATCTAAGATTATAAATGTAATAAGTGATTACAACATTTTGTCTATACATGAATTTTGCCAATCCTGATGTGGCTAATACTAATAAAGTTAATACCAAATGATAACAACTGTGCAAAAAATAAAGATCTAATTTATTTACACAGCAAAGAAGCTTGCTATTAATCAAATATAACAAAATATAATGTAGCCAGTATAATTTTAAAGGTAGTAATATTACAATGCAAATACAGAATGTTACCAATACAAAGAGATGACTACAGGAAAGAAAGTTACAGAAAAGAAACATAGAATAATACATTACGCAGACATCCTGATGACTGGGCTTCCAATAAGAAAAGGGACAAAGATGTTGGGGGTTTTGCTTTATATACTTTGCTTTATATATTTTGTGTTATATACTCTTTGCAAAAGACAACCCCTAGACTCACCCACCCAAGTAAATTCACACCTTTCCAATGGGTGGACTCAGAACACTGGTCAGTTTAGTTAAAAAACATGAATTCCCAGCTGCCTTCCTTCCCCCTCACCTCAATTGAGTCTTTTGAAGTGGCATTTCCAACAGTTATTTGTCACTTTATTACAGCAGTTCTCAAAATGTCCAATTCCTGGAATTTTTTAGAACTGCGACTTAAGACACCTATCAAAAGTTCACAATAATGTTCATGAAGGTGAAAATTATTATAGGCCCAAAATAGCCATTGCACACCTGAGCAGTGTTATGTTCAGGCATTTTTATTTGAATGTTTCTGAGCATTTGTATGAGAATTTTACATGTGTATTTACGCTTCAGTCATTTTTTTTAGCCAAAAGAAAACATTAGAGGTAGGAGACCAGTTTTTAGAGGCTACAACAAAACACCTGAAATGCACCTAAAAATACTTGAAAACATTAGTTTTGAACAATTTGCGGCCAAAACACCTAAATCTGTAGCTTATGTAGCTTTGGAACATCAGGCATTGAGCTACAAGTGCTTGAGCACTCAGATGTGAACAATCGTCTTACAAATACATGGGATTTTAGATGCTGAGCATTTTGGAATTTTGAGCTACAAGCCTACAGTATGTTATAAGGACCCATAGAAATGAATATCAGCAAAATCATTCAATACAACCAACAGAGAACATGCAAAACATATACAGGAAAACCAAGCAAACAATGCCTGCAAATTTAAAAATACATTTCAAAATAATGTAGAATAAAAATATTCAAAATTACATACATTTTTGCAACCCAAAGTATGAATCCAGCCTAAGCCAGCAACAGATTAAGGTTAAGGGACCAGTAAGTCCAGAACGATAGCATGCTCAGATCTAAACCATGAAGGAAAAAACTGACAATCCACTACAGCTCATTTACTGTGTATCATTTATCATCATTTATGAAGTATCATTTTTTTCACTGGTTTTATTATGGACACTGACTAGTAGTTGTCACAGAGATCAGTGATCCCCATGACAACTGCATTTCTCTGGCAGATCAGGAACTATTCACCCATATGAAATGAAAGTCAGATGAGCAGCTCCTGAAAACATGCATACACACAGACCCTTGAAACGAAGCAATGCTTCAAGTTACTGTTTAATGGTCCTAGTGTTCAAAGCTCTGAGATCTACTCTCAGCTGTTACCTCCCTCTTCTATGTACAATATATCAGTGAAAGAGTAGTCCTTCCTGACATATTTTACACTGTTCATGTTATCAGTGTAGGAGAGAGAAATGACTTATACCTACCTATCCAATCAGATTCTTCATTTCATTTCCCCTGCATAAGAAAAACATCATTAATTGCTACTGGCAACATAAACAGTTCCTTTTTCAGTGGGATTAAATATCTCTAGGGATATTTCAGACAAGCTCAAAATTTGTTTCTTGAAAAATCTAATTAAAATCATTGCTGGGGTTCTTTCTATAAGTGGGTTCTTTATTTTAATGAGTGTACTTCAGGCTCTACTTCACCTGAATGTCTCCTCTCTGTCCCTCAATGGACTGATTACTTTAATGGTGTCTACTGTATGTGTCTCTGGTTTGTTGCTGTTTCACCTTCACCCAAAACTGAAAACTCACTGATTGCTTTCAATATAAGTAATAATAATCAGCGCAAATACTGGACCAAAGTCTGAAAAGGCTAGTAGTATTTAGAAATAGTCTGGGTGACATGGATAAGGTTGGGGTTTGTGTGTCACTTAGGGCAAGCTCCATGCAGTACTGTAGCAGACTCTCTGTAGTAAGGAGAGAAGAAGAAGCACCTCTAAGTGCAGCAGACCACTTTAATATATAATAAAAAGTAGGAACAATCACATGGTAGTAGTGTAATAAAAGTATGTAGGGTATTGTGGTGTAGAAACACCATGTGGAACGGCTGTCACTGGTGCCTGTATCGTCTGTGTCTCAGTGGTAGGGAGCGTGGTTCAGGAGGGAGACAGATGTGGAGCTGGCCGGCATGCACTGCTTGAGAAAGAAGTGCGCTTCCGCCTTTAGAAGCCATGCTCTGAAATGCGTCGCATTGCATCTTGGTCACTATCTTGGTCACCGACGACATCACGCCTGCGCCGATGTTGCAATTCAGCGTGCGTTCTAGCCACCATCTTTAGGAGTACGTGCATGCCGGCCGGCTGGCTCCACATCTGTCACCCTCCTGAATCACGCTCCCTACCACTGAGACGCATATGATACAGGCACCAGTGACAGCCGTTCCACATAGTGTTTCTACACCACAATACCCTACATGCTTTTATTACTCTACTACCATGTGAGGGTTCCTACTTTTTCTTATATATTAAAGTGGTCTGCTGCACTTAGAGGCGCTTCTTCTTCTCTCCTTGCTTTCAGTATGTCTATGTGTCTCTGATATGTTGCTGCTTTCACCATCTGTAGCTCTCTCCACATTAATGTGATGTTTATGTTGTTCTGTAGTGTCTTACCTAAATTATAGGCTTTTCTTTACAGCTCTGCCCTCTTGTAAGCCTGATTATGTTGTGAAAAGTTTGCTAGCCAGGCATCCATTATTAACTTCTGATTGATTAATTGACAAATCAAGTCCCCCATCCTTAACAGTATAAAGCATACCACATTTATGAGTGAGGCACATTGCTGGGGTTCATTCTATAAGTAGGATCTTTATTCAACTGGGTGCACTTCAGGCTCTGCATTTCAGTGATTGCCCAAAGCAAAAATAGACATCAAACTACTTTGAAAACCACCAAACAGACTGCACCACCTTGTTTCCCCATTCAGCTCTCCTTCCTCTCTGTAACTCTCTCTCATTCCTGAAATAATAACAATGCATGGACTTCAACTGAGCAATAAAACCCTAAGTGCAATGGTAAAGTCCCTTTAACCTCCCTAGCGGTCTGATTATTTCAGATTTTTGGTGCTGAAAGCGGTACCATTTTTTTGCATGGAAATATGTAGTTTTTTTATTGTAGGCTGTAATTTTTAGGAATAACTCACTGAAATCTGTCCGAACAAGAGTCTATTAAACATCCGGGTATGATAAAATTTGAAACACAAAATCATAAATTATAATTTAATAATCATAAAAAATACTAATATAATAATAATACATTTAATTCAATAATATAATCAAACCGAAAACACTGAAATTTGAAATAGAGCGCCAAGTTAGTAAATTGCTGAGCAAAGTCGCAGAATCGTTTTCAGTGTCTGATGACGAATTTCCCCACGAATCATTATCACTCAATTCTGCAAGTGGTTCTGATTTACTATCGCTGTTCTCTAGCTGATCTAAACCCGCTTTTGACCTAAAGGGACACTTTTTGAACACCATGGACGTTTCTCAGTTTCCAGGTAGAAAGAACAGACAAAATGCAGGCAGGGCACAGGACAAAGCACTATGTATGTGAAATGGGTTGAAACATCAATGTTTTACTATGAAAAATTTGTTTTGAAAAAAATGAAATTTTTTAAAATTTTCAAATTTCCCGCCACTGCCGGAGCCCGTACGTCCCGATGTCACAGGGACCGGAACACAGAAGCCGGATGCCGGCATCGGCCGGAGGAGATGGCCGGGGATGCTGCAGGGGACACATCGCAGGAGCGAAGGACAAGGTAAGCTGTGCACGGACTCCCTATGCAGCACCGCATGGTAAGCCCGAGCGTAGCTCGGGGTTACCGCTTTTGGCACTGACATTTTACCCCGAGCTACACTCGGGAATACCACTAGGGAGGTTAATGTGTTTCAGCTCAGTGCTGTAATTAGTGCAATCTTCATGTGTCCCTAAAGTGACTAGTACATTGCAGAGGGTCCCACCACCATTCACACTCTACTCTCACCTTAATGATTGAACCTATTTGTTTAAAAATAGGTCAGATGCACATTATCCCTTTAAGGGGTTCACTCCAAAGGCACTGCTGCTCTCCCTCAATCCTCCTCAATGACTCTTGGATATTAGCTCTCCAGTGTCAAACAACCTCCAGGGCTCTTCCACTCAAAAAAGGGAGAAGCTCAAATAGTGTAATACCTTACAAACCACCATCATCTTTATTAAAAGCAAAAAACAAATCACATTCACAAGTAAAGTGCACCACCTTAAAAGCACGTTTGCATATACAGGTACAGTGCCCACTTAGGGCTGAGACTTCCACATCACACATTCCAGCAAATTCAGCCATACTTCTTGGTGGGGGTGATGACGTCACAAGGCCCCACTCTGGCGCATTTCCTCATGGTCAGGTGTTGTTTTTATAGGGTCTTTCAAAACCTTCAGGACGCAGGGGCATGACTCTTCATATAACTTGCACTCATATATTATCTACCTCATCCTTCTGCTTCTCCTAACATCTGGCGATATATTGCCAAACCCTGGGCCTCCATAATTTAATTGTGCCTAATGCAGCCATCACCCCCTGCCCTCTGGCAGCATCCAGTTTCCATTCCTCTTCTTCCCCAAACTAGCCTTCTCTTCTCTTGTGCACTTTGGAATACCTGCTCTATCTCCACAACCTTTTTATCACTAACTCCTTTAATCTACTTGCCTTTACTGAAACCTGGCTTCATAAATCTGACACTGCTTCTCCTGCTTCCCTCTCTTGTGGTGGCCTTCTTTGGACTCACTCTCCTAGACCCAGTGAAAATGATTTTTTTTTTTTTTTTGGATGATCTGTCCATGGTGAACTGACATGGTACTCTACAGCTAATATATCAGGTGGAAATATTTTGCTGTACCTTATATGTCCAATTATTTTCAGTTCATCATGGCCTATGATTGTCTGCTACTATGTATTTGAATCCTCCACCTGCTCAGGGGGATCACCAAGGGGTCCTTTTGCTCACGGGACACCAGAGGATTACCAGTAAAGCCTTTGTTTTTAACCGACATATGGTTACAAGTTTGTGCTGTATTTTGTTGCTTGCCCTGAAGAAAATTCAAAGTATGAATTACAGGAATTTAAATGTGTCAGGGTTACACTACTTTCTTGAAACAGCTCAGGCTTTCCTGTCTGTCAATTATACTTACTGATACCATATTGTCATATTTTGTAGAAAGAACCTTTTTATGGTTTTTTTAAGATTGAATTCAATAAAATGTTATTTTATTATAATTATTGTTCAATTGTGATGCTTTGTTCAATTGTGATGCTTGGAAAGACCCTCTTTCCAAAAAAGTATGCTTTTCAATGCTATAATAATAATAATAATAATTAAAAAAGGAAGGCTTAAAATCTTATAATCCTATACATAATTTGCTCTATAAGTATATTTAGGTGTTTAAAGGATACTGGCAATATATGTACAGATTTTTTGGAGGGTTTTGGGATCATTTACATACACCCAGGACATACCTCACAAATAATAAGTTATAAAAGGGCCCATAATTCAGAGGAACTAAAAATCACTGGGGTAAACTTGTGCATATTTTGTGAGATGCAAACTGATCTTCTGTTGAAGAAGTAGATTGGAAGCCAAAATTATAAATGGTGGGTTGCAGGGGCAGATGCATGACTCAGCCCTGCTAACAACAGTTAAACCATCTAGTTAATTAGAAGTGTATTTGAAGGGTCTTTGTCTCATGACACACACACACTATCGAGTGTATAGTAACATTCCTGCTTAAAAATACTGTAGAGCATGTTGTTTAGGGAGGTGAATCATTGGTATTACCATTGGTATTGCGTTACTAAAGGCAAATAGACTGTTCACTTGCAAAGGAAATTTGCACAGTGCATGAGAATTTTTCCCCAAGACTTAGTGAGTGTAGTGAAATTTCACTTTGCAAAGAAAAAGACAATAACATTTTGTACATACCGTATTTTCCGGCGTATAAGACGACTTTTTAACCCCTGGAAATCTTCTACAAAGTCGGGGGTCGTCTTATACGCCGGGTGTTGTGCTGAAACCTTACCTGTACTTCCGAGCTGACGCTTCTGCGCATGTCTTCGGCAGCAGTAGACGATCGCTGATCACTAGAGATGAGCGAAGAAATGAAAAATTCGATTCGACTGATTCGGCGAATTCGTGGACAATATTCGATTCGAGTCGAATAAATTCGCTGTGAATTTAACTTAAAAAAGGGTGTTTCTAGGCTTCAGAGAGACTTAATATTAGTGCAGAACACTGTACCTTTAATTTAAATGCCCTTGGAGTCTGCTGGGGAAGAGAAATAATACTGTCAGTCAGTATGACATGCAGATGAGTGCCGTCGATCTTAGAATCACCGCACACTTCACTCATTTGGGCAGTCACGGGGCCAAAACCAGAGTGTGGAGCCACAGTGTGGCGGTGGAGGCAGCAGCAATGGGAGGCCATACAGCACCCTATGACAAAAATGGAAACCACCAGCAGTGTGAGGAGACCTGAAAGTGGCACATGGCAGAGTGTGGCGATAGAGACAGCAGCAATGGGAGGCCGTACAGGGACCCATGACACACTCTGGACCTGGCAGCAGCATGAGGAGGCGGTACAGGGGCCCATGACAGATTACGGGCCTGGCAGCAGCATGAGGAGTCGGTACAGGGGCCCATGGCAGATTACGGGCCTGGCAGCAGCAATGGGAGGCCGTACAGGGACCCATGACACACTCTGGACCTGGCAGCAGCATGGGGAGGCGGTACAGGGGCCCATGACAGATTACGGGCCTGGCAGCAGCATGAGGAGTCGGTACGGGGGCCCATGACACACTCTGGACCTGGCAGCAGCATGAGGAGGCGGTACAGGGGCGCATGACAGATTACGAGCCTGGCAGCAGCAACTTGGACAGGAGGACGTTCAGCTTCTGCACCGTCGGGTGCGTGCTCGCAAACTGTTGTCTCTTGGAAACGGATTCCAAGAAAGACTGCTGACGGAATCCGTGAAGAGGAGTAGCAGGAGAAGGAGCATCTGAACGAGCGGAATATGCCAACAAGCGACAACAGTGGCCCATGACAGATTACGGGCCTGGCAGCAGCATGAGGAGTCGGTACGGGGGCCCATGGCAGATTACGGGCCTGGCAGCAGCTATGGGAGGCCCGTAATCTGCCAGCACCCTATGACAAAAAATGGAACCCACCAGCAGTGTGAGGAGACCTGAAAGTGGCACATGGCAGAGTGTGGCGATGGAGACAGCAGCAATGGGAGGCCGTACAGGGACCCATGAGAGACTCTGGACCTGGCAGCAGCATGAGGAGGCGGTATAGGGGCCCATGGCAGATTAGGGGCCTGGCAGCAGCTATGGGAGGCCCGTAATCTGCCAGCACCCTATGACAAAAAATGGAACACACCAGCAGTGTGAGGAGACCTGAAAGTGGCACATGGCAGAGTGTGGCGATGGAGGCAGCAGCAATGGGAGGCCGTACAGGGACCCATGAGAGACTCTGGACTTGGCAGCAGCATGAGGAGGCGGTATAGGGGCCCATGGCAGATTAGGGGCCTGGCAGCAGCTATGGGAGGCCCGTAATCTGCCAGCACCCTATGACAAAAAATGGAACACACCAGCAGTGTGAGGAGACCTGAAAGTGGCACATGTTTGGGGCATGATTCATGGCGGATTTAGTCAGTTGTGTCAGGAACTGGTGGTTTGAAATCCAGACTAATCCACGCCTGATTCATTTTCACAAACGTGAGTCTCTCCACACTTTGGGTGGACAGTCGTGTCCTCCGCGGAGTTGCAATACCTCCTGCCGCACTAAACACGCGCTCCGATGCCACGCTACTGGCCGGGCATGACAGCCTTTCAAGGGCAAATTCAGCTAGTTGGGGCCAAAGGTCAAGTTTCGTTGCCCAGTAGTCAAGGGGATTGTCTACCTCGGTTGGCAGGGTGCTGTCCAAGTAGGCCTAAGCCTGTTGTTTGAGGTCCTGCTCCAGGTCCACCTGATGCTGCTGCTGCTGCTGCGGCTGGTTAGTAGTTTCCTCACTGCGCTGGTGAAGAAAGCTACTCATCATCGACTGCAGACTGAGGCAGCCGCTGCTGGTGGAGCTGCCACTGCTCCTACCACCCCACCCCTCCCCTGCTGCCATGGCAGCGGAACACGAGCGCACAGGGCCCACAGTGTCTGAGGATGGACGTTGGCGCAGACAGGCAGAGACCAGCTGACTACATAGGTGTTTTTTATAGTACGTTATTTTGGCCTCCCTCTCAGCAGGTGTGAAAAAGGCCACCATTTTTGAACGGTAGCGAGGGTCCAACAAGGTGGACAGCCAAAAGTCATCCCTCTGTCTGATGGTTATTATTCGGCTGTCGCTACGCAAGCAACCGAGCATGCTATGGGCCATTTGTGCCAAGGAATGCGAGGGACTCCCTGCCTCCATCTCCACAGCATACTGCCACGGTGCGTCTAGGTCCTCTGTCTCCTCTTCCTCCTCCTCTACCAGATGCTCCTGCTCCTCCACTCCTGTCCGCTGAGTGGAAAAACCACCCATTTCACTCAATAATTCCTGAGCACCAATGTCCTCCTCTACCTCCTCCTCTTCTTCCAGTCCTGCCCCCACAGGGGCCATGTGGCGTTGAGATCTGTGCGCCACGTCTACCGCACCCTGACCAGCCATTGTTAACAGCATTTGTTCCAGGACGTGCAACAGAGGAATGACGTCGTTCATCCCATAGTCCTGCCGACTCACGAATAGCGTGGCCTCCTCAAAGGGCCTGAGCAAGCGCAGGTGTCACGCATGAGCTGCCAATGGCTGACATCTAAGTTACACAGGGAGTACCTTTATCTGCTTTTAACATCAGGAAATCTGTGATGGCCTTTTGCTGTTCGTAAAGGCGGTCTAACATATGTAGGGTTGAATTCCACCTTGTTGCAACGTCACAGCATGAGGAGTCGGTATAGGGGCCCATGGCAGATTAGGGGCCTGGCAGCAGTTATGGGAGGCCCATAATCTGCCAGCACCCTATGACAAAAAATGGAACACACCAGCAGTGTGAGGAGACCTGAAAGTGGCACATGGCAGAGTGTGGCGATGGAGACAGCAGCAATGGGAGGCCGTACAGGGACCCATGAGAGACTCTGGACCTGGCAGCAGCATGAGGAGGCGGTATATAGGGGCCTACGGCAGATTAGGGGCCTGGCAGCAGCTATAGGAGGCCCGTAATCTGCCAGCACCCTATGTCAAAAAATTCAACACACCAGCAGTGTGTGAGGAGACCTGAAAGTGGCACATGGCAGAGTGTGGCGATGGAGACAGCAGCAATGGGAGGCCGTACAGGGACCCATGACAGACTCTGGACTTGGCAGCAGCATGAGGAGGCGGTATATAGGGGCTTATGGCAGATTAGGGGCCTGGCAGCAGCTATAGGAGGCCCGTAATCTGCCAGCACCCTATGTCAAAAAATTCAACACACCAGCAGTGTGAGGAGACCTGAAAGTGGCACATGGCAGAGTGTGGCGATGGAGACAGCAGCAATGGGAGGCCGTACAGGGACCCATGACAGACTCTGAACTTGGCAGCAGCATGAGGAGGCGGTATATAGGGGCCCATGGCAGATTAGGGGCCTGGCAGCAGCTATAGGAGGCCCGTAATCTGCCAGCACCCTATGTCAAAAAATTCAACACACCAGCAGTGTGAGGAGACCTGAAAGTGGCACATGGCAGAGTGTGGCGATGGAGACAGCAGCAATGGGAGGCCGTACAGGGACCCATGACAGACTCTGGACTTGGCAGCAGCATGAGGAGGCGGTATATAGGGGCCCATGGCAGATTAGGGGCCTGGCAGCAGCTATGGGAGGCCCGTAATCTGCCAGCACCCTATGTCAAAAAATTCTACACACCAGCAGTGTGTGAGGAGACCTGAAAGTGGCACATGGCAGAGTGTGGCGATGGAGACAGCAGCAATGGGAGGCCGTACAGGGACCCATGACAGACTCTGGACTTGGCAGCAGCATGAGGAGGCGGTATATAGGGGCCCATGGCAGATTAGGGGCCTGGCAGCAGCTATGGGAGGCCCGTAATCTGCCAGCACCCTATGTCAAAAAATTCAACACACCAGCAGTGTGTGAGGAGACCTGAAAGTGGCACATGGCAGAGTGTGGCGATGGAGAAAGCAGCAATGGGAGGCCGTACAGGGACCCATGAGAGACTCTGGACCTGGCAGCAGCATGAGGAGGCGGTATATAGGGGCCTATGGCAGATTAGGGGCCTGGCAGCAGCTATGTGAGGCCCGTAATCTGCCTGCACCCTATGTCAAAAAATTAAACACACCAGCAGTGTGAAGAGACCTGAAAGTGGCACATGGCAGAGTGTGGCGATGGAGACAGCAGCAATGGGAGGCCGTACAGGGACCATGACAGACTCTGGACTTGGCAGCAGCATGAGGAGGCGGTATATAGGGGCCCATGGCAGATTAGGGGCCTGGCAGCAGCTATGTGAGGCCCGTAATCTGCCTGCACCCTATGTCAAAAAATTTAACACACCAGCAGTGTGAAGAGACCTGAAAGTGGCACATGGCAGCAGAGTGTGGCGATGGAGACAGCAGCAATGGGAGGCCGTACAGGGACCCATGAGAGACTCTAGACTTGGCAGCAGCATGAGGAGGCGGTATATAGGGGCCCATGGCAGATTAGGGGCCTGGCAGCAGCTATGTGAGGCCCGTAATCTGCCTGCACCCTATGTCAAAAAATTAAACACACCAGCAGTGTGAAGAGACCTGAAAGTGGCACATGGCAGCAGAGTGTGGCGATGGAGACAGCAGCAATGGGAGGCCGTACAGGGACCCATGAGAGACTCTAGACTTGGCAGCAGCATGAGGAGGCGGTATATAGGGGCCCATGGCAGATTAGGGGCCTGGCAGCAGCTATGTGAGGCCCGTAATCTGCCTGCACCCTATGTCAAAAAATTAAACACACCAGCAGTGTGAAGAGACCTGAAAGTGGCACATGGCAGCAGAGTGTGGCGATGGAGACAGCAGCAATGGGAGGCCGTACAGGGACCATGACAGACTCTGGACTTGGCAGCAGCATGAGGAGGCGGTATATAGGGGCCCATGGCAGATTAGGGGCCTGGCAGCAGCTATGTGAGGCCCGTAATCTGCCTGCACCCTATGTCAAAAAATTTAACACACCAGCAGTGTGAAGAGACCTGAAAGTGGCACATGGCAGCAGAGTGTGGCGATGGAGACAGCAGCAATGGGAGGCCGTACAGGGACCATGACAGACTCTGGACTTGGCAGCAGCATGAGGAGGCGGTATATAGGGGCCCATGGCAGATTAGGGGCCTGGCAGCAGCTATGTGAGGCCCGTAATCTGCCTGCACCCTATGTCAAAAAATTTAACACACCAGCAGTGTGAAGAGACCTGAAAGTGGCACATGGCAGCAGAGTGTGGCGATGGAGACAGCAGCAATGGGAGGCCGTACAGGGACCATGACAGACTCTGGACTTGGCAGCAGCATGAGGAGGCGGTATATAGGGGCCCATGGCAGATTAGGGGCCTGGCAGCAGCTATGTGAGGCCCGTAATCTGCCTGCACCCTATGTCAAAAAATTTAACACACCAGCAGTGTGAAGAGACCTGAAAGTGGCACATGGCAGCAGAGTGTGGCGATGGAGACAGCAGCAATGGGAGGCCGTACAGGGACCCATGAGAGACTCTAGACTTGGCAGCAGCATGAGGAGGCGGTATATAGGGGCCCATGGCAGATTAGGGGCCTGGCAGCAGCTATGTGAGGCCCGTAATCTGCCTGCACCCTATGTCAAAAAATTAAACACACCAGCAGTGTGAAGAGACCTGAAAGTGGCACATGGCAGCAGAGTGTGGCGATGGAGACAGCAGCAATGGGAGGCCGTACAGGGACCCATGAGAGACTCTAGACTTGGCAGCAGCATGAGGAGGCGGTATATAGGGGCCCATGGCAGATTAGGGGCCTGGCAGCAGCTATGTGAGGCCCGTAATCTGCCTGCACCCTATGTCAAAAAATTAAACACACCAGCAGTGTGAAGAGACCTGAAAGTGGCACATGGCAGCAGAGTGTGGCGATGGAGACAGCAGCAATGGGAGGCCGTACAGGGACCATGACAGACTCTGGACTTGGCAGCAGCATGAGGAGGCGGTATATAGGGGCCCATGGCAGATTAGGGGCCTGGCAGCAGCTATGTGAGGCCCGTAATCTGCCTGCACCCTATGTCAAAAAATTTAACACACCAGCAGTGTGAAGAGACCTGAAAGTGGCACATGGCAGCAGAGTGTGGCGATGGAGACAGCAGCAATGGGAGGCCGTACAGGGACCCATGAGAGACTCTAGACTTGGCAGCAGCATGAGGAGGCGGTATATAGGGGCCCATGGCAGATTAGGGGCCTGGCAGCAGCTATGTGAGGCCCGTAATCTGCCTGCACCCTATGTCAAAAAATTAAACACACCAGCAGTGTGAAGAGACCTGAAAGTGGCACATGGCAGCAGAGTGTGGCGATGGAGACAGCAGCAATGGGAGGCCGTACAGGGACCATGACAGACTCTGGACTTGGCAGCAGCATGAGGAGGCGGTATATAGGGGCCCATGGCAGATTAGGGGCCTGGCAGCAGCTATGTGAGGCCCGTAATCTGCCTGCACCCTATGTCAAAAAATTAAACACACCAGCAGTGTGAAGAGACCTGAAAGTGGCACATGGCAGAGTGTGGCGATGGAGACAGCAGCAATGGGAGGCCGTACAGGGACCATGACAGACTCTGGACTTGGCAGCAGCATGAGGAGGCGGTATATAGGGGCCCATGGCAGATTAGGGGCCTGGCAGCAGCTATGTGAGGCCCGTAATCTGCCTGCACCCTATGTCAAAAAATTTAACACACCAGCAGTGTGAAGAGACCTGAAAGTGGCACATGGCAGCAGAGTGTGGCGATGGAGACAGCAGCAATGGGAGGCCGTACAGGGACCATGACAGACTCTGGACTTGGCAGCAGCATGAGGAGGCGGTATATAGGGGCCCATGGCAGATTAGGGGCCTGGCAGCAGCTATGTGAGGCCCGTAATCTGCCTGCACCCTATGTCAAAAAATTTAACACACCAGCAGTGTGAAGAGACCTGAAAGTGGCACATGGCAGCAGAGTGTGGCGATGGAGACAGCAGCAATGGGAGGCCGTACAGGGACCATGACAGACTCTGGACTTGGCAGCAGCATGAGGAGGCGGTATATAGGGGCCCATGGCAGATTAGGGGCCTGGCAGCAGCTATGTGAGGCCCGTAATCTGCCTGCACCCTATGTCAAAAAATTTAACACACCAGCAGTGTGAAGAGACCTGAAAGTGGCACATGGCAGCAGAGTGTGGCGATGGAGACAGCAGCAATGGGAGGCCGTACAGGGACCCATGAGAGACTCTAGACTTGGCAGCAGCATGAGGAGGCGGTATATAGGGGCCCATGGCAGATTAGGGGCCTGGCAGCAGCTATGTGAGGCCCGTAATCTGCCAGCACCCTATGTCAAAAAATTTAACACACCAGCAGTGTGAAGAGACCTGAAAGTGGCACATGGCATGAGAGACTCTGGACCTGGCAGCAGCAGGAGGAGGCGGTATAGGGGCCCATGGCTGATTAGGGGCCTGGCAGCAGCTATGTGAGGCCCGTTATCTTGCAGCACCCTATGTCAAAAAATTTAACACACCAGCAGTGTGAAGAGACCTGAAAGTGGCACATGGCAGCAGAGTGTGGCGATGGAGACAGCAGCAATGGGAGGCCGTACAGGGACCCATGAGAGACTCTGGACCTGGCAGCAGCAGGAGGAGGTGGTATATAGGGGCCCATGGCAGATTAGGGGCCTGGCTGCAGCTATGTGAGGCCCGTAATCTGCCTGCACCCTATGTCAAAAAATTTAACACACCAGCAGTGTGAAGAGACCTGAAAGTGGCACATGGCAGCAGAGTGTGGCGATGGAGACAGCAGCAATGGGAGGCCGTACAGGGACCATGACAGACTCTGGACTTGGCAGCAGCATGAGGAGGCGGTATATAGGGGCCCATGGCAGATTAGGGGCCTGGCAGCAGCTATGGGAGGCCCGTAATCTGCCAGCACCCTATGTCAAAAAATTTAACACACCAGCAGTGTGAAGAGACCTGAAAGTGGCACATGGCATGAGAGACTCTGGACCTGGCAGCAGCAGGAGGAGGCGGTATAGGGGCCCATGGCTGATTAGGGGCCTGGCAGCAGCTATGTGAGGCCCGTTATCTTGCAGCACCCTATGTCAAAAAATTTAACACACCAGCAGTGTGAAGAGACCTGAAAGTGGCACATGGCAGCAGAGTGTGGCGATGGAGACAGCAGCAATGGGAGGCCGTACAGGGACCCATGAGAGACTCTGGACCTGGCAGCAGCAGGAGGAGGTGGTATATAGGGGCCCATGGCAGATTAGGGGCCTGGCAGCAGCTATGTGAGGCCCGTAATCTGCCTGCACCCTATGTCAAAAAATTTAACACACCAGCAGTGTGAAGAGACCTGAAAGTGGCACATGGCAGCAGAGTGTGGCGATGGAGACAGCAGCAATGGGAGGCCGTACAGGGACCCATGAGAGACTCTGGACCTGGCAGCAGCAGGAGGAGGTGGTATATAGGGGCCTATGGCAGATTAGGGGCCTGGCAGCAGCTATAGGAGGCCCGTAATCTGCCAGCACCCTATGTCAAAAATTCAACACACCAGCAGTGTGAGGAGACCTGAAAGTGGCACATGTTTGAGGCATGATTCATGGCGGATTTAGTCAGTTGTGTCAGGAACTGGTGGTTTGAAATCCAGACTAATCCACGCCTGATTCATTTTCACAAACGTGAGTCTCTCCACACTTTGGGTGGACAGTCGTGTCCTCCGCGGAGTTACAATACCTCCTGCCGCACTAAACACGCGCTCCGATGCCACGCTACTGGCCGGGCATGACAGCCTTTCAAGGGCAAATTCAGCTAGTTGGGGCCAAAGGTCAAGTTTCGTTGCCCAGTAGTCAAGGGGATTGTCTACCTCGGTTGGCAGGGTGCTGTCCAAGTAGGCCCAAGCCTGTTGTTTGAGCTCCTGCTCCAGGTCCACCTGATGCTGCTGCTGCTGCTGCGGCTGGTTAGTAGTTTCCTCACTGCGCTGGTGAAGAAAGCTACTCATCATCGACTGCAGACTGAGGCAGCCGCTGCTGGTGGAGCTGCCACTGCTCCTACCACCCCACCCCTCCCCTGCTGCCATGCCAGCGGAACGCGAGCGCACAGGGCCCACAGTGTCTGAGGATGGACGATGGCGCACAAAGGCAGAGACCAACTGACTACATAGGTGGTTTTTATAGTACGTAATTTTGGCCTCCCTCTCAGCAGGTGTGAAAAAGGCCACCATTTTGGACCGGTAGCGAGGGTCCAACAAGGTGGACAGCCAAAAGTCATCCCTCTGTCTGATGGTTATTATTCGGCTGTCGCTACGCAAGCAACCGAGCATGCTATGGGCCATTTGTGCCAAGGAATGCGAGGGACTCCCTGCCTCCATCTCCACAGCATACTGCCACGGTGCGTCTGGGTCCTCTGTCTCCTCCTCCTCCTCCTCTACCAGATGCTCCTGCTCCTCCACTCCTGTCCGCTGAGTGGAAAAACCACCCATTTCACTCAATAATTCCTGAGCACAAATGTCCTCCTCTACCTCCTCCTCTTCTTCCTGTCCTGCCCCCACAGGGGTCATGTGGCGTTGAGATCTGTGCGCCACGTCTACCGCACCCTGACCAGCCATTGTTAACAGCATTTGTTCCAGGACGTGCAACAGAGGAATGACGTCGTTCATCCCATAGTCCTGCCGACTCACGAATAGCGTGGCCTCCTCAAAGGGCCTGAGCAAGCGGCAGGTGTCACGCATGAGCTGCCAATGGCTGACATCTAAGTTACACAGGGGAGTACCTTTATCCGCTTGTAACATCAGGAAATCGGTGATGGCCTTTCGCTGCTCGTAAAGGCGGTCTAACATGTGTAGGGTTGAATTCCACCTTGTTTGCAACGTCGCAGATCAGGCGATGCTGTGGAATTCCGTTCTGCCGCTGCAGCTCAATGAGGGTGTTCTTTGCGGTGTAGGAATGGCTGAAATGCATGCACAGTTTACGTGACATTTTAAGGATGTCTTGCAGTGGGATGGTGGATTTTAGGAACCGCTTGACAACCAGATTGAACACGTGAGCCATGCATGGCGCATGGCACAACCTTCCTTGACGCAGAGCAGACACCATGTTCTTTCCGTTGTCAGTCAACATGGTTCCGATTTTTAGTTTGCGCGGAGACAGCCATCTGTCGATTTCTCTGTTCATTACACTCAGCAGTTCCTCCCCTGTGTGACTACGTTCGCCAAGGCATACCAGGTGCAGCACAGCGTGACACCGTTGCGCCCTGCACATGTGATATGCCGGTCGGGTAATGGGACTTGGCACGGGGGTGGCGGCTGAGGACACGGCGGAAAAAGAGGTGGTAGAGGCGGACATGCTTGCTGGACCAAGGACGTGCAAACGTGGAGGCAAAAGCGTCGTGACCTGTCCAAGTTGCTGGTGCGGCTGTGCCGGCACCACGTTCACCCAGTGGGCCGTAAATGACATGTACTGTCCCTGACCGTAGTTACAGCTCCACACGTCGGCGCTGCCGTGCACTTTGGCAGAGACCGACATGCTCAAAGACTGGCCCACCATCTCTTCTACATGTGAATGCAGGGCTGGCACTGCCTTTTGGGCAAAGAAATGACGGCTTGGCACTCTCCACCGCGGCGCGGCACAAGCCATCATTTCTCGGAAAGGTGCTGAGTCCACCAGTTGGAAAGGGAGGGACTGCAGCACCAGCAACTTGGACAGGAGGACGTTCAGCTTTTGCACCGTCGGGTGCGTGCTCGCAAACTGTTGTCTCTTGGATACGGATTCCAAGAAAGACTGTTGACGGAATCCGAGAAGAGGAGTAGCAGGAGAAGGAGCATCTGAACGAGCGGAAGATGCCAATGAGCGACAACTCCCCTCAGCAGAGGTGTTGGAGCCTTGACTGGCTGATAGAGGGCGATTGACGACGTCGGGTGACGGAGCAAGTAACGGAGCGGGTGATGGAGCGGGGGCTGGGGCAGGCAGAACCGCCGTATGTTTATCACGGTTTTCCCAGGCCACCGAATGGTGACGCTGCATATGCTGACGCAACGCTGTAGTCCCAACATGGGCCCCCTGGCCACGCTTGCATTTCTGGCCACATAGTCGACATACGGCTACGTTTACTTCCTCGGGCGGCTTGAGGAAAAATTGCCACACCACCGAGTAGGAAACTTTGCCCCCGCTACTCTTCACTGGCTGACTGCTACTTCCTCCGTGCGCACCGGCACCACTACTGGCCGTGGTGGTAGGCTGCAGTGGAGCTGGTGCTCTACTCCGTGGACGTTTGGCTCCACTGACACTGATGCGACCCTGCTGCTGTCTCCTGGGCAACCCACCGACTGTTTTGCTCGCTGCCAAGCTGCCACCCTCTTCTCCTGATGATGCGGAAGAAATTGCCTGATGACGACGAGGCTGCCAAGTGCGATCAACCTCCTCATCATCAAGTAGGGTCTCCGCCTCACTACTAGCCCCCTCGGCTGCGTCTGGGTCAGGAGACAGACCTGTCTCTAGACCGGCTACCGAGCCACTCTCCTCGCCAGTACTTGTTCGCTTGGCTGCTGAAAAGGCCGATGTCTCCCCCCGTTCCTGACCGCCCTCTGTTAGCTCTTCCTCACTGTACAGTGGGGCTGAGCCCACAGCATGCGATACTTCGCTTGGTGAGGGAACAGCAAAGGACAGGGGCAGGTAGAGGACACGTGATTTCAGTGGGCTTGGTCCCGGGCCATGCCAACTAACGGTTGTGTCTGACGTACCCACCGACCGTTGGCTGTAGGTGTCAGAGGTGACCTGGGAAGAGGAAGACGACCGAGCCAACCAATCAATGACGGCAGGGTTGTCGGTGGAGACACGACCGCTGGATGACACCGGGAGCACTGGCCTCTGGCTGCGAATACTGCTGCCTCGACCCCTTCCTCTGCTGCCACGTCTGCTCGCTCCTAAAACATTGCCTCCTCTGCCACTCCTCTGCATGTTGTCTGACATACTATTTAATTCAACGATTAGGTGTCCCTGAGTAACAATTCTCTGGCACTCAGTAACAATTCTGTCTGTCCCTGAGTATGAATTCTGTGGCCCTGAGTAACAATTCTGTGTCTGTGCGAGTAACAATTCTGTGTCTGTGCGAGTAACAATTCTGTGTCTGTGCAAGTAACAATTTTGTGTCTGTGCGAGTAACAATTCTCTGGCACTCAGTAACAATTCTGTCTGTCCCTGAGTAACAATTCTCTGGCACTCAGTAACAATTCTGTCTGTCCCTGAGTAACAATTCTCTGGCACTCAGTAACAATTCTGTCTGTCCCTGAGTAACAATTCTCTGGCACTCAGTAACAATTCTGTCTGTCCCTGAGTAACAATTCTCTGGCACTCAGTAACAATTCTGTCTGTCCCTGAGTAACAATTCTCTGGCACTCAGTAACAATTCTGTCTGTCCCTGAGTAACAATTCTCTGGCACTCAGTAACAATTCTGTCTGTCCCTGAGTATGAATTCTGTGGCCCTGAGTAACAATTCTGTGTCTGCGCGAGTAACAATTCTGTGTCTGTGCAAGTAACAATTTTGTGTCTGTGCGAGTAACAATTCTCTGGCACTCAGTAACAATTCTGTCTGTCCCTGAGTATGAATTCTGTGGCCCTGAGTAACAATTCTGTCTCTGTGCGAGTAACAATTCTGTGTCTGTGCAAGTAACAATTTTGTGTCTGTGAGAGTAACAATTCTCTGGCACTCAGTAACAATTCTGTCTGTCCCTGAGTAACAATTCTCTGGCACTCAGTAACAATTCTGTCTGTCCCTGAGTATGAATTCTGTGGCCCTGAGTAACAATTGTGTGTCTGTGCAAGTAACAATTCTGTGTCTGTGCAAGTAACAATTTTGTGTCTGTGAGAGTAACAATTCTCTGGCACTCAGTAACAATTCTGTCTGTCCCTGAGTAACAATTCTCTGGCACTCAGTAACAATTCTGTCTGTCCCTGAGTAACAATTCTGTCTGTCCCTGAGTATGAATTCTGTGGCCCTGAGTAAGAATTCTCTGGCACTCAGTAACAATTCTGTCTGTCCCTGAGTATGAATTCTGTGGCCCTGAGTAACAATTGTGTGTCTGTGCAAGTAACAATTCTGTGTCTGTGCAAGTAACAATTTTGTGTCTGTGAGAGTAACAATTCTCTGGCACTCAGTAACAATTCTGTCTGTCCCTGAGTAACAATTCTCTGGCACTCAGTAACAATTCTGTCTGTCCCTGAGTATGAATTCTGTGGCCCTGAGTAACAATTCTGTCTCTGTGCGAGTAACAATTCTGTGTCTGTGCAAGTAACAATTTTGTGTCTGTGAGAGTAACAATTCTCTGGCACTCAGTAACAATTCTGTCTGTCCCTGAGTAAGAATTCTCTGGCACTCAGTAACAATTCTGTCTGTCCCTGAGTAACAATTCTCTGGCACTCAGTAACAATTCTGTCTGTCCCTGAGTAACAATTCTGTCTGTCCCTGAGTATGAATTCTGTGGCCCTGAGTAAGAATTCTCTGGCACTCAGTAACAATTCTGTCTGTCCCTGAGTATGAATTCTGTGGCCCTGAGTAACAATTGTGTGTCTGTGCAAGTAACAATTCTGTGTCTGTGCAAGTAACAATTTTGTGTCTGTGAGAGTAACAATTCTCTGGCACTCAGTAACAATTCTGTCTGTCCCTGAGTAACAATTCTCTGGCACTCAGTAACAATTCTGTCTGTCCCTGAGTATGAATTCTGTGGCCCTGAGTAACAATTCTGTCTCTGTGCGAGTAACAATTCTGTGTCTGTGCAAGTAACAATTTTGTGTCTGTGAGAGTAACAATTCTCTGGCACTCAGTAACAATTCTGTCTGTCCCTGAGTAAGAATTCTCTGGCACTCAGTAACAATTCTGTCTGTCCCTGAGTAACAATTCTCTGGCACTCAGTAACAATTCTGTCTGTCCCTGAGTAACAATTCTGTCTGTCCCTGAGTATGAATTCTGTGGCCCTGAGTAAGAATTCTCTGGCACTCAGTAACAATTCTGTCTGTCCCTGAGTATGAATTCTGTGGCCCTGAGTAACAATTGTGTGTCTGTGCAAGTAACAATTCTGTGTCTGTGCAAGTAACAATTTTGTGTCTGTGAGAGTAACAATTCTCTGGCACTCAGTAACAATTCTGTCTGTCCCTGAGTAACAATTCTCTGGCACTCAGTAACAATTCTGTCTGTCCCTGAGTATGAATTCTGTGGCCCTGAGTAACAATTCTGTCTCTGTGCGAGTAACAATTCTGTGTCTGTGCAAGTAACAATTTTGTGTCTGTGAGAGTAACAATTCTCTGGCACTCAGTAACAATTCTGTCTGTCCCTGAGTAAGAATTCTCTGGCACTCAGTAACAATTCTGTCTGTCCCTGAGTAACAATTCTCTGGCACTCAGTAACAATTCTGTCTGTCCCTGAGTATGAATTCTGTGGCCCTGAGTAACAATTCTGTGTCTGTGCGAGTAACAATTCTGTGTCTGTGCAAGTAACAATTTTGTGTCTGTGCGAGTAACAATTCTCTGGCACTCAGTAACAATTCTGTCTGTCCCTGAGTAACAATTCTCTGGCACTCAGTAACAATTCTGTCTGTCCCTGAGTATGAATTCTGTGGCCCTGAGTAACAATTCTGTGTCTGTGCGAGTAACAATTCTGTGTCTGTGCAAGTAACAATTTTGTGTCTGTGCGAGTAACAATTCTCTGGCACTCAGTAACAATTCTGTCTGTCCCTGAGTAACAATTCTCTGGCACTCAGTAACAATTCTGTCTGTCCCTGAGTAACAATTCTCTGGCACTCAGTAACAATTCTGTCTGTCCCTGAGTAACAATTCTCTGGCGCTCAGTAACAATTCTGTCTGTCCCTGAGTATGAATTCTGTGGCCCTGAGTAACAATTCTGTGTCTGTGCGAGTAACAATTCTGTGTCTGTGCAAGTAACAATTTTGTGTCTGTGCGAGTAACAATTCTCTGGCACTCAGTAACAATTCTGTCTGTCCCTGAGTAACAATTCTCTGGCACTCAGTAACAATTCTGTCTGTCCCTGAGTAACAATTCTCTGGCACTCAGTAACAATTCTGTCTGTCCCTGAGTATGAATTCTGTGGCCCTGAGTAACAATTCTGTGTCTGCGCGAGTAACAATTCTGTGTCTGTGCAAGTAACAATTTTGTGTCTGTGCGAGTAACAATTCTCTGGCACTCAGTAACAATTCTGTCTGTCCCTGAGTAACAATTCTCTGGCACTCAGTAACAATTCTGTCTGTCCCTGAGTAACAATTCTCTGGCACTCAGTAACAATTCTGTCTGTCCCTGAGTAACAATTCTCTGGCACTCAGTAACAATTCTGTCTGTCCCTGAGTAACAATTCTCTGGCACTCAGTAACAATTCTGTCTGTCCCTGAGTAACAATTCTCTGGCACTCAGTAACAATTCTGTCTGTCCCTGAGTAACAATTCTCTGGCACTCAGTAACAATTCTGTCTGTCCCTGAGTAACAATTCTGTCTGTCCCTGAGAATGAATTCTGTGGCCCTGAGTAAGAATTCTCTGGCACTCAGTAACAATTCTGTCTGTCCCTGAGTAACAATTCTCTGGCACTCAGTAACAATTCTGTCTGTCCCTGAGTAAAAATTCTGTGGCCCTAATAACGTTTCTGTGGCCCTAAGTAACAATTCTCTGGTACTGAGTAACAATTCTGTCTGTCCCTGAGTATGAATTCTGTGGCCCTAACTAGCGTTTCTTTGTCCCTAAATAACGATTCTGTGGCCCTCATTAACAAGTCTGTGTCCCTGAGTAATGGTTCTCTGTCCCTAAGTAACTTCTCTCTGTCCCCAATTCTCGTTTCTGTGGCCCTAACTCTGTCCCTGTCCCTAGTACAGAGCGGTCTGCCTCTGTTCAATGACTGCAGGCAAATGAAGATTTCCAAAATGGCCGCTATATATACCTCGACCATTACACAGTGCTGGCTGGCTGGCTGCTGATTGGCTGATGCGATCACATGTCGTTGAGGAATGCATTATGGGGCAGCGCGCCTTGTCTGCGCGCCTTCCCCGACATCCCCGCTCCGTCGCCGCACATGTCAGCCGCCATTTTCTGAAAAATTTCGATTCGCGCGTCCGAATTAGGCTGTTTTTCGGATTCGGCACGAATCGAAATTTTTCCGATATTCGACTCGAATTCCACTTCGGATACTTCGATTCGCTCATCTCTACTGATCACCATTCCTCGCAGAACTGCATGAGACGTCGGATGCAGCCGTTCAGTGCTCGATTGAGC
The DNA here is from genome assembly GCF_062004578.1 of Staurois parvus. Taxonomy (NCBI): domain Eukaryota; kingdom Metazoa; phylum Chordata; class Amphibia; order Anura; family Ranidae; genus Staurois; species Staurois parvus. Next base: position 4,405,513 of record NW_028318002.1, read on the forward strand.
TTGACTGAAACTGTGACATGTGCAGAAGCGTCTTCTTGCCGCTACCCGATGTGTATCCCTTCTCTGCATATCACAGTTTCAGTCAAGCTCAATCGAGCACTGAACGGCTGCATCCGACGTCTCATGCAGTTCTGTGAGGAATGGTGATCAGCGATCGTCTACTGCTGCCGAAGACATGTGCAGAAGCGTCAGCTAGGCAGTACCTTGCAGGAAATACGGTAATTAACATTAATTATTATATATTAATAACTGTGGCAGTTCTCAGATCATCTTGGAGACAGGGAGGGCTGGGCAGGCAGGGAGAGCTGACCCACCCAATCCAAGCAGGCTTTGTATGCAGTGTGCACAGAAAATACTGGTACATCGCTTGCCGTGATTGGTTGGTAGAGGGGGGTAGTCTTATACGGCGAGTATAGCCCAAACCCTATATTTTAACAGGAAAAGTAGGGGGGTCGTCTTATACGCCCAGTCGTCTTATACGCCGGAAAATACGGTAATTGGATTGTCACTTTCTTCTCATTTACTAAACTCTGGAGAAAAATTCCCTTGCACTGGACATCCTCACTGCGCAGTGAACAGCCTGTTTGCCTTTAGTAAATCAACCCCATTTACTCATAATTAAAAGTTTAACACAGGACAACACTTTTTTTGGACAGAGTGGGAAAGACTTCATAGCACATATGCCCCAATCAAAACGGTGTCACTGGGACAAAAAATAAGAGAAAGGGTTTGATTTACTAAAGGCAAATAGGCTGCTTACTTTGCAAAGCAATTTGTATTTGAGCTAAGTGAATACGGTGAAGTTTTACTATTAGAAGTAGAACCAATCTCATGCAAGGAAAACTAAAGTGGTATTACACCCCAATCACACCAGGTCATGTGCGGACTGACCATTCGAGCACTCGGGCATTGCCCGAGGGCCCGGGGTCGGTAGGGGGCCCTATGAAATGCCCCTGTTACCTTTTTTTATAGGTTTTTTGGGTGTGCTTTGAGTGTGGGAAAGGACACAGGGGCCCCATGATCCCCTATTGCCCGGGGGCCCCATGGGTTGTCTGTCCGCCCCAGCACCGGGTGCGACTTGCCATGCAATTTGCCATGCAATTCGAGTTGCAAATTGCATGGCAAGTCGTACCCAATTGTCCACAATTAAAGCGGTCATATCGGTGTGATTCCGACTTGGTCGGAGCCGCACTGATTTCCAAAGTAGTGCATGCACTACTTCAGGTGCGACTTACATAGACATCTGTGTGTTGCAAGCAGCAGATGTCTTGAAAGTTGCACCTCAAGTTGGAATGACATTCGGTTGAACCTATACGGAGTTAACTGATCTTGCAATCCATAGTGATCCGCGGGATCAGCGTCAGTGGTTTGCAGCCTGTAAGGGGTTAACTGTGGCAGCTCTGTGCTAAAGTCAGAGATCAGCGATCGGCTTCTTCGGCCTGAATCCGGCGCATGCGCAGCTTATACAGGGCATACATATCTTCACGGGTCTGGAATACTCATTTTACCGCTACACTGGGGGCAGCTGTCACTGTGCTGGGAAACCGGGATCACCCCAATAACTGGCCAGGACCTTCACAGAGCCCAGAAGCTCTGCTAGCATCCTGCTCCTGCATCCCCTGTGATGGTGTCACCCAGTGCGGCTCGCACCCCCCTAGGGACGCCACTGCATACAATGATCAGCTTATATTTATCTATGTAAAACCTTTATCCCAAAGAAAATCTGTTGCTGAAACTACTTGTGTAACTGCAGTGTGTGCTGGAATTTGGCTTCAGTTTGTAAATCTGCTACTAAATCTAACACTCCCCTCCCCATAGATTAACAATGCTACTGTCCTATGCTACTGTCCAGAGGTGTCCTTTGTGCTCTTTCATCCAGAGTGCAGCCACCACATCTAACGACTGGTGCAACCTCCATCTTTTATATTTTACCAGGAGACGGGGTAATCTCTTGAGTTCGTATGTCCTCAGACTAACTTTAGTTTATTTTGTACTGAAAATACAGGTTTCATAACCAGTGTACTGATATTTAATGCATTTTTGATGCAGAAAAAATGCACTGGACTGCATCTAGTGTGAACTAGCACTAATACAGCTTTAAAAATCAACATTTTTCCTTGCACATGATGAAAGTCAACAGAGCTTAACTTCATTAACTAAGCTTTGGGGCAAATTCCCTTGAAGTGTGCAAATTGAAAGTGAACTGGCTATTTGTCTTTAGTAAATCAACCCCAAAATCTCCAATAGGGACACAACAATTAAAAGCCAAAGGAGGTTCTATCTTTTCCCCACTACTAAAAAAATGTGTTTTTACTGCTGCCATTTTTCATTTCACAGAGATGTTTCCTTACTTCATGCCTCTGTGACAACATTGTCCCAGAGACAGGAAATGAGCAGAAGTCCCCCCAGCAGGGACACAGGCAGCAAAAAAAGATCATATACAGGTTATAACTACTCCCTACTCTGTCAAAGATGTAAAATAAATTGGCCAGAGTTAGGCTTCATGTACATGAGCAGCTGGTAAACTCAAGTTTAGGAGCGTTTTTTTGCCAAAGCTCCTAAACTCTACTCCGTGAAAGCCTATGTCTCTCACTCCTTCAGCTGCTATGGATCTCCTCCTTAATCCTCTCCTAGATATTCCTCGATATCATAGAGCGAAAAAGAAATATGAACATAGTGCTTTATCCTTTATAAGTAAACCTTTATTAAGGTGCCCAAATAATGCACTCACATAGTATAAAAACAAACAGCACTTTGTAAAATCAATGTCTTTGTCTGTGTGTGCCTCACAGCATGTGTACTCACCGTTATCCTCTGGTGTCGAGTGATGTTGTAGCCCCTCCCCTACGCGTTGCTCCACAGGTTACGTGGCTTCATCAGGGGGTTGTAATCAACCCTGCAGGGATAACGAGCAGACAAGGAGGCAAGTGCTGCAGAGCACTTAGAAGACACCCAACATCTATGTTATGCTGCAGCAAATCATAGCAGGTTCCATTTATGTGAACAAAAAGTTCAATAAGCCTATCTGTTAGGCTTGTAAGGAGGTGATCGTACAACTTTACCATTACAAGGATTCACAAAAAGTCACAATTATTGCATTTTGGATCATGCAATCACTTTTTTTGGGACTTGTGTGTATGTATATATATATATATATATATATATACAATTCTTTTCTTTTTTTCTTTTTTGAATGATCAAAGGGACGTTTTTGTTTTATAACACATTTCTTTCTGGGGATTATTTTGAGATTCATGTTTTTTATATTATTGTTATAATTTAATCAAAGTGTTATTATTTAGTTATTTTTTATATATTTATTTTTTTGTTTATTTTGATTTGATTGATATTTGTAGTGTATTGGGAGTGCGACATGTAGAGGTTTTTTTTTAAACTATTACTTAAAACATTGAGATTCTTAGTTGCCATTAATTGCAATGCACATTCAAGCTGGCTAACTGTGTCAAAGGGATCCCTCTCTGGCCGGGCCTACTCTATCTTTCAGATTTGCCAACTCTTATTTGCTAATATAGCTACTGTTAAGAGTGTAGATATGTAGTGCCAATATAGGGCAGATGCAGCTTGAGGTGAAAACAGCCCTTGAACAAAATTAAGTTGTGCACATCCACAATGGGAGAAAATACAAAGTTTAAGAAGGTGGACAGCACCAGCAGGTAATAATAGCTATCTATGCAAGTAACCATATCTTAAATTCCAAGGAAGAAAAGAGGGTGCTTGCTTAAAGGCAGAATTTTGAGGCACAACTAACACAAATAATAAATAAAATGAAATACAATTATTATTGAAAGATTAAAAAGTATTTTGTTCACCACAAAGAGTATAAAATCACACAGTATATAAGAGAAGTATATAACAAACATCCCCCACTTCCTTATTTCAGGAATACATATACTCTCTACATTCCATATTAATAATGTGGTGGAAAAGAACACCTTTTTGTCATTATATATATATATATATATATATATATATATATTTGTGTTGTTAGGCTCCTAGATATTATTATTATACAGGATTCATGTAGCGCCAACAGTTTGCTCAGCACTTTACAATATAAAGGGAGACAGTACAGCAACAATACAGTTCAATACAAGAGGGTTAGGAGGGCCCTGCTCCTTGGAGCTTACAATCTAAGATATAATCCACTTCTTCAGGAGATAGTAGGGGCATATTATTTACTCCAAATTTCTTATATTTTTCTTATGGTTTTGTTTTGTATTTAGAGTACATACTATCCCTATGCTGTCCTACTAACAGTTAGCTTACAGCTAGCTAACAAAACTGATGGAAGCAGCCTTGTGTTTCATTCCAGAACTGAATTTACTTCTGTGAATAGTTCTGTAAAACTGCAGTACAATCACATAAACTGAAGTTACAATATGCTTGTATTAATGTCTCTCACAAATGCCTACAATGAGCACATTTCTTATAAACAGCTAACTAGTAATCACATTAAATATATTGAAATGCGATCTATATGTATATATGACTTTGACAAACTCAATGAAGAGAACTTACAGGCATACGTGTATCAAATGGAGGAGGGGAACATCATGTTTTCGGTTTCAGAACAGAATAGACTGCAATTGCAGTCTTGGACCCATTGTTAGACCCTATGCTGGTGCAGTGGCAGTGGTTTAGTTAGAATTTGTGCTGCCCTAGGCAACACAAAAATTTTGCACCCCCCCCCCAATGAGAGAGCAAGAGAGTTCAATAAGTGTGTGTGTATATGTAGCAGGAGATATTAATCCTGTCTCATGGCTGTGATCTGCTGACTGGCCTCTCCTGTGTAACCTGACACTTGCCCTGACACAGACAAAGCAGTGAGGGATTTCAGCCCCCCCCTTCTCCTCTCAGACTGTAAGAGAGAGAGAGCCAAATTATAAGAGCCATTAACGGAGCCAATGAAAAGGACTCTTTCAAGCAGGAAGTGCAGCTGCAAAGCATTGTGGACGATGGAGTTTTGAACAGAAACGGCCTTATAGGCTGATATGGAGATAGAATAAAAATAAAGAACTACGAAAGCCATTATGCTTAGGGAGAGGAGAATGAAGGGGGGCCATCTTGCTTTTCTCCTGAGGGGGAGGGAGATTGCATGTGGCAGGAGAGAGATTGGACCTGGCAAAGAAGTGCTTTTGGGCAGTGCACTGGATGCTTGGTGATCTGCATCAGACAAAGGAACATCCAAACTGAGAGAAGTGGTCTACAGTACAGTGCCTATACTGACAGTGTGAAGGGCTCATTGTGAGGTGACCAGAGGAACCTGTCATTTCCAGGACGATCGTTTGGGCCTTTGTCACAGGATCTGGTGAGAGGGATTTCTCCCACTGTCAGATGACAGGAACATTGCACACATACAGAGACATCATACCTTGCTCATATTCACCAGGCACTGGGTTGTGTAGATGGCCCTGCTGAACAGACACCGTGTTCACTTTGCTATACAAATACTGCCACAGGATGACAATTATACTTTAAGTGTTTTAAGAGTTTAAGTGCACCAACGAAAGTGGCTAGCTGAAGATCCCAACATTCATCCAGTTACAAAGAGACTAAAGTTACTGGTGCCGTACGAGCACGCGCATGCATAGTCAGGCCTCTATATTGCATGGTGTGTGAGGGAATAGCTTTACCTTGAAAGTAGCTATTAAGCATCAGTTGGGTACAGTGTTTTCCTATTGGGATCATGGTGTCGGGGGTTAGAAGGGAGGAGTCTGACACAACAGAGAGTCATTCTTCTGCTCTCCTTCTGCTTGGACATCATGGAGCCAAATTTATGAAGAGGAGTTAAATCCACTTTGAGGTTGCCATTTAAGTGTTTGCCTCTGCTCTTGGGGTCATTCATGGTTGAAATCCCCTGAAAGCAGCCTGAGTGTAAAAGTGAGTTATATTGCTTTCCGTCACAGTATTTGCTGTTCTCTTGATTCTCCTAACATATACCTGTTGTTAATGTTTATTACTTCCCATAGAGGTCTACAGTAAAGCTGATCTCTGTGTTTTATTATAAAGTGTGTGCTTTTCATTGGTCCTTGCACTTACACTATTGCCAGGTGTGCCAGTGTGGGCTGAGACAGTTCTTGGGGTTGAGAGGCAGAGTGGCGGAGTGAACAAACTTAAGCAGCCCCTTCGGGGGTATTGCTACATATATATATATATATATATATATATATATATATATATATACATATATATATGATTCTCTCTCTCCCTTTCTTTCTCTTCTCTCTCTCTCTTCCCTTTCTCTCCCCCTCTCTTCCCTCTCTCTCCCCCCTCTCTCTCTCTCTCTTTATCCCCCTCTCTCTTCCTTCTTTCTTCCCTCCCTCTCTCTTTCTTACCTCCCTCTTTCTATTTCTCCCCCTCTCTCTTCCTTCTCTCTTTCTCCCTCTCTCTCTTTTCCCTCCCTCTCTCTCTCTCGTCCCTTCCCCTCTCTCTCTTCCCCCTCTGTCTCTCTCTTCCCTCTCTCTTCCCTCTCTCTTTTCCCTCTCTCTCTCCCCCCTCACTTTCCCCCCACTCTCTCTTCCCTCTCTCTCTTCTCTATCTTCCCCCTCTCTCTCCCCTCTCCCCCTCCCTCTCCCCCCTCTCCCCCTCCCTCTTCCCTCCCTCTCTCTTTCTCTCTCTCTCTCTTCCCCCTCTCTCTCTCTTCTCTCTTCCATCCCTCTCTCTCTTTCTCTCTCTCTCTTCCCCCTCTCTCTTCTCTCTTCCCTCCCTCCCTCCCTCTCTCCTCCCCCCCCTCTCTCCTCCCCCCCTCTCTCTCTTCCCCCCTCTCTCTTTCTCCCCTCTCTCTCTATTCCCTCCCTCTCTTCCCCCTTTCTCTCTTCACTCTCTCTCTTGCCCCTCTCTCTTCCCTCTCTCTTTCTCACCCTCTCTCTCTTCCCTCTCTCTTTCTCCCCCTCTCTCTCTTCCCTCTCTTTCTCCCCCTCTCTATCTCCCCCCTCCCTCTCTCTCTCTCTTTTGCCCCCCTCCCCCCCCCCCCTTTCTCTTCCCTCCCTCCTCTCTCTCCCTCTCTCTCCTTTCCCCTCTCTCTCTTCCCTCTCCCCCTCTCTCTTACCCCCCCCCCCTATCCCTCTCTCCCCCCTCTCTCTCTCCCTCTCCCCCCCTCTCCCCCCTCTTTCTTTCCCCCTCTCTCTCTTCCTCCCCCTTCTTCCTCTTCTCTCTCTCCCTCTCTCTCCCTTACCCCTCTATCTCTCACAGATTGTATGGGACTGCACACAACGCATTATGATACAGACACATGAGGGTGTATTTGAATAGCGCTACCCTCTTGAGGGCCACTGAGTTTCTGGGTGCCCCTAAGCCCTGCACAGCCAGGCAACACACATTTGCGACTCTTGCATCCACAGTCATTAAACAGTCTTGGTTTTGTTGTTTTATTAGGGGTTAACAACTTGAATAGGGTCTAGAAGTTTATGGGATGCCCAATGAAACTGAAACAACTTTGGAGGACATATGTACAAAAAGGCAAACATCCAGTAAACAGCACAGGAATAGATCATGGACTCTCAACTCCTTGTCTTTTGAAGAAATCAACACACAGTCTGTGATAGGAGCACTTGGTCCCCTAAATTAACTTCTTCAGTCCCCAGATGAAAATCTCCTCATCCACCTGGCTGTCATGACAGTGTCCCAGGGCAAAGGATTCTGAGACACACATGGGAATAATGTCCCAGGGAGAACTATTTAGGTATTTCACCTACCACTCTCTCCCTTGTAGGTCCAGGGGGTGTAGAAGTACTCACACTGTTCTGTTCCTGTAGACTGTGGAACAGTGGAGGTCTCTCTTTCCAGCTCCTAGCCTATAAGTAGACCTGCCTCCTCTGGGGCCCCCTCTCAGGCTCCAAACCAGCAGCACTTCCTCACTCCATCTTTCACCTGACTCCCTTGCTAGCATGGCTGTCTTATATTTATGGGCTGGTCTACCACATTACCAGAGCCTCCTCTTTGTGATTGGTCAGACTAACATGAATATGCAAATTGAAGTCTCCACCCTTCTGCCCTTTGGCTTCTGGAAGCTTCCATGAACCTCCAGAACCAGGTGGAGGCGATAGAGTCCCAACCTGCTGAGCCATCCAGACTGACCTCACACTGAACCCACAGTAATTCAAGCTCACTCACTACCATGAGCCAATATATATATATATATATATATATACAGTTGCAAGAAAAAGTATGTGAACCCCTTGGGATTACGTGGAGTTTTGCATGAATTGGGCATAAAATGTGCTCTGAACGTCATCTAAGTCACAACAATAGAAGAACACAGTCTGCTGAACATAATACTACACAAACATTAGATGTTGCCATGGTTTAATTGCATATAACATGTAAACATTCACAGTGCAGGGAGGAAAAAGTATGTGAACCTTTGGACTTAATAACTGGTTGACCCTCCTTTGGCAGCAATAACCTCAACCAAACGTTTCCTGTAGTTGCAGATCAGACCTGCACAACGATCTGGAGTCATTTTGGACCACTCCTCTTCACAAAACTGTTTCAGTGTAGCAATATTCTTGGGATGTCTGGTATGAATCGCTCTCTTAAGGTCATGCCACAGCATTTCAATCGGTTTGAGGTCAGTACTCTGACTGGGCCACTCCAGAAGGCGTATTCTGTGCTGTTGCAGCCATTGTTTTGTTGAATTACTTGTATGCTTTGGGTCATTGTCCTGTTGCATCACCCATCCTCTGCGGAGCTTCAGTTGGCAGACAGATGGTTGTACGTTTTCCTGCAAAATGTCTTGATAAACTCTGGAATTCATTTTCCCATCAATGACAACAATCCGTCCAGGCCCTGAGGCAGCAAAGCAGCTCCAAACCACGATTCTCCCTCCGCCATATTTTACAGTGGGGATGAGGTTTTGATGTTGGTGTGCTGTGCCTTTTTTTCTCCACACATAGTGTTGTGTGTTCTTCCCAAACAACTCAATCTTGGTTTCATCTGTCCACAGTATATTTTGCCAGTAGTGCTGTGGAACATCCAGGTGCTCTTTTGCAAACTTCAAACGTGCTGCAATATTCTTTTTGGACAGCAATGGCTTCCTCCGTGGTGTCCTCCCATGTACTCCATTCTTGTTTAATGTTTTCCTTATTGTAGATGTGTCAACAAAAATGTTAGCATGTGCCAGAGATTTCTGTAGGTCTTTAGCTGACACTCTGGGATTCTTCTTTACCTCATGCAGAATTCTGCGCTGTGCTCTTGCAGTCATTTTTACAGGACGACCACGCCTAGGGAGAGCAGCAACAGTGCTAAACTTTCTCCATTTGTAGACAGTCTGTCTTACCGTGGACTCATGAACATCAAGGCTTTTGGAGATACTTTTGTAACCCTTTCCAGCTTCATGCAAGTCAACAATTCTTGATCGTAGGTCTTCTGAGAGCTTTTTTCTGCGAGGCATGGTTCACATCAGACAGTGCTTCTTGAAACCAGTAAACCCAAAACAGGTGTGTGTTTTTTAAGGACAGGACAGCTGTCAGCAACACATCCAATATCATCACACTGATCGGAGTCAAGGTTGGCTCACTCCTGGCTCCAATTAGCTCTGGGAGAAGTCATTAAGCTAGGGCCTCACATACTTTTTCCTCCCTGCACTGCGAATGTTTACATGTTATGTGCAATTAAGCCATGGCAACAATGTTTGTGTAGTATTACGTTCAGAAGACTGTGTTCTTCTATTGTTGTGACTTAGATGACGTTCAGAGCACATTTTATGCCCAATTCATGCAAAACTCCACGTAATCCCAAGGGGTTCACATACTTTTTCTTGCAACTGTGTGTATATATATATATATATATATATATATATATATATATATAAAATATATCAGAAAGGTGGTCTTTTCCACCATGTGTTTAATATGGAGAGAGTATATGTATTCCTGAAATAAGGATGTGGAGGAAGTCTGTTATATACGTTGTTGTGCTTCTTTTAAATCTTTTGATAATAAAATTTATTGTATTTTATTTATTATTTGTTTTACTTGTTCCTCAAAAATCCTGCCTCTATGCAAGGACCTTGTTTTCTTCATTGGAATTTAGGATATGTTTTGTAGCACCCTCCTAGGTAGCTAGGGGGAGCTCTAATTTCAATTGTTAGTTAGAGGCAGCCTGGGTGTGATAGCCAGGTGGGTCAAATTTAGGTCAGACCTGAGAGGCTCTGCAGACCAGCTCTCTGGAATTCCCCCCTGCTCTGGAACCTTGGAGAAATATCTAGAAGCAGTGGGTGGAGGTGAGGAGTGACTGGTCTGTACACTTACAGGGTCCTGGACAATCCCCAACAGGAGACCTGGCAAAGGTCCAGGACAGCTTTTAAGAGTAACTGAGCTTGCTCAGCAGTAGGAGAGTTGGAGGAGAGTTTGGGTGGAAGAAGAGGATGTAAAGCTGTAGAGCAGGAGCCTGGGAGGAGGCTCAGGTGAGAGAGGGGCTCACCTCCAGGCAGGAGGACCTTGGAAGGGGGGAAGGTTGGAACTTCACCACCCCCTGAGAAAGGACCACCTGTGTGGCAGGGAAGGAGTGGCACAGCTAGAAGGCCTGGTAGCAGCCACCGACCCCGCAACAACACAGGAGAAGGACTAAGTGAGTAGACCTGCACCCCCTGGGCCAGAAAGGGGAAGGAGCACTCTGGTGGGAAACCAGATTAACAACTACCCGAGACTGTGTTGTGGCAGGCACTGGATCCCCTGCTCAGGGATTTCCCTCACATAGCTGGATGAGTGGAGGATTCATCTGGGGTCTGGAGTGGTACAACCTGAGATGCTGGCTTGCTCTCCAAAAGAGACTGTTTTGCTGTAAAAACTGGTATATAATTCCAGGAAGTTGTCCTTGCTTTTTCAGTTACATTGGGCATCCAGTACATCCCTTGTCCTATCCAAGTTCAATTCCCCTAATAAAACTTAAAAAAACAAGCTCCAGGACTGGTTACTGCCTCCTGGATGCAAGTTGATATAAAAATGCTTGTTGCCTGGCTGTGCAGGACTATAGGGGGACCTAAAACTTCAGCAACTCCTAAGGGGGTAGTGCTACAGTTATATTAGAGATGTGGCACTAAAAGCCATCTAATTTATATTGTATGCAAGTAACCAGGTGGATCTCAAAAATATCCACCAAGCGAATCAATATATAATACAAATAAGTTCCAGCACAGTAATTATACATTTGTAGCCAGTAATAGAGGAACTGAAGACATCCCTGCCCTTTATAGTTACCATGCATTGCTGGTCCTAAAATGAGTTAAGCTCCTAATTATGAATTCAATAAATTCACTGACACAAACACAAATGCCTACAGTTGTTTTCCCACAGTATTGCCATTCATACATTGAACAAATGTGGAGTTCATATGCAGTTGTATAGAAAATATTATGTTACTCATATATGATATGACACCTAGCACATATTTGTAGTAACATTTTGCTCCTGTCAAGGCTATCACAACCTGTTCATTTCTCTAGCATTCGGTTAAAGTTATTTTATGCTGCCAGCAACAAGTTCCACCGAGAATGAAAGCTGTAAAAATAGATATGGCTTATTCTGTCTTTTATGATCCTTTGGTGAACGTTCAGTAAGTGAAACTGAAGGAGAAAAGGGGAAAAAATGAACGCCAGTGTTTCATCCTCCAAAACATGCTGTTTATGTTGCAAATATTTAAGCAGGATATCCTTGTGAAAGCTTGTTAACCCACTTATTGAACTCAGAGCAGAAGTGACATTGTCATATAAAGCAGCAGAGATTCCTGGGCTGCTTTATGAAACTTGACAATCCTCCGGTTCCCCATTATAAGCCTTTTTGTTATGCGGCAATTCTGAAAATAAAAAATGATAAATAGCACTGGCTGAAACCTGGGGTCTGCCTGGCAGATTGGAAACATGCAGGAAAAGACAGTAGGGCTTAGAAAATAAAATCAAGACCTTGGTAAATGAGGTGTTTGCCTGAATATATACAATCACCTGGAATAGCGCAGGATTTTCTTGAATGCTTAATGAAAGCTGACAGCCCATATTGTTTGCCTCTTTATAAGTCTGTATGGAAACTGGGGTGCAGGGATCTGGCAGTGCAGATGCTGAAACACAAAACAGCATTAGATCAAGGGATGGGCCATATTATGAAAGGCTGGAGGGCTTCAGAATTTCCCTTTTCTGTCTCGAATGTAATTTTGTCCATTTTTCTTAGATATAACAAACAAAATCAGACTTTTGAAAAAAGGACAAGAAAAGTATGCAAAATGAAGTAACCCACAGCAACTGGATTTCTTCTTTTCCTGCTCTGGAAAATTAGATTCATTGGCTGCCTCGGGTTATTGTACATACTGTATTGTATTACTATAATTTAGTAGTGTTTCATAATATAAAAAATACCTCCTTCTTGTACATTTTTAAAGTAAAAAAATAACTACAAAAACTGATGACATTCAGTTTGCTAAAAATAGATTTTTCTTTAGCCACTTCCCACCGGCCGTATACATACTATATATGCAGCCTCTCAGCAGGTGGGCTTTAATGCCAAGTAGCTGCTTATATGCGACCCTATATAAACACATTACTGTGCTGAGAGTGCACCTCTTGTGCTCTCCCAGCACAGTAACCAGTGGGTAATGGAAAGCTCCTGATGCATACTTGCTATCAAAAGCTTTCCAATCATGTGATCACTGTGACTGCCAGTGATCACACTGACTGCCAGTCACAGTGGTCACATGATCAAATGCCCGCCTCCACCTCCCAGCATTTAGAACCATTTAAAGAGCTGGGAGGAAGCAATGGGAAGGGGTTATAAACATACGCTTTCACATTTTTTTCATCCATCCTGCATCTCAGTGCAGCTGATCTCTTTCAGATGTTTCCTGTCTACATGCATGCACTCCAGCTGCATGAAATTGTGCCAGCTGAGCTTCCCGATGGTGACAACTGTGAAACATGTCGGCTCAGTATGTAATGCCAAATTATATGCAAGGACAATACTACAAAGTATTTTTGCTTGTACATGATTAGATGATGGAAATCAGCAGAGCTTCATCTCATTCACTAAATTCTGGGTAAAATCCCTTAGAACGTGAACAGCCTATCCCCCTTAGTAAATCAACCCCAGTGTCTCCAATGGAAGCACATGGTAGGGTGACAACACAGGAGCACAGATGGGAGACCAGGACAGAATATTGTCATTCCATAACATTAAGTGCCTGAACAAGTATTTTTATAGCAGGATCATCAAGTATTACAATACAAACTGTAGACTTAAAGCAGTATTATATGTAAAAGCAAACATTTATTATATTGCAGCCTACCAACTCGTATATGTGATGGCTTATGTTTTTTTAGGCTTTCTTTCATTTGGTGATTCAGCCAATAAGTCTGTTGTTTTTCAAAAGCTCATGCTATCCAGCAGAATGTATCAGCTTACATGGATAAGACACCATATACCACAGACAGGGGTGCTTACAATGATCAGCTTTTACTGATTTATGTAGAACTTTTTTCCCAAAAGGAAAAACAATGTTTGCAGTAACTGCATAGAAAGTGTGATTTGGGTCTGGCTTCAATTTCTTAGTATATGTAAATCTGCTAGTATCTAACGCTCCCCTCCCCCCAGACTAATAATGCTCCTTTATCCAGAGTGGTGTCTTACTAATACAGGAAGTCTTTTACTTGCCCAATCAGTAGATGAAAACAGAGGGAAAAGAATATTAAAAAAAACCCAAAAAAACTAATCTAACTAAAAACTAAAAACTAAACTAAACTAACTAATCTAATGATTGGTAAGCTGCTAAAATTACATTTTTAGTTTTTGGGTTTAATACTGCTTTAAAGAAATTAAAAATGAATTTGAAATTACTGTTGTGTTTTTGTTATAGATATTATGGGATTTTTGCAACTGGGTTTACTTTGAAGCTCAACTCTGGGAGACTTTAAAATTATCCCTTGCAGTGGACGTGCACCCGCACTGCAAGGGTTAACTGTTAGTTTTGTCTAGGGGACGGGCGAAGCTGTATTATTAACCTGGTCCTCCATTTATCCAGCAGACAGTGCTCTCCTAGCGTTTTAACAGTGGACTGTTCCTCGACATCATCACATCCAATGCAGGGCTATGGACCAGAGGTATAACTAGAACATTCAGGGCCCTGGTGCAAGAAACCATGAAGGGCCTCCCTGTCCTCTACCCAGGCCCTTCTGTCTGTGTCAAAATGCCAGGGACCTTTGCGACCCTGGTAGTTCCGCTACTAGTGTCAGTAATTTATTTATTTATTTTCATTGATATTTTTTACCATTTTATTTTATTTTTAATTTTTTAACATTATTGTTTACAATTTTTTAAGAAGTCCCATTGGGGGGCTTTGGTGAAATATTAGGTGTCTAAATAAATGTTTCACCTTTGAGACTGAGAATAGAGATTGAGGGTACAGCCCTCAATCTTCTTCTCTGCAGCCTCAGTTGTACAAAATGAATGGACAGTAATAGCTCTGCACAGAGCTTACTGTTCATTCACAAAGTGAAGCATGGTAAACACTGTTATCGGTATGGCTCACTGATTCTACTTATTTAGACAAGGAAGGGGATGGTAAATTACACATTTACCGGCTTCTTCCTCACTTTCTATCCTGACAGCATCCCCCTCAACAGCAGGTGGGAGAGGGGAGGGGGGAAACCAGCAGCACTGCGGGGGGGGGGGGGGGGTTTAGAGCATAGGATCCCAGAGAGTACAGGTGCCCGGAGAGAGCGCAGGAGCCAAGAAGCCAAGAGAGAGCTTGAGTGCAGGAGAGAGCACAGAAGCTGCAGAGACCACAGGAACCTGAAGAGAGCATGGGGGCAGAAGATAGAGCAAAGGAGCCCAGAGAGAGAACAGGCACAGGAGAGAGAGCACAGAAGGAAACTGGATAGGAGGGGAGGCAGAGGCATCTGCATGTAGAGCAGGTGGGAGGGAGGGGAGGAGAAGCAGGCATTTAACAGCTGCAGGAGGAAGGTAGAGGGCATTGGTTCCTCTTCATGAAGTCTCTCCAACCTCCCTCGCAGTCCTTCCTATCCAGGTGTACAGGGGGGCCGTATGGGCCCCCTGGAGCATGGGGCTGGGTTGCAACTGTGACCCCTGTAGCTATGTCCCTGCTATGAACCCTGCATTGGTCTTGATAATGTCGTGATCTTAGACTGTTGAAGCATTGAAGAGAAGACGCTGCCATAATCAGTCTAGCAGCAGGGGAGCACTGGAGGATCGGGTATGTAAATCTGCTTTTTTGTGTGTTCTTAAATATAAACAAGCAAATAACCCTTGCAATGCAGGTGCAGCCCCACTGCAAAGGATCATTTTAAAGTTTTCCACAGTTGCGCTTTAAGAACATATGAAAAATGAGCAGACCGTCTGTCAGGTACAGAAAGTGTAGGTATTAATAGAATACCACTCATCTCAGTTCAACGTGAGGACGAAGGTTGATAAACGATCAAAGTTCATTCATGGGTTCCAGCAATTCTGTATGGACAAAGGAGTTATTGTCTGCTAAGCTGCAAAGTACGACAGCAATCATCTCTATTAGACTGGGCCCAACTGTCCCGTTTTCTTTAATTCCCCAAAGCTAAATGTTCTTTTGTTCAGCTGGTGATTAAGGCAGAGTACATAAAAGTGGTGATATTGTCCCTCTGATTTATTGATGCTATTTTCCACTTGGCTGTAAGAGATTTATAAACTTCGTAGCATGTATCTAGAACATGTTTCCACAGTGAAGGTCACCTGTTTAAGACTATAATAAAGGAAAGCTCGTGAAGAAAAAGAGGACCATAATTCCAGGCTTGCAAGTGTCTAGCACAGCACATGCCATGATTATCCTGTTATGCACAGGAACAGCCAGTTACTGAAGAGTCACTGGATTGGAAACTGGAAATGGCTGCCTTTCATATTAGAGCTGAAACACATCACCGTTCATCTAAAGCAAAAAAGTATGTATTTTTAGAAGGCAATCATTTGCAAACATGACTAAGTGAAGCTAAAACACGAATGAGTGATGTTACTGGGTGAGTTTTTAGAGATTAAAGCTGCACTCCAAGCAGATATAAAATACGTAAATTAATGCAGCTCTCAATTTATTAATACATCATTGTATTATTATTACTATTAAATTGAAGCAGTGTAAGTTGAATTTGACATGACATCCATCTCTTACAGTCCCCAGTACAGCAGAGCTCTGACTGGTAAAGAGAGAAGCAAGACAAGTAGAAAGCCAGTTATGTGCTAACAGAAAACATGCTAATAGAAGAAGAGGGAAGAGTTACAGAAAGATCAACTCAGTCTATCAGGTCTTCCTGCCCCATAGAAGTCCATGTATTTATTTGAATTGATCACACATGGGTAATGGTAAAAATATGTCTATTGAAGATTGTGGCAGAATGCCAGTGGATCTGAGTTCACAGCTTGGTAAGTATGCATGGAGGAGGCTAGGTTACATCTTCACACTGTGACAAAGACGGGAGGAAACATCCAAACTATTGAACTAAACATTTAATATTTTCTTACACTTGAAATATTCCTTTTAATTCCTGATCATATAAATAGACAGTAAAAAATGAACAAGCCATTCACAAACAGTGCATAAAATTAGTATTACATTTAGAGAAAAGAAAATCCAAGACCAAATTTCCAGTCTCATGGAATGCCTCAGAAAATCATGGAACATCCCACATGGAAGAAAAATATATTTGAAATATATTTTTTTAAAATATTCTTCCCAAATATATTGACATATATTCATATATTTGAAATGCTACAGTTTTGGCCATAGTCAAAATATTTCAATATATATACATATATATATATATATATATATATATATATATATATATATATATATATATATACTGTATGCCGAAATGCGTTTTTATTACAAAATATATGAAAAATATTTTTAAAAATACATTTCAAATTTACTGTATGTCTTTAAAAATACAAAACTAAATTTTTGGAATGCATTTACAAATATATGTAAAAAATATATTTTAAAATTTCTTTTTTATATGTTAAAAAAATCTGAAGAATATATTTTTAAAACTATATATTTTATTAAATATGCTTCAGATTTTTATTTAACATATAAAAGGTAATTTTCACATATATTTTTACATATATTTGTAAATGCATTCCAAACATGTAGATTTGTATTTTTGTATTTGTATTTTGTATTTATATATATTTATTTAAATATATTGAATATGGCCAAAATTGTAGCATTTCCTATATATGTCAATATATTTGGGAAGAATATTTTTAAAACATATTTCAAATATATTTTTCTTCCATATGGGACTAAGAAGAGATTTACTAAAACTTATGCACTCGGAATCTGGTGCAGCTGTGCATGGTAGCCATGCCAGTCCCAGGGACACAGAGGAGATAGCAGAGCCTAGGATATATACTATACAGAAGGGCAGGTGTTCAGCACAGTCCCTGGAAGATCACAGCCCTCACTAGCTTGGACTACTACTGGTATTTACAGCTTCTACAGATGCCGATCTGCTATAACATATGCATACTTACATTGGGCCAAGCTGGCCCAACATAAGTATACAATATATATCATGTTGTAGTTTGACCTTAAGGCCAACTGAACAGTGTAAATCAGCTAAATACATCAAAACTAAAGGTTGTCAAATATCTACTGTCCATTTTCTTTAGAAAGCTGCCACATCTGGAGTAGAAAAGTCTGTCACCTGCCAGCATGCTGCAGAGAAGAAACATTACTCCCTCGTGGAAGGATAATATTTTCAGGGTCAATTTTATTTTATTCTATTTTATAATGTTTTTCTTGTTCAAACAATTTTATTTTGTTTTTTAACATGGAACAGTACAAAATAATAAGCAAAAGTATGGGTCATTAAAGGTGTACATTAATTGCACAGTAAGAAACCCAATAATACAAGGTCAGGTATCACTAATAAAGAGGACTATCAAATGGCAGTTAAGGCCTAACAAAATGGGGGGGGGGGGGAGGATGGGAAGGGGCATACGGCTGCACAGTAGGGGGAGAAGGGGGAAACCCGCAGAATGGTTAAGGAATGGTACCGTCAAACAAAGGATGCAGATTACGGATTGAGAAGGGAGTCATCAAAATTGGCTGGGAGGAAATGCTCTACCCAGGGATTCCAAATCTTCTTGAACTTAGGGATGGAATCTAGGATAGTGGCTTCTATTTTTGCGTGAATCATTGCCTGAGTGACCCTATTCAAAACTGCAGTCATACTTAACGAGGGAGATTTCCATGATTTAGCGATAACCTGCTTGGCTGCGGTGGTGACCTGCAGAATAAGTTTGAAATGCGCCTTAGCGATGCCAGGTGGTCGCAGGTTAAGGAGCGCGATTAATGGATTGGGATAGAGGGTTACGGCACTGAGTGTAGATAATATTTTAAAAACCTCCACCCAAAATGCACGGACGATGGAGCAATCCCACCAAATATGAAAAAAAGTACCCAGGTCTGCGCAGCCCCTAAAACAAACTGAGGGGTAATCAGGGGTATATTTCGCAATTCTATCCGGGACTAGGTACCAGCGGGTCAAAACTTTGTAATTGGTCTCCAGGGCCACAATATTCTGTGACGACTCCTTGGTATTGGACCAATAAGGTCCCAATCTGAGGGGTCAATTTGCCGTCCTAAATCCACTTCCCATTTATTTGTATACGAGGGGAACGCTGAGGTAGTTGAAGTTGTGAAGAGGGAATATAAATAGGAGATGAGGCCCCGTCTATGGGGGTCCCTGAGGCAAGCTCGCTCAAAAGGTGACAAAGTAGGTGATGGGTTATGTGCCGTAGTGTACGGAGCAAAGAAATGCTTCAGCTGCAGATACCTGAATATCTCAGAGGCAGGGAGGTTATGGGATTCACGAAGGAATCCCATAACCGAAGGATTTGAATTTATTCCTGCATACGAAGTGTCGGGTCTGGGTGAGACCAGCCGTAGACCAGCGAGCAAAGACGTGTGGTGCCGACCAGGCTGGGGGGAAGGCTGGATTTCGAAGGTATGAAAGGAGGGGATTATGTGGTGATTGTAGGAGATAACGGGACTTCAGTTTATCCCAGAGGGACAAAAAATGCGAGGTAATGGGATTCGCAACCGTGCGGCGATCAATACGTCTGAGCCAAAGAAGGTTTCCTATACTAAAGGGGTCGCACTCAATGGATTCCAGAATGGCCCACTGTGGGATTTCATTGGTAGCATGATACTTTGGCAATTGTGCTACATGCGCCGCTTGGTAATACTTGCTAATTTCAGGGAGGCCCAGACCACCATGAATTTTTGGTCGGTATAGAGTAGAGCAAGGAACACGGGGGCGGACTTTACCCCAAACATAGGAGGAAATACGGCGCTGCAATACGCGAAGGTAGTGAGAAGGTACTGGGATAGGGAGAACTCTGAAAAGGTAAAGGATTTTGGGGAGGATCGACATCTTCACAACAGCTATCCTGCCCAGCCAAGCCAACGGAAGAAAGGACCATTTGGTCATTAATGCCGTTAGACGAGCTAGCATAGGAATGTAGTTAGCTGTATAGAGAACTGAAATATGCGGGGTGAATTTTATACCCAAGAAGGGAACAGAGTCTTGCGACCACGAGAACGGCAGGATCAATTTTAGATGGTTAAGTTCATTGGGTGGGAGCGAAATATTAAGCGCAAGTGACTTCTGGGGATTTATTTGGAGGCCCGAGAGCATCCCAAACCTATCAAGTAGCTGAAGAAGAGTAGGTGTGGATGTTAAGGGGCAGGTGAGAAAAAGTAAGACATCATCTGCGAATAAGCACAGTTTATGTGTGGTGCCTCCTATCTCAAGTCCGCGGATATCCGGGTCAGTCCTAATAAATAGGGCCAGCGGTTCTATAGCTAATGCGAAAAGCAGAGGGGATAGGGGACAACCTTGTCTGGTGCCACGCATAATTGGGAAATGAGCAGATCGATGCCCTAAGTATTTGATCCTGGCCGAAGGGCCCTGGTAGAGAGAAAAGATCCAAGTTAAGAAATGCGGGCCAAAACCCCATCGGCGCAATATATAGTGTAGGTATGGCCACGAGACAGTGTCGAATGCTTTCCGTATGTCCAAGGACAAGAAGCAAGCAGGAATATTGCGAGTTTTGGCTAAGTGTGCTAAAAGGGATGCACGTCTGACGTTGTCCCCCACTTGTCGGGTTGGTATGAAGCCGACCTGATCATTGTGGATTAGGGATCCAATACATGTATTGAGGCGAGTAGATAGAATTTTAGCTAGGAGTTTAACATCTACGTTAAGAAGGGAGATTGGTCTATAATTGGACCATTGCGTGTCATCTGAGTTCGGCTTGGGTATCATAGAGATGTTGGCTTGCACTGTATCTGAGTTAAAGGTATGGCCTGAAAGTATGGCATTAAACGCATTAGTTATAACAGGCGTGAGAATGGGGGCAAACTTTTTATAATACGTGGCAGAAAAGCCGTCTGGTCCTGGGCGTTTACGGGGCTTTAGGGAATTGATAGCATTTAAGGTTTCAATTACTGAGATAGGTCGCTCCAGTGCTCCTAAGTGATTCTCAGCCAATTTCGGGAAAGGAAGGGAAGCAAAAAGGGCTTCAGCATGGGAAGAGTCAAAGGGCGTGAAGGAAGAGTAGAGGCGCGAGAGATGCTTGTGGAAGGTGTGCAGAATCAGTTCGGGGTTGCTAGTAATATTCGCAGTGGAGGTCCGTAACCGTATGGGTCTAACAGTTTGGTCTAGTTTACGGAGAGAGAGAGCAAGGAAAGTGCCAGGTTTATTGGCTTTAGTGTAGAATTTGTGTCGAGATCTGCGGATGGAGAGCTCGGCTTGGTCCGTGAGGAAGAGATCCAGGGCTAGGCGGGAGTGCTCGAGAGCTTCTTTGTTAGCAGGGGTGGGGGAAGTTTGGAAGGCGGCATGGGATTGGTCATAAGCTTGTTCAAGGAGGAGGCGTTTCTGCCTCCTCTCTCTACTCAGGAAGGAGGCTTTGCTGATACAGAGTCCGCGAAGTACTGGTTTGTGTGCTTCCCATAGTAGAAGGCGGGAGATATCAGGGGTTTGATTTAAGGAGAGATAGTCCTTAAGTGCAGCTGCTATCTCTGAGCAATAAACTGGGTCAGCCAGCAGGCTTTCGTTAATGATCCAGGAGGGATCAGGGGGAGCTGGGGCCAAAGAAGCAATGGTAGTGATCACCGCACAGTGATCCGACCAAGGGATCGGTAGGATGTCAGAAGCTAAGATGCGGGGGGAAGAACTGGCGGTCAAAAAAACATGATCTATTCTCGAAAAAACCTTATGTGGATGAGAGTAAAAAGTATACTGACGTTTAGTGGGATTGAGTTCCCTCCAGGAATCGACCAATGAGTAATGTTGCAGTATGGATTGGAAGGAGCGGTTGGGGGTGCGCGGAAAAAGTGATTGTGGGGATTTATCTAGAAAGGGGTATATTATATGGTTAGAGTCTCCACAGATTATGAGCGTGCCTCGCTTATGATGATCTATAACCGAGAAGAGGCGGGAAAGGAACGGCAGAGGACCCTGGTTTGGAGCATAATACGTGGCTATGGTGACCTCAAAGTCCACCAACTGCCCAACCAGTATGATATAACGACCCTCAGAGTCCTTAATCTCAGTTTGTAACTTAAAAGGAGTTGTACGGTGGAGGGCAACTAAAACCCCTCTACACTTAGTGGCAGCAGAGGCCGCGTAGACCTGTGGGTAACGAGGGCCAAAGAATTTGGGAATAGAGGTAGAAGTGAAGTGTGTTTCCTGAAGACAGACTATATGTGCATTATGCGACGCAAATGAGCGGAATGCTTTGTTTCACTTCTGCGGGACGTTAAGACCCTGAAAATTCAGGGTGAAAATTTTCAAGGAACCCATGGGTAGAGCAAACAATGGGTAAGCGGACAGTGAGGTACCATCAAGAGGAATGTTATGTCAATTTGGCTCAGGGAGGGTATGCAGTTACTCGAGCTAAGCTTTAACGTGCAGTCGTATGCGAGAGCAAGGGTGGGGATGGGGGGAGGGGAGGGTATTCTATGATAGACACTGAAGGACATAAAAACCCCCCCAAGAAAGAGGGGAAAAAGAAGAAAAGGAAAAAAAAAAAACAATGGTCCCCGGGAGCACCCAAAACCTGGTGGCCCGGGGAGCGGATGTAGCCCAGGTGGTGTAAAAAATGGAACACCAAGGGGGCTAGTGGTGAGTGCGCAGAAACGCAGGCGGCCGGGAAGACAGCATGTAGACAAAGGCATATTAAAGTGATCCTGGTGGGAAGAAAGCATCAAAATCAACAAGCAAAAAAGCCCGCAGAGCCCCGACGCCGGTGGCCCCGGTCAACCTGGCCCAGACCCAGAGAGGCCGGAGCCAAACCAACCGAAACGCTGGAACCGAGGGTCCGCCAGGCGAGGTAGAGGTGCAACAGCAGTCCAAACATGGCGAACATCAAACCAAACAATAGACCAATATGATTCCCCACCCGGGCAGCATGTATCCGGTGCTGGTCAGGCTTAGGTAAAAAAAAACACAGAACACAAAAAAAAAAAAACAAAACAAAAAAAAAAACAACTGGAGTACAACAGACCAGTATAAGGATACAAGGTTGCAACGACGGCAGTCAGGTAGACAGTCAATTGACTAAACCCTGTGGGTGGCGACTGTGTGGGTGGTAACGGACCACCACATAAGGAGCAGGATTAAGGATCAAAGGTGGTCAACGGGATTCAGTCCATTGAATCTTGCGGTGAGGGAGCAGGAGAGGAAAAGCGTCCCCGCTTGTGTGCGTTTAGGTTAGGAATTCGTGACGGCTGGGATTTCTGCGGTGAGCATGACGCCGAACGCCTTCTGGAGGTCTCAATCTGTGCAGCGGGAGGGTGCAGCTGGAGGTTTCGTAGCGCATCCTGAAGCTCGTCAGTAGTCTTGCATACGTGGTCACGGGCTTGATGGCGGAAGCGTACCGCAAAGTGAAAGCACCATTTATATGGTATACTATGCTGTTGAAGCACTAGCAAGTGCGGTTTCATAGCTCTGCGTTTGGTAATGGTAGTAGGGCAAAGGTCCTGAAACAGCTGGTAATGGTGACCTTGAAACAGGAGGGACTCCGAATTGCGGGCGGCTTGTAGTAGTTGCTCCTTTGTTCGGAAAAAATGAAGTTTAGCTATAATGTCTCGCGGCGGGCCGTCAGTGCGCTTTGGAGCTAGTGCCCTATGAACCCTATCCATCTCGAGGCGTTCTATTGGGATAGCGGGGGCGAGCTCTTGGAATAGCGCAGTAGCTGTAGATTGGACATCAATAATTGATTCGGGGAGGCCACAAATACGCACGTTGGAGCGTCTGGCCCGGTTCTCAAAGTCCTCTAAGCGCGCCTGAAGTATAGCATTTTCGTCACGCAGCAGGTCTAGCTCATCCCCTTGCGTTTGGAGAGATGCATCAAGGTCGTCCACCCTCTGTTCTAGGTCCGCAGTGCGTTGCCCCAACTCACGGATTTCCCTGGACAGATGATTAGTTATGCGGTCTGAGGTCTGTTTCAGGGCCTTATGTAGCATTACTTCAAAGCGAGCTAGAATGTCAGGGGTAGTAAGGTCAGGCATCAAGGCATGTTTGGGGGTCGCAGTGTCATCATCTGACTCACCCTCTGAAGAGCTTGGGCGGCTTGGCTGCTCCGTTTTCAGGGCTGCAAGGTTAGATAGGACTGGCTGGCTCTTGTGGTGCTCCGATGCGGCGGCCATCTTGGAGGAGGCACGAGCAAGGGCCTCCTTTATTGGCTTATGCGGCGGCGCCGCTTGATGTTTATTTGCCCCCCTGACCATATTGACAGGTGGCCGGGGGGTTGCGCTGCCGATCGGTGCCGCTCGTGGAGCGGTGCGGGGCCGGATCATGCAGCGATGAGGCTGTCTTCCCTGCGGCGTGGAGGAGCCTCAGGGAGACATGTCCTGTGCCGTCAGCCGCGCATGCGCACTCCAGGATAATATTTTAGTGATTAGGTTTATACTCCCCCTACTGAGTCAGACCTAAGTCCCTGCTATCAACAGAAACTAGTGTTCAAAGATGATTGAAGGATTCTAGCTCTGACACAGCAGTAGCCTTCTGCAGAGAGTCCACTGCTTCCACACACAGAGAGCAAGGGCTCTTCTATTCAACACGCTGTCTAAAATTCAAGTTATTTCTGTGTTTCTCTACATTTTGAATAATCTAAAAAAAAGTTTGATTTGAATGATATTCATGCTGTGTGAAAAACTGTTCAATGTATTTTCAGAATTACTGGACCTATACACAAAAGACTAGCCACAGACAAGACTAGAGATGTAACATTTCTGCAAATTAGTATTTTTTTTCAGAATAAATGGAAATTTTGGAAACATTTAAATAAAATTCAGCGTGGAGTAGTTTTTCAAATTGAAATTTGTTTTTTCACACTGGGAAGGTGAAATGCAGTGCATATAAAACTATTATGCTTGAAATAAAAGTACAGCTTATTCAGTAAATAGTCTAAATTTGCTGTTTAAAATTGTATTTTTTTTACAAATGGAATAACAATGACTGTATGATTTTCAATTATTGACAATGCTGATCCAGAAGCATATATTGCTCTTGCAAGAGGTTGATGAATGTTCTGCTGATTTCTAGTTGTCATTTTATCTATAAACAAAGGGATTGTGTATTTTTGGGAGGCCGTGGTTTGAAACACTTCCTTACTTGAAGATGCTGCTGCTGAAGAAACACTTTGTAAAGATCCAGAAGCAGCAGAAAGAGTGTTTCTGGAATAAAATCTCTGCAGGGAAAAGCTTATGGTCCTCAACATTTCATTCCATTGGTCTATTTTTAATGTCATTAGGGCACCTCTGGCATGCAAGGATGTGTTTTGTCATTATTGCAGCATTTGGAAAATAATATTTCTCCTCACA
Source organism: Staurois parvus (assembly GCF_062004578.1). Taxonomy (NCBI): domain Eukaryota; kingdom Metazoa; phylum Chordata; class Amphibia; order Anura; family Ranidae; genus Staurois; species Staurois parvus. Next base: position 4,430,395 of record NW_028318002.1, read on the forward strand.
ATATTTGTCAATTTCAACTTTACTCTCAGCAGAAATTACACTGTGGAAATGTTTCCAAACGCTAGATGTTGTCATTTTACTGAGAGGAGGAAAAGAAAAACCAATTTACTGAGCAGACTATGGGTAAACATTATGCTGTGATGGTGGAGTACATTAAAAGGGATAATTTAAAGTTTAGAAAAGATAAACTATTTTGTCCGACAAATCCACCTTCTTATCTGTCAAGGCCTGCAAGGACAGAAACTGCCATCTACTATATCTCAACAATCACCCAACTGTAGGAGATACAAGATGGAGTCCACATGCAAACTAAACTGGAGACATTCCTCTGCAGTGCCCACTAGTGGTAGAAATGCATATTTCTCTTGTTTGGGAAGTACAGTGTTACTTGAACTGTATTCCAGGCTTTGCTTGTCCTTAGCGTAGAAAACATGCAATAATTTAAGACTTTACACAAAGTCCCAGAAAGCTTGTATTAATGTCTTCATGTTATACAGTTTGAATACCACGTCATAGATATGTTACTTATTATTGTAAAAGAACATATTCCATACTTTTTTTTGTAATTCTTTTGGAAAAAAAAAACAGCTTTGAAAAAAACTGCTTTTTCCCTGAATTTATTTGTTTTTTTCTGGGTCTTCCCATCTCTAGACAGGTCACATTTTGGGAAATTATGATGGCTATACTTTGCTCTTCAAATTTACAATGATATATCCTTCCCTATGTTGCTATTGTGATTTTCCCCCTTTTTTTACTTTGAGTGGTATGGAAAATGAAAAATTACAATCGTATTCTTTTATGGAAGTTAAATTTATTCTATGTGTTTTCTTTGAAAATTGATAAGCACCCTGACTCAATTTCAAGTCAAAACTCTTTCATGATCAGATAATTTTTTCCTTCATTGTGGTCATTCTTTACGGGGTAATGATGTCCACTTTGTAGGTGGACAGTGGTTGGTAAACTGGCATTTGATTGGTGTAAGGTGAGTCTTGGTGACTAAGCATGCTGGTTTGCTAATAGTTAGCATCGGGTCTGTTTGGTAATAAAGGTACAGTTTATTTCATAAGTAAAACTTATTGAAACTCAGTAAAGGGAACACGACCTAAAGTTTTTCCACAACCTTTGAAGTGTCTTTATATTTAGGTATGTTGTTATGATATGATGGATATTGACAAAACGTGTAAAATCCCATGGGGGAGCGACATCAAAATAAACCAGTGCTGTATACTAAATTTGGCTCATGTAGATCAGTGTAAATCAAGTCAAATGCTTTGCAGGGAACTCAAGTCAATGACAAGTGGCTGGTGCATTAACAATCTTGCTCTGTTTGATACTTGTGTGTACAAGTGATTCATTGCACACCCTGGGTTATTGCCCCCATTTCGCCCCAGTTATAATCCACCTTTGGCTTTGAAAAGCTTCATTTCTTAGGTCACATACAAAATACACAATTCATTTTAGCATACATAGAGCTAATGATCCAGAACCTAAAGCTAGAATCCCAATCTATTACATAAAGTGTTATGCATCCCAGAGGCAAGAGCAGCATGCCTCGGCTTTACAATTCATACACTGATTTTTTTTTTAAAGGTTATGTAAAGGTTAACAGACAATTAATATTTTTAGCCGTAAAGCTTGTGTTGTTTGTTTTCTTTAACACCGTATAAACATGTAAAATAATAAATGAATAACACGCAGTGCATAGTTCTGAATATTTCTCCTGTGCATGCTTTGGATTAGCAGGGATGATAAAACAGACGTGTGCATATACTGTACATATGTTCTAAGAAGCTTCTGCTGTGATGTATTACAAGAAATATGTACTCTGACAGCTGCTTCTATAATGTGTCACCAGTGCTGATAATTTCTTTCATTATCAGGACAGCTGATATCTTTCTTGATCTATATCTGGGAAATACAGACAGAGCAGGGATGTAATATGTGTAGGTGACATTGTCAGTGCCTACTGAAAGCTGCATTGTTCTCATTTTAGAAAGTGTATAGTATTAATCTAATGAACAAGTACAGGTTAAAACTCACTTATAGTTGTTTTGTATTACTCTAACGGTATGAAAAACGGCTAAAAGGTGTACACATTATATTTAGAGAGTACAAATTATTAAACCTACACAGTATGCCAAACACACTATAGATTTGTCTCTTTAGTAAAAAAAGAAATAAATAAACACAATCGTATGGGTAAGGGATAGTTCATTATCACCTTAAACTGTACTTAAAATGAAGAATGATTTATGTACTATTAATCCTAATGGCACTGTTTTTACAATTCTCACCTGTACAGTTTTGTGCAATGAGGTTTAAAAAAAAAAAACATGGTCACTAAAGTTTTCAAAAAACATCTTCTAATGGTATCAAGTGTAAAAAGCAGGTGATAAAATGCGTTCAAAAAGGCATAAAAGGTGCAATTAAAGTGTTAATCAATCTTTAAAAATGGTTAAAAGGAAGACATTAAAAATGCATGTATAAAAGTGAATGTGCCAGTAAAGTGTGTTAAATGTAAAGTTTTTGATAATGAATGTAATACTTTAAATCAAATATGTGACTTGACAAATGTACAACAGCACACAGAAAGTAATGATTTCAGTTGCCTAAAGGTGAATGAAGCCAAGATTCGAACCATCTATGGGCAGGCTGGTTGTACCCAAATTGATTGTTGTATGACTAGGGTACAACCAGTCTGTTGGATTTTTCACATGAATATTGTCAGAGGCTATAGCCTCTAGCAACAGTCACTGTGTTCTCCTAGCAGAGAAGGCTCCCCATGCTCCCTTCCCACACTCCGCTGGGAGAACACAATAGCTCCACAAGAACTGTGCTGATGGGAGATCGAACCAAGAGAAAATTACATCATCTATGTCCAGCTTAAAGGTGCAGATAATGCCGTCTCAGCAGGGAAAGGATCCCTGAACGGGTGTTGAACTGATTGAGTCAGGTGAGTGTTGCTCGCAAAAGAGACAGTGGGGAGCACATGTCTAGGTCTGTCCAGTCTACTCAGATCGGTCGCCGAGCCAGAGAGATGTCTGAGAGCTGGAGACTGTAAAGGGACTGGGTTCTTCACATCCCAATAGACTTGTGAGTCTGAGCCAAGCAAGTGGCAATCCGTATGTAGGCAGTCAACAAGTTCAACCTGGTGACAGAAAGTACCAGTTCAGCAGGGTCTCTGGGGCAACTCTCTCCTAAGGAGGAATAGACAGAGCTGAGTGACAAAAAGTAAGGAGGTTGGAATACATTTGTGCTTCTTGTTATGCTAAACAACCCCTGCATGCACAGAGCACTGTGTTACATTTATGTATAGATAGATACAAATGGACTAAAAGCCCTAATACAGATTTTCTCAAGTAGACTGTGTCCTTGGAGCTATATCTTTCCCTCTCCCTCTCTGGTGTGACAATTTAATTCTAGGAATGCACTGTAAAAACATATCAAACACCTCTGCATTCTTCAAAAAATCGGATGAAGTTTGAAGAGGACGTTCTTTATGAACTTCTGTCAAGGTTCAAGGCATCATCTTTGTGGAAATCTTTCTCATTCCCAAATACTTCATTAGATTCTGCTGCAAAGTTTCCCAGTTCATGTTCACACTCTGTCCTCTGTCCCCATTTGCATCCATCATTTGCATTTTTGCCTGCTCACTGCATCATTGTGGAAAATCTACCTGCCTCTAATATGCCTTTCAAAAACACTTAATATCTTCATGGACTGTTCAGCATAAGCTTGTTGTAACAGTCCTAAAGTTTCACTTACACGTTTGCCAATTTTGACACAAATTTTGATGTTAATCCACTGCTTAGGGTTCCTGTTACTCATTTTCCACCAACAGCGCAACACAACTGGTATGTGACCCAAGGCAGTGCAAGTTAGATTATGTCAGAATACGCTCGTGTGAATGGCTGTGTGACTCACCATCATAGTTACGCCATGGACATTCTGGGAATAAATCCTCCCTCTTTATATACCAAGTTACCGATTTACCCCTCCTACAGGATCTCTGTCTCCAGGCCACCACTGCTTCCACTCCCAAACAGGCTGCTCCTCCTTCCTGTAGCTTCACTCACTTCATTACCCAGAGGGTTACCCTGAAGCATGTAGACTTTGTTTCCCAAAGCATATTCACAGTGGTTTCACTCTCTTCTTTTCAATTCACATTACATACAGTTCTCAGGGAAAATGCAGCGGATTCACTTCTGTGATACAGAATGTTATCACATTCTCCCTAGATTAAATGCTGTGGTGTTCAAATCTATCCAGCGCCAAGGTGACCACATAAGGTGTAATAAAAGACAGTCCAGTCTTTAGGCTGGCCATAGATGGTTCAAATCTCAGCTGGTTCAGCAGGGAATAGCCGAGATTTGATCCATGTATGGGTAGGGTGATTGTACCCAAGTCGATCCATCAATTGAGTTTGGTACAACCAGCATGTCCGATTTCTAGCATGCGATTATTGCCAGTGGCCATAGTGGCTAGCAGTAATCACTGTGTTCTCCCAGCAGGGATGGCTCCCCATGACCCCCCTCGGGAGACCACATTAGCTCCCCATTCCCCCATCAACACCGATTGTGTTGATGTGGGAATCAAGCGATTTCCTTTTCTGAAGTCCATCATCTATGGCTTGCCATGCCAGGGTCCCACTGATGGATAACTCCAATGTTAGCACAGTGATCACATTTCTGTGTATGGTTCTTTACTCTTCACTTTCAAAGACCTTCAAGACCCGACCTTCTCCTGTATTTATCACTCCTCCAAACAGAAAGTGACTCATACAGGAATATGCACATCACAGCACAAATCTTTTAACCTATAAGATGCACAAAATTATTATCTTGGTAGGTGCCTGCCTACAAATGCCTCTAGAATTTGGCAATCAATGGCAACCTGTAAATGTGTTTATACCAGTAATACCTTATGAGTGTGTATTAAGATATGACCGAATGAAAAGCATAGACATGGTTCAAACCTTACTATATGCATATATTTAAATAAGATGCAAGGAGAGTTACTAAAAAGACAATATCTATTGTCTGCATTTGTGTGCATAGCTAAGAAGTCTCATAGGGCCTGCCCCTCAATTGGTGGTCTTCCATAAGTTTCCATTTCCACTTTGTTTACAAATCAGTAGAATAGGCATCCCATTTGTGCAAACTGACATGTTATACATGCCTGGCATGTTTATGGAGATGAGCCTGTTTGTGTGAGAAGTCCCAGAGAAGGCACGCTATGCAAAAACTTAGACGTGACACTGGGGAAAAGATTAGTATATTGATACAATGACACAAGAGAATCTGATAGCTTTGTGGGCTGAATAATTATGAAACAGAGATGGGTCCTTGGAGTATTGTATTATATGGAATAAACAATAAGAGCACTTGTGTGTATCGTGCTGTTAAAATATATCTAAATTAATAAAGGAAACCTTCATAAGTTCTTTATTATCCTCATTTTTGGCATAATGAATCCACTAACATTTAACAATTTAGATAACATACAGTAACTGGATTACTCAAAAAGGAAGGAGTTTTGGGGTCACACTTGTGATTTTCCCCTTGCATTAGCATGCGATTCACATTGGGTGCTTATTTTTTATTTTTATATATATATACATATATATATATATATATATATATATATATATATTTAGATGCATAATTTTAAATAGCTTTAGAATTTTAGTATTTCATAGCCTGGTAGTACTTATGATACACTACAGGAGCACTGCTAGACTACCAACCAAACACACCAACCAGAAGGGATGGCATTTTCATGGCTGGAGGACATTTGACTGTTCTCCCCCAAGCTACTACCAGCCCACACACTCATCAGTATTAGGGTAGGCTTTTAAACAGGTCCCCCCCATAAAAGCACTAACAGAAATAACATAAAGCTTACTACTAGTGTTGATGGGTCCTCTGTTATGCCAAGGCTCTTGAAATAACTCAGTCCTCACTGACACATCTGGCTAGAGTTGGAGGACCTTCTGAACCTGGATAACTTAAGCATTAGTAAGTCATAGATGTATAATAATGCATGAAAATTAGGCAAAAGTCTACCAGATGATAAGTATTAAGCAGGTAACAATGCAAGATTTGACCTCAAGAAACAAAACTCGTCAAAGTTGCAGAATAAAGTGAACACTTGCCTATAGCAGGAATAACTAACTGAACTACAGCAGTGTTAAACCAAGTTTTACCTAAAATACATACTACATACTACTGGCCTAGATTAGACTCATTTAACGTTCTTGAGTGCACTCTATTAGGATACCCCAGATATGGGTATCTGTAAGTGTTCCTGAGTGGGGTACCTGACAGCTCGCGGTGGGGCCCTTCTGTCAGTAATGTCAAGTGTCTACCCCTTTAAGAGTTAATGATGCATAGCCACAGGGCTGCTAAGTAATAAACAATCTCTGCTGTGCAGTGTGTAGCTGGGGATTAAGTGCTGTTTTCTCACTACTCCTGGTAGGTGACAGGTCCCAATGCATGTCCTGGGGGCTCAGTCTCCTAGCTCTGACTCACACACATTATATCTCTGACAAGTTGTGGTAACAGGGCTATCCTCCCTCAGGTGCAAGAAGACAGGTTCCGGCAGTAAGTGCCCCCCTCCACCATGTGGCTGTCTTTCTCTCAGGCCACAGTGGCACATCCCGCAACAAGACCATTTGGCTCTGTTTCCCCTTGCAAAAGACCCCAGGCTCTCGATTTCACCTGGGAAAAACAGGCCTACCTCTCCTCCTCTCAGAACAGGGTACTGTGTCTCCTGTGGTATGGCAGCTATACCCAGTAAATTCACTCCCCTTTTTCCTCATTGAATCCGATGTGTCACTGCAGGCGGGTGGGGGAAAGAGCAAAGGAGTGGGTAGACTCCGTACATTTACTCAGATCCTAGCATGGGAGAAAGCACACAGAGCCTGTAGCCATCAGCAACGCTACAGCTCTCACACTCACATGGCTCCCAGTGATGGGGGGTGAGTGGGGAAGGATTGAGCTGGCTCACACAGCATACAAGGTACCCAGTTGTGTGCAAAGTGAACTGGTGGGGGGAAGGAGGAGAGGCGAGCAGATGAGCGGGGGACCACACACAGAGTTGTGCAGCCACTACAGCTTATGAGCATTGGGTTGACTATAAAGCAACCTAGTGCCCCAGGACAAGGGTGTTTTTTTTGTGCAACCCACCTGTACCTAAAAGCAAGAAATAGATTGAAGCTTCATTCCTGGTTAGCATGTAGAAATTGTCCTTTATGTCTTTTAATTTTGAGCAGAGAATACACAGGGAGAACTCTGAACTTGAGATTGCCCCCATTTTTTTCTGTTCACCATCCATTGTCCATTGTCCAGCTGTTCTCTGCTTCAGGAGACTGCAAATGTCCTTTAGTAAAGTAATCAGCCTGTGTTCAACTAACCACGTTTTAAAACCATTATTCAAGATATAATATAGTCTTGATATTGCAGCCATCCTAGGTGGTTACACCCATAAACATGAAACTTTTTATCTGCTGTTGGATCCCTATAGTTCTCTCTAGTACATGTCAAAATAATGTGCAGAAAGGCTTACAGGCTCATACTAACTATAGACGTTATCAAGAATTTTCCTCTCTCTAGTAAGCTATGACATGTTTAAACCCTGTTTTACTCTGTAAATATAAATGTGCAGCAACTGAAAATATCTCATTATGACATCTTGTCTTTAGCCTGCTGAAGCATGTTTTCTTTTTTTGTGAAGTCAAAGGAGCATTAACCACTTCCTGTCCATAGAACTTACCAAAACTTCCTTGGATGGAAGGGGTGATTCTGTGTATTGTAAAAGTAATCTGAGCGGCTGAAGAGCCACTGGATTACTTATACAGTTGGCGGAAGTAGGTCCATCCCCCTCCCGCTGCTGCCTTTAACAAGCTCTCCTGTGCTATTGGGGAACCTGGTAATTATGCAACCAGTGGAATCAGACTACTGGGACATAGTGGGAGGAAAGAATGTTGTTCCTCCCACTGTGTGATATCATAAACCGGAAGTGACATCAGATCAAACCAACCCGAGTTTAATTCAACGCTTTCAAGGTCAGAGGAGACATCAGGGGTCTAATGGATCCCAGATGTCTCAGTAATGAGCACCTGTCACTGTTTATTGTTATCACATCAGCTGCTGGAGAATGCCTCTATTGGACGCTGTACTCACACGGACTCTACCTCTGCACATATGTCAGGGCAGCACATAGCCTGGTTAGGAGTAGGGACTAGGGACTTAGGATGTTGACTGTTCTACCAAAGTTCTACTGGACTGTCATGTCTGCTTTGGAATCCTTTCTAATACTGCACTTTTATCTAAGTAAAGCATTAAAGTTTGTCTTCTGCTTAGTCTGAAGTCCTTGAAAGGGGTGCATTGCAAGTAACTGACACTATTACACACTAAGTCTACAGCTTGGGTCACTAACACATGGAGTAGGAAGAGTCAGCACATTAGGAGTCATTCTAGTGCAAGTTATACATGTGGTTGTCATGTTCAACAGAAGTTACAGCTAGGAAGCAGCCTGTCAGGACATGTTATAGGTGGAATTGCCTCTAGCCATGAGGGAGATGTTGTCAGCACTCCCCATGCCACAGTGTGTCTCCCAAAGCAACCAGAGTGAACTGCAGAGATCCCCATCATATACAGAGGTACGGAAGTTCAAGAGTTATAGTTTAGAGTACGTTGGAGCCCGCATTATGTGCATGTGCTACCAGGACTGGTAGTGGAAAACACTTGACAGGTGTCTGTGACCAGTGTTCAGCCCACCCTGCCTAACTGCACGCTACAGTGGGAAGATATACATTTACATCTGAGAGTAACTGGAGAACATTTGTTGTGCAAGTGTACATGGTGTATGTTCATCTATAAGCATAGGGGCTCGCTTTAAGGTCAATTATTCCCCAAGGGCAAACTCAGCCTTGTTCCAGGGCTTTGGGGAAGATGGCATCAAGTAAAGGTACCCAATGTTTGTGAAGTAGAGAGATGCCTCTCATGTTTCACAGACTTGGCACTCAACAAGTTAAATGGAAAACATGGAGGAAGTGACAAACAACCACCACCTTGCCCCTTTACTAACTGGTTTCTAAAAACAAAGGGGTGGATGATGTCATTGACCAAATATGGCCATGTCTATATTTGTTCAATGATGTTAACCACCATCTGCACCCCTCTGTTTTTACATTTAGCTGTCAACTGAGGATCCCCAGGAGATTGCAAGAGGATACTGGGTCAAATTCAGGTACTTGCACTGCGTGCATTTAAAGAATAAAACATAAAATGCATTAATGAACACAGAGTTGCATTCATTTGTGTCCTTTCTGCCTGCCTTTAAAATGGTTACATTGGTGTCCACTCCCCCACCGCCGAACTGATTGGACAGTGAAGATGAAGAGCAACAGAAGACTGATGAAGTCTTCTCCTCAATCCTGCACTCCTTCTACTCTGAATGCTGCTGAATAGGGGATTGGATTGTCTGACACTAAGCTAAATGTAAGTATTTACACTAGTTATATTTAAAGGAATGCATTTAACAATTACTTAATGAAAGCATATCTACAATAATCTGTGGTGTTGATTTACTAAACCTGGAGAGTGCAAAATATGGTGCAGCTCTGCATAGAAACCAACTTTTTTGGTCAAAGTTTTATTGAACAAGCTGAAGTTTGAAGTTGATTGGCTACCATGCACAGCTGCACCAGATTTGGCACTCTCACTCAACCCCTGTGCATGCAACATCTGTGCATCCCTGTGCCGGGTAACACGGCCCTGCAGAGGGCACGGATGTAATTGTCCTGTGTGAAGAAGGCCCAAGACAACTTATTTCTGTGAATTTATGATTACACCTACTTTTGCTGTTACCCTGTTCTCAGGTTATTTTGATGGCTTCAAAGAATATTCATGAAATGGTGTTTATTAATCACTTTCAGCCTCACTGAAATACATTTAAAATTTGTGTACATAAAATCCTACTTTTGTCTAATTTGTCTTTATATCCATTAAGGCAAATTATTTCTGTGACTTTACGATGATATAAGGCTTTAGCCAATATCAAACTGAGTATTTTGATTATTAAGTCTCTTGTGGGGTGAGAAGGAAAGCATTTCAAATGCCAGTCACCTCCTCAGAAAGTTTGTGAAATGACTGATAATTAGCACAGCGTGAAGCTTAAAGTGGTGTCTGCTGCAGCAGATGGCCCTCAGGAATAAACCATATCTTGTCTATCTTGATTAGGGCTTACTTGATAGAATATGTACATTCAAAATGACACCTGCATTACTTATCTGACTATGCCCTAATCTGAGAAGTTGAAAATAACTTTTATATGGGTAAATTCTGCATAAGTATATGAAATCTCATCAGCATTTACATCCTGTAAATTATAGTAAAAGTTATTTAAACAAACATGCAACACAGATAGAGATGTGTTACATTATTGCATGTATTCACTTTGGAATATATTACATGTATCCTTTGATTCTCTTTTAACTACTGCAAATAAAATGTTGGTAATGGGTGAGGCTAGGTTCACATCTCCACGTTCCTGCGGGCCGCGTTTTGCGTGGGCACAAGAGCCCATTTATTTGAATGGACTCCTGTGACATGCAGGGAAGAAGTCCCTGCACTTATTCAGAAAACGCAGCCTGCACAGGAACCTTGGTTCCCAGTACAGTTGCGATTTCCAGTGCGGGCAGCATGCTATTAGAATGAATGGCACCAGCCCGTGGGTCCGCATTCCTCTGTGCGGCTGCACAGATTTTTGTGCGGATTTGCAGGTGTACCACCTGCAGAGATGTGAACCAGGGGTTATGTATGATTTTACAGCAGTCTATGTAGTTGCACAGCAGTGTCAATCAATAACATTAGTAGCACACAAATTATTTCCCCTGTGATTATGTGAAAGGATATCCAAACATCTCTATCTATCTATTCAGTTGTATCCGACCCTTGGTAATTGCATGGACCGTCACTCGCAAGCGACTTCTTCCATGAATTCTCTTAGTAATTATTTTACAGGGTAGGTTGCCAGGTCTTTCCCCAACAGCTACCATGCAGGAGATCCTGCATGGCCAGGTATGAAACTAGAACAATTTAGACAGGAGCCAATTAACCTACCAGCATGTCTTTGGAGTGTGGGAGGAAACCCATGCGAACACAGGGAGAACATGCAAACTCCACGCAGGAGGCACCATGGTTGGGAATTGAACCCATGACCCAATTAGTGCAAGGCAGAAGTGCTAACCACTAAGCCACTGTGCCGTCCCTATCTAAACATGCCCTGCATATATCATCTTCGTGAGTAGATCATCCTCTCCTTTTAAAACTGTAGCTCTTACTCTCAGAGGAGCCGCTGGATGTACTGGGTTCTCTGTTCTTGTACCATGACTCAGCAAACAGCTTTGTCTCTCCTGACATATCTGGCTGGGTAGAGGGTTACTGCAAACACTTCTGCATGCACAAATACAAATATCTTGCACACAACTATGGAAAATCACCAGGAATTGACACCCAAACTGGTTGACTGCAAATAGAGTATATTGTCACAAGTTAAGGGTAAGCAATCGTGCAAGATTGAATTAATCAGTGAATGAGTTACCAATTATTATTATTATACAGGATTTATATAGCACCAACAGTTTGCACAGCACCAGGGGTGGACTGACCATTTGGAAACTCGGGCACTGCCCGAGGGCCCAGGGTCAGTAGAGGGCCCTATGAGATGTCCCTGGTACCTTTTTCATAGGCTTTTTTGTTTGGGCAAGGACACAGGGGCCCCATGATCCCCTATTGCCCGGGGGACCCATGAGTTGTCAGTCCACCCCTGCACAGCACTTTAAAAAATGAAGGTAGACATAACAGTTACAATACAATTTGGTACAAGAGGAAACAGAGGTCCCTGCTCATTAGAGCTTACAATCTAGGAGGAAGGGTTGAGTGATACAAAAGGTAATAGCTGTGGGGGGATGAGCTGATGGAGGAAATAAATGGCAGTTTACTATGTAGAAGCAGGATAGGCTTCTTTAAAGAAAAAGGGTTTCAGGGATCGTCTAAAGGTGGATAAATTAGGAGATAGTCGGTCAGATTGGGGTAGGGGGTTCCATAGGATGGGAGAAGCTCAGGAGAAGTCCTGGAGGCGAGCATGGGAGGAGGTGACACGGGAAATAGAGAGCAGAAAGTCTTGGAAGGATCGAAGAGAGTAGTTTGGTTGATTAATCTAAATTAATCAATAGTTATTAGCCTTAGGTTAAAGTGGCTCCCACTTGACAGTTGTATCACAAAAGTACATCAAATCAAGAACAATATCAGCAATAAAACAGTTTTTAAGAATGATAAGACAGTTAAGCAGCCCACACCTTAGTCAATAGGACTCAGCCCCTCATCCACACATTCAAGATGGATGGGAGAATTCTCCCCACTGAGCCTTTATATTCTGATAGTGGAGAGACTTACCAGCCATCAGAATACACTGATCAGCATTTCAGGGTATAGCTGGTGGTACTGACTGAGTGGCAAAAATCCAACAGTGTGGTTGTACAGAATTTGATCAGTAGATTGACTTCTGTACAACCTACCTGCTCATACATTGTTTTGAAAATCAGTTAGTCCCTGCTGAACCAGCCGAATTTTGATACATGTATGGCTGGCTTTAAACTGTTTGGCAGCCTGCAGGATCCTTGTTCTCCTTGACCTCTTAAGCACATTTTGGCTCCCTAGGTGGATGTACTTCCAATATTTCTAGTTGTGGCATGCAGCTAAGGCTTTTTCCTGCATCTCCTCAGTTGACCACTGACCCCAGGGAGGATCTCTTAGCTCAAGAATCCCCATCCAAACCTCTTTCCTCCATCTATTCAGCACTTCTCTGCGTGGAGCCCCCAAAATGAAGGCCCTATTGGAGGCCTGGAGAACTAATATTTCCACATTAGATAGGGAGAATTTGGAGGACTGTTTTGAAGACAGCTCGAGGCTAGTGAATAAGATAAACTCATTCAAACGAAATTCCTCCATAGGGTATACTATACTCCTCAGAGAGACTATCCCCATTGCTAAACGGAACTTGGCACTTTTTACCATATGTTTTGGGATTGCCCAGAGGTATCCAGGTTCTGGGAGGTGGTGTTTGAATTTATCAACTTCTGTTTGCAGCTGACCCTTCCAGTCTCCCCTGAACTGGCACTGCTCAGTATTCAGGACAACTGCGTGGATCCCTGGGAGAAAGCTGTTAATGAAGTCCTTCCTATGTATAAATTGAACTTCATCAATAGGAATGGCTCACAGAAATTTGAAAAGGTATAGAAGACATGGATAGCCCAGTAAATTAGCTTTTTCTTCTGGTGACCCACATATGCATGGGACTGGACTGTTCAAAACATCCATCCAAAAAGTTTATGAGAATTATAGAACCACACCGCAGTATAATATGAAACAGTATAGTTTCTATTCAATTGGTACCTATACCAATTAAGAAATATATTTAAAGGGACAGTGCTATCTACAATCTATCTAATAAAGTGTCAGGTGCATGTGTGTTATCCTCTACTCATAAAATAAATAAACATTCTCTATACATCCCAATCTAAAAAATAATAAAATATTAAAGTGCCAGGTGCATGTGCATTTTCAGCCTCAACCCAATCTCCATATAAACATTAAATATATGAAATATAATGTGCAAAATGAGCTCATATGTAAAGCCCTTAATAATCCTTAAATTGATGTGAATCTCCCCCCAAAAAATCCTCTTTATTCCATCAATGTAATATTATCACACTACCATTTATGAGGTGGTATCAAAAAGTTTTGAGACTAGTTTTGCAACACAGCAACAGATGGCAGCACAAGGAGCACCATGCTGCATAAGTCAGTGTGCCAAAAGATATCATCTTGTGTGCATTTGGAGCTGTGCAACTGGTGCTATTCTGACCACGTACGTTACCATGTCTGCTATTTCATCATGTTAAAACAAAGAGCAAGCATGAAATTCTGCATGAAACTGGGTAAATCTGCCACTGAGACTGAAACTTTTGACATGATTCGGCAAGTTTATCGCAATGCTGCAATGAGTCGTACAAAGTGTTTTGGCTGGCACACGCACTTCAGGAACGGAAGAAACATCACTGGAAAATGACGAGAGATGAGGAAGACCTTCAACAAGCTCAACCCTCGAAAATGTCAAAACAATTTGGCATCTTGTGCATGATGATCGTCGGACAACAATCCACAACATTGCTGCCATTGTCGGTGTGTCATACGGAAAATTCCAGACAATTCTCATGTGTGATTTAAGCATGCAACGTGTTGCTGCCAAGTTCATCCACAGTCTGCTGACCCAGGAGCAGAAAGAACACTACGTTGAAGTCTGCCAAGAGCGTCGTCAGCGTGTCTTGGATGACCCGTCCTTCATGTGCAGGATCATTACCAGTGACGAAATTTCGGTGTACGGGTTTCACGCAGAATTTCACATTTGTTCTTTGGTCTAACTTGCTGTCAATGATGAAATAGCAGATGTGGTAACACATGTGGTCAGAATAGCACCAGTTGTACAATAATGTACACAGGATGATGTCTTTTGGCACACTGGCCTATGAAGTTTGGTGCTCCCTGTGACTGTGTGTGCAGCTTTGTGCGGCCATCCGTTGGCGTGTTACAAAACTTTTTGATACCACCCATATACTAGGTGAACTCACCAGAAATCAGTGCTGGTAATGTTATAAACCAGCTAACAAAGCGCTTCCCTCAAGGAGTAGCAAATTTCAATCCAAAACTTTTTAATTCACCACCATGCAGTGTATCCCCCATCAAATGTGCTAAAATAAACTCTCCAGAGGAAACTGCTGGTAATATGATAAACCAACTAGAAGGGCATTCCCCTCTGAGAGCAATGGCCTGCAGTGCCCACAAACAATCTTTTCTCAGAGGACTCCAGGAGTGCCAAAGGATGTACTCCATCATGGTATCCCAGGAGTAGAAAAGGAAAAGCGCTCACATAGTGTGAAATCCTTAAAATATTTTAATAGAAAATCATTCCAGAACAGTCACATTTAAAAATGTCTCCACGGACACCAGTATATTCATCTGTCCAGGTTCACTCCGGCTGCAATCCAAAGCCACGAGCGCAGACCCGACATGCGTCAAACCTACACGTTTCCTCATTTGGTGTCCTCAAGAGGCAGTACCGTGTTTGAATCTCGTCTGGTTCAGCACAGATTCAATAGATCTATGGGCAGGCTGCTTGTTCCCTAAGTCAATCACTGTGCTCTCCTGGCAGGAATGGAACCCCGTCGCTTCCCCACCTCCCCACCCGCAGTACATATTAGCATTAGATGGGATTCCATCGTCAACACTCACTGTGTTGATGGGGGAATCAAGCGATCATCTATGGCCTGCCTAAAGCTTTTACCGTGCATCACCACAATGTACAGATATGTTTTCAACCTAAAATACAGTATTTCCTTCTGTATTCACCATTGAGCAAGTATCTCAGAAGGTCGCAACACTTAGGTGACTTGCTTTAGGGTGGGCAGATGGTGCCCCACCCACCATTCTTAGGTAGAAAGAGCATGGCTTGTCCATGGCCAGCTTTGCTTTATGCTGGCATGGGAAACAGCCCTGCCGATTTATTTCATGACAGTCACCCATGTTGCTGATTAGGGTCTCATACACAATGTAACTCATACACTATGGGTTAGGGCTTTATGTAAAGAATCTTGCCCCAGTTATGCAAGGCATAGAGAAGGAAGAAGGCTGTAGTGCTAATGTTAATGCAGTCCACATTCATTTCAGTGGGGTTGATTTACTAAGGGTAAATAGACTGGGCACTTTGCAAGTACAGTTGCACTCATTTTACCCAGAGCTTAGCGAATATGGTGAAGCTTCAGTTTGTAAAGAATACCCAATCAGGTGGAAGGAAAATAAAAAAACAGCATTTTTGCTTGCATGATTGGATAATGGAAAGCAGCAGAGTTTCCCCACATTTGTTAAGTTCTGGTGAAAGCAAGTGTTACAGCACTTGCAAAGTGTAAAGTCTATTTGCCTTTAGTAAATCAACTGCAATGTGTTGTAAAGCAGAAATGCTATGACTTTTTTTTAAAAAACTTACTCAAACTGACAAACAGTTTTTGCAGTTTATCAAAAATATGCAATGTTTACTTAATATTTATCTAAAAAAAAATAGATTCACAACTGAACATTATAAATGATACAAACTTCAGAAAAATAAACTTCAGAAGAAAAATATACAGAGTGTAAAAATTACCTGTTTTTCATCTCACACAAGTTTTATAAATGTCCCCAAATGTGTACAGAAAGTTCAACTACATTTCTGCAACATTATAAAATATCATTACGAAGCAATTATATCCTTCTTAAATGCTATGAACTTTCAAAATAATCATCCCAAACCCAATTATTATTTTATTTTACAGGTTATATGCAGAATATTTTATGCATTCATTTGGATCCTGTAGGTTTCCATCACAGCTCTAGCTATTACCATGAGTAATATGGAGGTGCTTATAAACCACTACAAAACTTTCAAACACTGCGTAATAAGCTTGGGAATTGTGAGGCTTCAGGCTAAGATTATAATTGGTTATACAAATGGACAAAATAAATATTTAGTGTTTGTGTTTTGCTGGAATATGTAGCAGGGCTGGTGGCTCTTGTCACTGACGCAGTGCCAGCAATTAGTAGAGGCTAAAACTTGGATCGACTATAATCATTGCAGAATTCTCTTCTTCATACATCCACTGCCATGAAGATAGACACAGAACTGGCTCAGAACCAGCAGTCAGTGCAGCGTATTGTTAGATTATACCTCGCATTTATATAATCAAATTACCTTTTATAGGTTTGATTCTATATTTATCACATATTGTTTCATTCTCAGAATACTGTAAACACAGCTTTTCCTTCTTAAGTAACTATTTAATTAAAATTCCTTCTGGATAAAAGCTGTTTCACTTCATAAGAAGAAAGTAAATTTATAAGTACATATCTCCATTACTGCAATATTTATTTTTCATAATGGAACACACCATCTAACCATTCATGTGATTCCCATTTTTAATGTAATATATTTAGTTATATTGTTGGAATTGATTTAGAAGTACTTTAAAGCTGGTGTTACTAGGCTGAATTTAAAGTGGTTCTAAAGGCTCAACATTTTTTACCTTAATGCATTCTCTGCATTAAAGTAAAAAATGTTCCAGTAATTGTATAACTCCCTCATCCTCCTTATACTTACCTGAGTCCTATCTCGATTCAGGTCTTTGCCCATCTGCAGCTGCTCTGTCCACTCCCTCTGCTCACAGAGGTAGTAGAGGGCACCATTGGCTCCTGATGGTGGAGCTGAGTTGCTCCGTGTGTGCAGGAGGTGGCTTTCTATGGTGGCGCACTGAAATGAGGAGGCAGGGGGCCCAAGGGGAGGAAGTTTAAGTCCGATCGGTTTAACCTCCCTAGCGGTCTGATTATGTCCATATTTCTGTGCTCAAAGCTGTACATTTTTTTGCATGGAAATATATTTTTTTTTTATTGTAGGCCTGTAATTTTTAGGAATAACTCACTGAAATCTGTCCGAACAAGAGTCTAGTAAACATCCCGGTATGATAAAACTTGAAACACAAAATCATAAATTATAATTTAATAAATAATCATAAAAAATAATAATATAAAAATAATAAAATTAATTCAATAATATGATCAAACCAAAAACACTGAAATTTGAAATATAGCGCCAAGTTCGCACATCACTGAGCAAAGTTGCAAAATCGCTTTCAGTGTCTGATGACAAATTTCCCCACGAATCATTATCACTCAATTCTGCAAGTGGTTCTGATGTACTATCGCTGTTCTCTAGCTGGTCTAAAACTGCTTTTGACCTAAAGGGACGCTTTTTGGATGCCATGGACGTTTCTCAGTTTCCAGGCAGAAAGAACGATAACAATGTAGGCAGGGCAGAGGACAAAGCACTCGGGACAAAATGTATGTGAAATGGTTTGATACAGTAATGTTTTACTATGTGATTTTAGTGAATGTCACTTTTTGTCATTTTTGAATTTCCCGCCAGTTCCGTCCACCGTATGTCCCAATGCTCACAGGGGATCTGTCACCCAGATGACAGATGCCGGCATCCGCCGGATTACATTGCCGGGGACACTGCAGGAGGGACATCGCGGGAGCACAGGACAAGGTAAGTGATCAAGGGATCGTGGAGCAGCGCCGCATGGTAAGCCCGAGTGTAGCTCAGGGTTACCGCTTGTGGTACTGAAACTTTACCCCGAGCTACACTCGGGAATACCACCAGGGAGGCTACATACCATTGCAGAGCAGATACATATAACATGTTTGTTACTTTCCAAAAAAAACAAAATTAACTTTTACAAATATGTAACCCAATGAAATAGTGTTAGATGCAGTACTTTAAAATGAATATTAGATGGCGGTGGCCTGCCATTCAGGCTCATTCACGTTTGGCAGAACAGCCCTCTGGAACTTATATGCTGAACAGCAGGACTTGAATGGTGAGCGGGACGACCAGGGAATGCATTTCCCAGGGGAGTTAGTGTGTGGGAGGGGGCATATAAATATAAAAGCCCAGAAGAGTGAGGTTAATGGCTGAGAGAGGATAAAGTGGGTGGACATCTGATGTGCTGAACTAGACCACGGAGCCAGAGTTGGAGAAGGAGAAGGAGTGGAAAGAGCCTACTGATCTCCCATCCTGCCAAGCTGCCCACCAAGCCAATGTTTTAGCAGAAGACCAGACAGGATGTCAAATCATAACAGGAGAGTCTGTGTGGGGCACCATCTGCCAGAAAAAACAGATCGCTACGATCTGCCAGATCACATTGATCGAGTGAGAGAGTCCCATGTGTCCACTAAACTGAACACTCTCAGATTCTTCACCTCATCCACCTACCTGTACATAGTTGTGAACATTACATATTGTTGCCCCAGGTTGCGGCTTAGTTCTCCCAGCTGCCACTATTGGCATACATCTGCATTATAGTCTCATCATCCAAGCTGACCACAGGACATATAGTTGCATACCAAAATACAGCAGTGCCAACTGAAAGAACCCTTTTTCGGTAGGGCGGAATTCCTACTACTGTTGCCTTTGGCCTTTGACATCCATAGAGTTGTTCTTGCCCATAGATACATATGTCAGTTGTTACCCTCCACTATTTCAAGTCTGCCTTTTATCTAGTGCCTGAAAGGGGACCTTATACTAATTCACTACCAGCAAAAGGAAAAGTGTTAGATCATCCTTTTTTTATTGTCTACCTTTTGAGGAACTATTAGCCACAGCTTAATTCACTTTCATACCAACTGGGCCCCAACAAGCACACAGAAGACTTTATAGTATTCTTCAAGGGACATTGATCAGTTATAAATGAGAGCTCACTTCACTTCACATTTAATCCCTGTTATCTAGTTCTGAGGACCCACAGTGAGACTACCTGTTTTGATAGTTGTTCTTGCTCACCGGGAATTCAGTAGTCTCCTCAGATTGGAGGCACTGGATTATTTCTGAAAGCAGGCCTGCTAACAGTTACAGGTGACAAGAGTGAATATCTTTGCTGCATATACCCATTTTATTCTGTTCTTTTTGACCAAGGTACATTCAATGCCAATTAATACTTCATATTGATTTATATTACCTTGTGTGAGTCTATTTTACAGTTGTGGTTTTTTGTGGTCACAAGAGTATGGTGGTGTCAGCAGAGGTTGGTTTTCAAAAGGAGGTCCAGATTGACAGGGAAACTCAAAAAAATTACTGAGCAACCCTTAAGGGGGCAGTGCTACATGTGGGGGTTCATCCGGGATTTCCCTGTTCAGAGAATCTGTGAACCTCAGAAAAGAAGCATGGAACCCTTTAAAATCACTGCCAGGTGTCGATAGTATAATGTAAAACCGACATAGTGTGTTGTGCTGAGCCTTCCTGGAGATGACTGGACAGAAGAACAGGTCGAGCAGATGTTAACAGCCTGCATTCCTGACCAAAGAGGAATCATCATAGATATCAGATATAATCCAGATGCATCCAATGTATTGGTGTTGACTGAGTGGGCAAAAGGGATCCCTCCTTTGCTCGAAGAAAAGAATATATATCTGACTGACACAGTAATGGCACAAGTGTTCCGATCTTGTGCTACTGACACAAGTGCAGAGAG
Source organism: Staurois parvus (assembly GCF_062004578.1). NCBI lineage: Eukaryota > Metazoa > Chordata > Amphibia > Anura > Ranidae > Staurois > Staurois parvus. Next base: position 4,450,574 of record NW_028318002.1, read on the forward strand.
TTCACAAAAAGGTATCCCTTAGCCAGAGCCATCCACTTTCGCTGATTCTGTAGGGAGCATATCTCCGCTTCACTGGCCAAACTAGGGAAGTTCATAGAAACCTTACTAAAGAACTCTGCATCTATTACTAGTCAAAATTACCGGAGACTGAGATTGTTCTCTGACAAGACCCGTACACCCCTATGGGAAGATGACTTTGATATATGGGTTTATCAAGCCCTCCAGGCTATAGAGGAATGGGAAGAAGCAGACTCTGTAAATAGACAGAGAGTAGTGGAAAGCTTGCAGGCCACTGCCTCGGACATTGTACAAAATCTAAAGTGGAACAAGCCAGACTGTACCATCCACGAGTGTCTCGAGGCCTTATGGGAAGTATTTGAGCAGGTTGAGAACTGTACAGAGTTGATATATCTATTTGAGCACATCTGTCAAAGAGAATGGGAGAAACATTCTGACTAAGTTCAAAGGTTGGTCAAGATTCTGCACCAGATGGTCGTCCAGGGAGCGTTGAAGGCAGAAGGTGCCAGCTAGGCTCTATGGACTCAAGTACAGAAGGGCCCAACCTGTGGACCTAATTGTACAGAAACTTGGAGTCAGTTATCCCTATAGTGCTGTGACATATTCATATTCAAGGTAGAACCCAGTCCAGGTCTTCGTCTTTTGTTACCCAAGTTGTTTTAAATAAAGAGGGGGTGTCTGAGGTGCAGGTCTTAGCTACCATGAATGGTGTAGTGCAGACTCTGTCCCAGTTGGCTCAGGTTCAAACCATGATTCTTTCTGCAAAGTGCAAAAGTCTGCAGGACAGGGACATTGCTATGCAGAAGACGATGCCAGAGATGGGACAGACAGTGTCAGTCATGTCATTCGGAATAGGGGAACTCAGCCCAGGGTACGCCAGACATTGCTTCCAGTGTGGAGAACCAGGACACTTTCTGGCCCAATGCCCGCAGACTGAGTCAACGGCCGATTCGACGGCTGAAGTGATACAGGCTTTAAAAAGGTTATTTTTCCCAAACATGATGGAAAACTTCAGGGGACCTCAATGAAGGAGCCAGCTGAGAGCCCAAAGAACATTCCGATCTCCAATTCTTAAGGAACACAAACTATGGAGACCAAAACTACACAGACTTCCGCTGTTAGCTGTCCCTCAGAGCCGGGTTAGCTCCCAATTCCCAACTCTGCTGACAGAGACTCTAGTGGAGCAAATCAATACACACCACTCTTTCTCCACTGTTTTTAGAAAAGTGAGAAAAGTTAGGAACAAAATTTGTTATGGTTTTATAAAAGAAGCAGAAATAGTCTCCCCTCAGGAGGGATCTAGGGAGAGAATGGAGATACGGGCATCCAAAAGAATGATATTTTGGGAGAAAGCTCTGAAGAAGCCTTTCATGGCAGCCAAAGAGTCCTAAAGGCTTCCATTTACAGCTTATTAAAGCAAATTCAAGAGTATGTAAGCTCATTTGCTAACACCAATTCCAAAGAGGTTTTTAAAACTTACCTTATTGGAGCATTTTCAAGAACCTGAGGTATAGACAGCTATTGCTTTACTTCTTAGAGGATCAGAGTCTCCTAACCCTGAGTGGAAGTCGTTATTACAGCAGTTGAGTAACAATGTATACTAGGCGATTGATTGTTGTCCCTCCTGATTAATGGGGTTAATTTCTTTATCTAATGTAAATATGTTGTCACAGCTGCTTCCCCCTCTCAGCCCCCTTGCTCTGTCCCTGCTCTCTCTGCCGTCTCTCATCCGTGCCCCTCTCACCTCTTGCAGAGATGAAAGGCATTCCTAAGACAGGCTGGAGCCACGCCAGCTCCGGCCCGCCCCGGTTGCCTAGGCGACTAGGGGGCATCTGACATCAGTTTAAGAAGCTGATGCCCGGCACTGCCTGGGAATTCACCGCTGTGTAGCCACTGAAAGAAGCCGGAGCTTCGGCAGGGACCTTCGTGGCCAGGCTCTGCAGAGACCCAAGCCTGCCTAGGACCCCCCCCTTAGAGCAGGGGAAGACTGCCTGCAAGCCACCAGAGATCCGTGAGTACATGCTCTATCCCTGCTTCACTTGAACTGTTCCTGTGCTGACCCCACACCACCCCCCTGTTGGATTACACTTGCTACAGAGAATCTTCCTTGGCTCTCGGTGTTGGACTTTAAGTGTGTTGGTCCCTCCTTGTTGCCCTTTACTGGCGTATTCACCCTCCCTGAGAACTCCCCTATTCAGTGACTGTCATCTGTTTGCCTCAATAAAGCTTTGTGCGTTTGCCATCTACTCTGTGTGTTCTGTCCTGTCTACCCTCCGTCACAGTTGTATTACCTGACCAGGCCATTTTTTTTACGATTACTGTAACTGACAACTGCGCGTTCATGCAGTGCTGTACATAAATGAAATTTATATAATTTTTTTTCCACAAATAGAGCTTTCTTTCAATGGTATTTGATCACCTCTGTGTTTTTTATCTTTTGCGCTATAAACAGAAATAGACCAACAATTTTGAAAAAAAAAACCCCAATATTTTTGACTTTTTGCTATAAAACATATCCAATACAAAAATCAAAAAATCGAATTTCTTCATACATTTAGGTCAAAATGTATTCTGATACATGTCTCACTACAAAAAATCCCAATAAGTGTATATTAATTGGTTTACGTGAAGGTTATAGCATCTACAAATGGTGGCATATATACTGGAATTTTTATTACATTTTTTTTCATACTAGTAATGGCGGCAATCAGTGACTTATAGCGGGACTGCGGTGGGCGTTCAGACACTGGGTGGGAACTGATTAACTGCCACTGACATCCCCAGTGACACTAATACAGTGATCAGTGCTAATAAAAAGCACTGATACTGTACTAATGACACTGGGCAGGAAGGGGTTAACATCTGGGGCGATCAAAGGGTTAACAGTGTGCTGTGTGCTGTTTTATATTGTGTGCTCTGTGCTGTTTTACTTGGGAGACATGCTTTGTATCTCTCTGCTACACACAGATCTCTCCCCTCTCAGCCATGCCGACGATTACCAAGTCCTGGTCAGAAATCACCAGCTGGAACCCAGTGATCGCCTCCTACCTGGAAATGCAAATCACGTATATATATACGTGATTTTATGCAGCCATGCCCTTCTGTAGCAGTATGTCTGCTATAAGGCAGAGGGCAAGCGGTTCATTTGCTTAGCTTTTTGTTCTTTGGGGACCAAAGATTTAAAATGGGGGGTGGGGGTTTAACCCATTGAAATGGTGTTAGATGCATTACTTTAAAATGGACATTAGATGATGGTGGTCTGCCATACAGGGTCATTCACATTTGGCACAACAGACCTCTTGAACTTGCATGCTGAACAGCAGGAGTTGAATGGTGGGTAGGATGCCCAGGGACTGCATTTCCCAGGGGAGGTAGCGTGTGGGTGGGGGCATATATCAAAGTTCGCAAGACTGGCCAGGAGAGCAAGGGGAGAGACGAGGAAGTGTGCTGACAGATGAAGTCCTGAACTGGGCTCCGGACCAGTGTTGGAGAGGGAGAAGGAGCAGAAAGAGCCTTCTGATCGCCTTTCCCGCAACGCTGCCAATCTGTTAGCAGGAGACCAGGTGGGACTCTGGATCAGAACCGGAGAGTCTGTGTGGGACCCTCATCTGCTAGAAAAGCCAGATTGCTATAATCTACCAGACCATGCGGATCGGGTGAGAGAGTCCTAAATATCCACTGTCTAAGGGAACTCTGACAGTATCATCATCTCAGCTATCTACCTTCATATACTTGTGAACATTACATACAGATGCCCCAGGTTGTGGCCTGGTTCCCCCCAGCCGCCTCTGTGGGAATACATCTGCATTACAGTCTCCTCATCCAAGCTGACCGCAGGACATACAGTTCCAGGCAAGAACACAGCAGTGCCAACTGAAACTGAGCCTTATAAAAGCAAGAAGATAGCAAAGGAAGAAGAGAGGATGAAGGAAGAAGAGAAGGCAAAGGAATAATAAATGGCAAGGGAAGAAAGGAAAACAAGAAGAAGATAATGAAGGAAGAAGAGACAGCATGGGAAAAAGAAAAAGAGAGAATATAGAGAAGGAAGAAAAGAGGGCAAGGGAAGCATAGGAAGCAAGAAGAAGATAGAAAAGGAAGAAGAGAGGGTAAAGGTAGAAGAGAAAGCGAGGGAAGAAGAAAGTGTGAAGGAAGAAGAGAAAGCAAAGAAGAAACTAGCAAAAAAGATAGCTAAGGATGAAAATAGGGCATGGGAAGGTGAGGGAATAAAGAAGAGAAGGTGACAGAAGAAGAGAAGGCAAGGGAAGAAGAAAATGGTGAGGGAAACAGAGAGTGAGGGAAGAAGATAAGGGATGGAAAAAAGAAATGGCAAGGGAAGAATAGAAAGTGAAAGAAAATAGCAAAAGGAAGAAGAGAGAGAAAGGGAAGAAGAGAAGGCTAGGAAAAAACAGAAGGCGGGCGAAAAATAGAAAGCAAAGAAGAAGCTAGAGAAAAAAATAGCTAAGGAAGAAAAGAGGGCGTGGGAATGATAAAAAGCAAGAAAAGGATAACAAGGGAAGAATGAAAAGCAAGAAGAAGATAGTCAGGGAGAGAGTTCAAGGGAAGAAGAGAAGTCAAGGGAAAAAGAGAGGGCAAGGGAAGAAGAGAAGGCAAGGCAAAAAGGGATGGTGAAGTGTGAATGGAGAGAGTGAGGGAAAAAGAGCAGGTGAGGGAAGAAGAGAAGGTGGGGGAAGAAGAGAGGGTGAGGGAAGATGAAAGGGCAAAGGAAAAAGAAAGGCAAGTGAAAAAATAGAAAGCAAAAAATAGAAGGTGAATGAAGAAGAGAGAGTGAGTGAAGAATAGAAAGCGATAAGAAGATAGCAAAGGAAGAAGAGAGGGCGTGAGGGAAGAAGGAAAGGTGATGGAAGAATAGAAGTCAAGTAAAGAATAGAAAGCAAAAAGAAGATAGCAAAGAGACAACAGATCATGGGCAGAAGAAAAAGCAAGAAGATAGCAAGGGAAGAAGAAAGGACAAAGGAAGAAAAGAAAGCAAGCAAGAAGAAGATAGAAAAGAAAGAAGAGAGGGATAGAGAAAGGAAAAGGCACAGGAAGAAGAGAGGGTGAGGAAAGAAGAAAATGCAAGGAAAGAAGAGACGGCAAGGGAAGAATAGAGAACAAGGGAAGAAGAGAAGGCAAGGGAAGAGGAGAGGGTGAGGGGAAAAATAGAAAGTGAAAAGAAAACAGAAAGAAAAAGGGAGAGCAAGGGAAGAATAGAAAGTGAGAAGATGATAGCAAAGGAAGAAGAGAGAGTGAAGAAAAGAAAGCGAGAAGAGGATAGCAAGGGGCCAAGAGAGGGCAAGGGAAGAAGAGAAGGTGAAAGAAGAGGAGAGGGTGAAGGATGAATAGAAAGCAAAAAGAAGATAACAAGGGAAGAAGCAAGGGCATGGGAAAAAGAAAAGGCGAGAAGAAGATAGAGAGAAAAAGGGAGAGCGAGGTAAGAATAGAAACTGAGAAGATTGCGAGAAAAGAAGAAATCCTGAGGGAAGAAGAGAAGGTGAGAGAAGAAGAAAAGGTGAAGAAAGAAGAGAGTGTTAGGGGAAAAAAGAAACTGAAGAATAGACAGTGAAGGAAAAACAGAGAAAATAGCGAGAAGAAGAGAGAGCAAGGGTAGAAGGCAAGAAGAAGATAGCAAAGGAAGAAGAGAGGACAAGAGAAGTGAAGGTGAGGGAAGGAAAGAAGGCGAGGGAAGAAGAGACAGTGAGGGAAAAAGAGAGGGCAAAGAAAGAAGAGACAACGAACGAAGAAGAGAGGGCAAAAATAGAAAAGAGGGAGAGGTAAGAAGAACAGGCAAGGGAAGGAGAGGACTAGGGAAGAAGAGAAGGTGAGGGAAGAAGAGAGGGCTAGGCAAGAAGAGAACGTGAGGGAAAAAGAGAGGGGGAATGATAAAAGAGAAGATGAAGGAAGAATAAAAAACGTAGGTAGAAAAGAAGGCAAAAGAAAAAGATAAGGTGAGGGAACAAGAAAGGGCGAAGAAAAAAGGGAAGGCAAGGGAAGAAGAGAAGGTCAGGGAAAAAGAGGGTGAAAAAAGAGAAGGTGAGGAAAGAAGAGAGAGTGAGGGAAGATGAGAGGGTGAGGGGAAAAATAGAAAGTGAAAAAAAAAAAGAAAGCAAAGTAAGAAGAGAGAGCAAAAGAAAAAGAGAAAGCAAGAAGAAGGCAGAAAGGGAATAAGGGAGAGGACAAGGGAAGGAAAGAAGGTGAGGAGAGAAGAAATGGCAAGGGAAGAATAGAAGGCAAAAAAGAATATAGCTAGGGAAGAAGATTGGGTGAAGGAAAAATATAAAGTGAGAAGATGGAAAAGAAGGTGAGAGTAGAAGAAGAGAGGGCATGGGTAGAAGAAAAAGCAAGAAAAAGATAGCGAGAAGTAGAGAGAGCAAGGGAAGAATAGAAAGCGAGAAGAAGATAGAAAAAGAAGTGAGGACAAATAAAGTAGAGAAAGCAAGGGAAGAAGAGAGGGAAAGGGAGTAAAAGAGGGTGAGGGAAGAAGAGGGGGCGAATGAAGAAGAGAAGACAAAGGAGGAAGAAAGAACGTAGGTAGAAGAGAAGATGAAAAAAGAGAAGTAGACGGAAGAAAAGAAAGCCAGAAAAAGAAAGCAAAGGCAGAAGAGAGGGCAAGGGAAGAAGAGAAGACGAGGGAAGAATAGAGGGACAGGGAAGCATAGAAAGCAGAAAGAAGGTAGCAAAGGAAGAAAAGAGGGTGTGGGAAGATGAGAAGGCGAAGGTAGAAGAGTAGACAATATCACCAGATGCACAATGGGAACAGACCACTTCTTAAGAAAAGCCTTATTACACAGATTTGTTCTGAAAAACCTTATGGAGTAAGATGGTTTATCAGGAGCATTCCAGTCTCTGTACAGAACAGGCTGAAGTATAGAGTGTACCTTAAATGTTTTGATAGTCTTTGGGCATTTTAAGGATCCTAGACTGGTAACAACATTAGTAGAAACCACGGGTTGTTCCATTTTAAATGTGGCTTGCACCTCAATAAAAGCGGATATGGTGCCTTAAAAAAATTAGTGTTGGTTCCAGGGCATTTACGGGGTAATGTGCACTGCTCTATGCATGCTACAAATTCCATAGCCCATAATCTCAGAAGTGAGCAGGAGACAGCGGCTACATACAGTGGAACCATACAGGAATGTAGCCTCCCTCTAACAGGAATTTGAAATTTGTAGCATTGGAACGCACTCTTTGAGTTAAGAATATGTACTTGAATTAAATTTTTTCTTTTTAAACCAGAGTTGAAGGTCACGCTAACAATTACTTTTTTCTCTTATTTGGTCTATATATATATATATATATATATATATATATATATCAATAAAATAATTTTGTTCTATCAGTGCAAAATAAAACAACCTGTTGATCATGCCAGAAATTCAGAGCTTTCTTGTCGATTCCTGTGCTATCTAAAGGAGTGTAATTAGCCATCCCATGTCGTATCTTGGGAACAAAGAATGATTACCCCTATGTTAAAAAGAAAACCAGGCAGGGATGAAAACACTCAATCTACAAAGATACTTTAAGTTGTCAGCAGACAACAGTGCATATCTGGAAGATCAACAAGTATTCTGTACTTGCAGGGTCTTTTAAGGATAAAACATGTACTACAGACTTGCAGTGCATATGTTTTTTGAGTGTAAACTGATAAAGTCTGTGTTAGTTATCACTACTGTTTTGCTATAAACATGCTGTTGCTGTGTATTAGTTTATTAATAACAGCCCGACTGTTAAAGGAAATAACTTCTGCATCAATACCAAATAACCAAGCTGCTTTCTTCACCACCAGCTTTCTAAAATGTCCTATAGGGGAAAATTGTTGATACATTTAAGTAATCCTGCCATACCATATATCTTTTCCCTTTGGAAAAACTACTTCTCCCTCCATGATTAGTTTGCGGTTCACAACAGTCGGTGACATTATGTACATGGAGTGTTTAATGGCTACTTTGAAAGGTCATGCTGAAAAAACCTTTAAAGCTACCTAGCATTTCAGGATGGACTTTACCGATTTACTGTATTACAATATTCTCTTGAGAATTAATTGAACTTTACTATATAGACGCTGGGATGTGGCATCAGCAGGTGGTGGACCTTTCTTACTATTGTGTTTTCTTATTGAGTTTGTAAAACCTCCCTCGATGTGTTTCTCTTCTTTTCTTCTGTTCTTCCTTTTTTTTTTTTTTTCACTCCTTCTGTGTTTCCAATACTTCATTTTCATAACTCAACATTAACTCCAAAAGACAAAGAGACAAGGGATTTCTTTCTAAGTCACGTCTGTTGCTTTTTCATTGTATTACATACCAATTTCTGTATTTGTACTCATTTGCCAGTAAAGTCTGTTTTGTATTAGATTCTAATCCTCTATTTCATTGTTATACTTCTTTGAAGAATAAAGACATTTGATTGTAAAGTTATACCATTGTGTTTCTGCACATGACATCCAGTATATCACAAATGATGTCGACATGATATAGCTTGTGTGTGTATGCAAACTCTGCTCCAACATCATCCGTAGCAAACATCTGATGCTGCTCTGTGTTTAGTGGTGTGGCAGTATGTGTATGACAGCCTGAATTTTCTTTTGTGGTAAATCCTGGCTGTGCTGAGCCCTGTACTCTGAGAATTTTTACACCCCTGGTGTGATATTAGCCACAGACTACTGTGCACGTAGGCTGGTAAAAGAGAAGTATGGACAAAGCTTTTTTGGACATACTTCTCTCCTGGGTCACAGGAGTGCACTAAGTTCTGCACTTCCTCGACCCAGAGTCAGCCAAGATTGGCCTTCAGCTGATGTCACAGAGCTGGTTCAGGCGCCTCGGGGACCCTGACAAAAGTGTTGGCATCCACCCAGATGCCTGACCTACAGCTGACTCAGCTTCTTAATGTGCCACTGAGAGCCTGAGCCAGCCGCCCCCTTTACAGCCCAGTGCTCCAGTGAGCATTGGAGGGGCAGAGCAGAGAGCCAGTGACTGACAGTCACCACTCTGCTCACTGAAGACCAAGAGCTGAGTGATCAGCAGACCGATGCTGCAGCTATATAAGGGCTCATGTACACTGCAGCTGCTAAACTGACGTTCAGGAGCTGTTGAGAGTTTTTTTCAGCAGCCCCTGAACTCTCCTTTATGTTTTCTTATGTGTCCATGTACACATAGTCGTTTACAGGTAGTTGAGTTTACAGTCATTTTCTTGAACGCACCAAAATTGTGTTCAGGAGTAGATTTTACTGGCTTTTCAAACGCCAAACATGTGTAAATGCTTGTAAACGCGGTTAACCGAGTTTACAAGCATTTGCGTTTAGACACATTTTTGACTGGTCCATATCCAAATGCTGTAAAGAGCCCTTTTTCTTCATCAAAAATGCATGCAAAGCGTTTTCCATGTATTTAAATGAACCTAGTACACCAGTGCAGTCAGTTCCAGGTTTCGCGTGAAGGAAAAAATGGTAGAACATGCTGCATTATGCTCATGATGGGATCCATAGTGAATACAACTAGAAAAGACAGGTAATCTCCAAACATACTGCTCTCTCTGCTTCTGCTCTCTCTATTTCTCTCAAAATGTCTGAAATAGTTAATTATTTACTATTTTTAGTGCATTCTGGGCATTTGGGAGGGTCTCCTGAGGTTATCTGTCAGGAATGGACTTGCCAGTGGTGGTGGGACTCACCTGCCTTGTGGGCTGCAGTACCAGGGCTGGCCAGCGGGTGCTCTCAGCAACCAGAGGCTCACTCCTGCAATGAGCCATCACCTGAGACTGATTGAAGCAGGTGTATTTAAGGAATGGTCAGGCCTGTGATCAGGGCCTTGGTGTAATGTTTCCCATGAGCCCCTGTACCTGCATCCTGTCTGCTTCCTGCTTGATTCCTGATTCTGCTTGATCCTGACTCTGAGTGAACTCCGCCTGTCCTGACCTCGGCTATTCCTGACCACTCTTCCGCTCTCTCCTGGTACCCTGTTTGCCCATTTGCTACCGACCCGGCCTGCCCGACTATGTTGTTTTGTATATATGGTTATCTGTTGTTTGAGTTTGGGTTGTTTGCACTGTGTTATGTTTACTTTGCACTGCGTTTGTGTTGTTTAGTCTTAATAAATTGTCTTATTTACACTATACCTGAAGCCTGCGTTTCCCTGTGTCAGTCCACACATTTCTGGTCATACCCGGATCCCTAAGATTATCTTTTAAAAACGCTTCTAAACGCAAACACGCATAAACGCGACTAAACGTGCATAAACGCGTTATGCAAACGCGGCTAAACTGACATTTTTTTAACCTACATTTTCTAGCAGTCAGTTTCCAGTGGTCAGAAGAGTTTTCCAAATGCTCTGTGTACATGAGCCCTAAGTGAGTATGTATTTTTTTCAAAGATACCGATGTATAGAAAATCCAGTACTTTATTCAACCTTCAGATATAAAAAACAGTGGTATGTATGTTTGCTCTTTGATATCCCATACTTTTTCTTTAAGCATGTTAAAGCTGAACTCCAGGCATTTTGCTAAATACATATGGCTCCAGTCTGTGGCGTTCCCTCCTGCACAGACCAGGCTGTTATTGAAATACAACATACACAGGGGGTGCTGTAGCCATTCTCCCTCTCCTTAGCTGCCAATGAGGACAGGAGGAGAGATAAAGCACAGTAGCAACTGTAAGCCAGGGGAGAGCACATCACCACAGGTTGCAGGGGACACTGTGATTGGCTTCTGTGCAGCCTTGGAAAAAAGAGGACTGCTGGGAACCACCTGGGACTATGGGAATGATAGTCCTAATAGGACAAGAATGGGACAGGACTACAAGTCCTAGGAGACCAGAGAGCTGCAGCAGGGAAGGAAAAAGGAAGACAGGGAAAGAATCCCAGGGCTTGGGGACTGTCTTGGAGAGCTGAGAGGTGAATACTAGAGAGCTACTATCTTGGAGAGTCACCTGCCTTAGTGCTCACAGCGGATGCTGGAGAGAAAGTGTCTCTGCTGCCATGTCTTCTCAGGGTCATAGCTGTGAGAGATCACCACTTTCAGGTCCTGAGTCACTACTGACATCACCAGTCCTGTGGGAGATCATCACTCCTAGGTTGCTGAGTCCAGAGTCACAGCCAACATCACCAGTAACAGACAGGAAGTAGGAGGATGCATAATCAAAGATCAGTTGGTGGTGAGAGGCCACTGGCCACAAATTCCTGTCCACCTCTTAAAGGGGCCATGTCACCTATTTTACAGTTAGGGTAATTACACTGGGTATTTTGGGATTCACTCCAAATCTGAGCAGAACTTTTAGCCCCAAAGACTACCAATACACTGGCCAGTGGGAGGGGGTTGAAGAGACTGACAGACCTTAAGTTCCCAATACCAATCCTTAGTTGAAACCTCTCTGGTTTTAGGGTTCTGATGCAGAGACATTTGGGCCTCCAGTTATTTATGCTGTTGTGACAATTAATGAAATGATTTGTATTCACGGTTTTCCTGATATGTACACAGCACAGTCTTGCCTGGTGGGGAAAGGGAATATACCTTTCTCTGCTGCAGTTTTACTTTCACTTAAAAGTCTCCTCCCTACCACCATCCTGTTACTGCACAGGAGAAGCAGCAGACTGATCAGCACATCTCTCTGTCACTCTGCTCTCTCTTCCTATCAGCATGCTTCGTGCACTGCAACACACCTAATTGGCTTATTGTGCTGTTTCTCATTTTCCCTCTCTATGCTCTGCTGTACAGAAACTGCAATCATGTCAAATTCAGGTAGTTACATTGTTTGCATTTTAAATAATACATTTAAGAATGCATAGATGATTACAGAGCTTCATTAATTTGTGTCTTTTATATCTGCTAGGAGTTGAGGTTTAACAGAATGAATTATGCAAGTCTTGATCATATGAACAGATGCTTTTTTAAAGTCACATTAGTTTAGCCTGTGTGCTTAAGCCCAAACACATACTTTGTCTGTCCCCGAAAATTAGCATGTATTCATGTGACCTTGTCAGCACAGGGTCATTTTTATGTACAACATACCGGCTAAAAGGAGACTGCAAATACCTACCTTTCCAGCACCCTGTTTCATGAAAAGCCATTGCTTCATTGCTCACCTTCCTCTACAAGTATTTGACTGGTCAAATGTACCTTTTTCTCCTGTTGCTCATGGTGGTTTCTCCCACTGCCTTTCATATTCTGAATGAGCCATCAGGAAAAACAATAGGAAGTAACAGAGGGAGCAGATATTCACATACTCAAACACTTGTGACTACCTGCAGCAGGCAGGAACAGTGAAGGATTAGCTTTTCAAGAAATGGTCCTCCAGGGAGGTGTGTATTGTATACGTAGTCTCCTTTTGGCAGAAATATGTTACATACAATGGACCCTATGCTGGCAGGGTCACTTTGAATTGACGAGTTTGTAATTTTCCATTTTCTTTTAATGCAGATCTTCAGTTGGGACTTGTAGCATTTATGGTTTAGGTGATCCCCAATAAATGGTGTTCCAAGTTGACCTAATCATTCATATATAGAAAAATACATTTTCTAGTGAGAGACACTAGTTGACCCTAAGGCCCCGATCCAATGAAAAACAGAAAGAGAAAGAGGTCCCACAATTTAGCAAGTAAGGGACCTGTGGAGGACATCAAGTGAAAAAAGTCACAACAGTCTATAGCAAAAAAAGTAGTTAAAAAAAACTGACAAGCTTTTATTTTACTGAGGAATTCTTCCTGAAGCAGCAGTTGGTGCTCTGAAAGAGTAAACAATGTATCGAAACAAGTAGAGCTACAAGGAGAGTAAAGACCTACACAGTAGACTAGGCAATGTTATTTTATGAAATGTTATTATTATTATTTATTAGTCCAATATAAGATCATCTTCACAATTTCAGCTATTCTGCTTCATGATTCATGCTTGCAGAACTCCTTAAAACCCTAATTGTACAGCAATAAAAGTAACTGTCACTTCATTTAAGAATAGTGTATGTACTATTTACAGTTTTATTTAAGTTGATGCAGAGCATGTAGTCCATATGAGGTCATAATGAGTACAGGAAGGGGAAAATACAAAAAGTAGACCAAAGCAAAGAAATACCAAGTGCCACTTGCAGACTCACAATTTGGTCATCCAGCAGGTTCATAGAAAGTTTAACAGCCTTAACAACAGATATATCCCACTTTACCATCACAGCTTTAAAAACTGATGGCATCACCAGGGCAATAGTTCATGATTGGCCCACATATTTAGTCCCTTTTATACCCAATAAACATTGTAAACACATTATATTAAATTGAAACTGCAAAAATATATAGAGAACTTCTATCAAAAGAGTTTGATAAATGAACGCAAGACAAGGAATTATATTTCAGATTATTATTTTTGAACATGGCAATACCCAATCCTTCAGATTATATACCGACTGTCATGTCTATAGACTCCTTCACTTTAATTGCCCTAGGCAAGGCTCAAATTAGAAAAGGGTCACTTCCACATCTATTCTTCCTTGTTATAGGAAGATTCTCATTTAAGAAACTAAATAATTTAGCTGCCCTTATTTTTATATTGATTTATGGTTTTGACTAACTAGTTTCCTTTGTACAGTAGCAGATAACTGTCTCTATTCATAATCCCCAGACACTCTAACATGGCAGGGACTTTTAGCTATGAAAGATTGCTGAGTTAATGTCTGCTTACTACTGGTGAGCCGATTTCTTTGGTACTCCTAGAATTGGCCTGTCAAGTTGTTCCTCATAATTGTCTTGTATTACATTTTTTTATTTAAATGTTCTCCAGACTCTAATTAACTGTGTAATATTCCACATACCATAGTGATGAATGTGCTAGGATAATCCTACCATCATCGGGTTTATTAGAAATGCCTCACATACATCTTTAACATCTTCGTAAATATTTCAATTGCCTGCGATCTTTATTTCATACTTCGATTTTCTTTTCCATACTATATTCATCTTATTTTTTTCCCCACTCTTCCTGGTTTCTTATCTTTTTTCTGCATGGCTTAAAAACACCCACGCTATCTACACAAAAGATAAAGTTGCTGGCCGTAATCCTCAGATTATTTTGATACAGCAGTACTGAGATCCAAAAGAAGTTTTTGAAGCACTTGTTATAGGATGCAGACATTAATATTGTTTAAAGACAGGCATTCCTATGTACCATTCAAGGTGAAATTAGTTTCTTGTCATTCCTTGTAAAAACTTTTCTGTAAATTCTTTCTTTGGCCTTTTTCCCTATTGTCGTTCTCCAATGCTGTCAATCATTCTTCATTCTCTAGTTAATAATCCCTGCTACAAAATATATTTATTCTTTCCTGATAAGAGGCAGTCAATCTTTTTTTCTCAGAAATCACAATCTGGGTTTGATAGTGCTGAAAATTATTATTATGGGTTAAGAAGACCGAAACTTTTGTACTTGCCTCCTTTGTTCAAGAAAATACATATGAGCTTAGACATACAATTATAGCAATAGTAATAGGGTGACTGGGACTTGACTGTTCATAGCACCTTAAGACGCGTTCTGCTGATTTTCACTGTCTAACAGGACTACCAAATTAAGTTAAATAAAATACAGGATACACTGTAATATTTTATGAAAATAAAAAAAAAGGCAGATTCTACCTGAATGTCAAAAATTATTGGTGAATGTACAATTTTCTATCTATACCCAGGAAGACTAGATGAAGACTCAAAAGTACAGTTGAGTATATGCAATGTAGCTTAAGGGTTAAGTATAAGAATAGCCTTCTTTGTTGAAAGAGAAAATTTTGGAACAGAGTTGAGAAGATGATGACGCAGGTATGGGTCAATCAGATGCTGCCCTGTAAAAACAGATATTTCATTTACAAAATGCATTTTAAATAATATTCTACACAATAAAATAAGGATTACTGAAAGGGCATTGATGACATGCAAAAAGCTATGCTCTTGCTAGGTTACCAGTGATGTTCAAGAATTATTATTATTATTCTTATACAGGATTTATATAGCGCCAACAGTTTGCTCAGCGCTTTACAATATAACAGGAGACAATACAGCAACAATACAATTCAATACAAGAGGGTTAGGAGGGCCCTGCTCCTTGGAGCTTACAATCTAAGAAGGAGGGGCTAGTGGTACAAAAGATAGTAACTGTGGGGGATGGACTGGTAGGAGGAGTAGAAGATTCCATTATTAGCTGAGGGCAGGATAGGCTACCCTGAAGAGAGTTTTTCAGAGATCGCCTAAATCGCCTAAGAATGAGGTTCGAAGTAGCCACTGTCGTGGGTTTGTGGCTGATAGCAGGTTTGAAATTCACAATTTCACCGGATCAATGTGGAAATTCATCAGACCAAATACTTTGTAGCCATAAGGAAATGACTGACCTTTGAACTTAGGCCATCTGGTTTAAATAGGCCAAAAAGTGAGCTTTTAGATAAGCCATCCCATCCCTAAAAAGGTTGGGATCCCATCGGCAATATTCACAATATGATTTATCTGTGAAAAGGAAAGTATGGGGATGCTGCAGACAAACTACACAGAGAGAGACTAGTGTAGGACTTGTAGGCAATGGAAGGTCTGTTGAAGTAAATGTAAACCCTAACTGAATGTCCAAAAAATAGAAAATGTGTATCTTAGAGAATTGGGAGGTTGGGTTTACCTTTTTCATTCTTTGTTACATCATAATGCTGCTGATGTCCTGCAGCCTCTTTAAAACCTTTCCCTGTCCATATATACTAAAGTGATAACAGGCTGCATGTGTTTTTTCACAGGGTATAATTCCTAATTGTCGCTGGTTGCAATTGTTTTATTTACAGGCCTTTTTTTTACAGTTTTGACAACATTGGAGGACACTGGCAGACTAATACCTTAGATTTGTGAAAAAATTTGACATGTGCTGGAATCTGGTTTACCACCCCCATATGTCAAATTAATTAATTTTCGTGTGATGCTTTTGCAAATATGTTGCAGGAAGTGCTAATTAAACAGGCATGTTGAAACTGATGTATGCTGGTGAGGATCGCAGTGTTTGTTAATCCTCCATGTGTGTCATTTTTTATATTCTGGCAATTAAGAAATACTGCCATATGGGTGATAATACGAGTGGGAGCAAAAATGTTTGAGTAAGTTGTGTTGCACATGTAACTCGTGTTTTGCAGACAAAATTTTGTCTGGGAAAAAAAAGGCCTGTCTGAGACTGAGGCAATTCTGCAAAAGTTGCATGAATGTGTCACAAGTTGCACCATTTATTGCATAGATGGGAGATGTATTTCTAATGAGTGCTTACAACACTCTATGAATTTCAAGAACTGTGCAGCCGGCAATCTCTGGCTGTGAAGGTGAGTGCTGTAAGAACTAACTCTCTCTCTCTCATTGGGCAGCACAAAACCTAAATACACCACTGCCACCAGAAATCAGCAGGTGAACGTGACCAAGAAGAATAAGCTAAAATGTGAAAACATAAACGAGGTAGGTGCTTACTACAGTAGAAGTTCAAGCGTATCATCCCAGAAACACTTAAGTAATAATTTACCATCAGTGTGTTAGGGCAGTTTTTGAGCAGAGTAAATAGGGAGGCAGTGGTAACTGTTTCATTACACTAAGAATAGAAATATACTGTTCTTATAGACACATTAGAAAAAGTGATAGTGGCGCTCAACATTTTGGATGTTTGGGAACATATTTTTTTCATCTGCTCCAGCAAAATTGGCAAGGTTCACCGCACTGACACACCAAGCCCAACATGTCCCCATCCTCACCTCACCTGCCGACTTCCCATCGCTCCAGCAGCCGTGCCATGTCCACAGGACTGTACCCTGGATGTCCTTCTTCTCCTTGGCGGCGGCCGGTACACTGGGAAGGCTCACCACACTGACACACTGAGCCCAACATGTCCCCATCTTCACATGTGTCCCTTCTCCCAGGGGGCAGTGCCGGCCCCTGAAAAATGCTGCCCTAGGCAAATGCCTTGTTTGCCTTGCGGTAAATACGTCCCTGGTTTAGCCACTAACAGTTGTGGCTATTGTCTCTCAGATAATAAACTCATTTTTTGCAAAGCCTACTTTGTCTTTTTCTGTTTGCGATTTCTGTAGTAGTTTTCTACCAACCACGTACCTGTGAATGTGGGGTTATGGTGTTGAAGTGATTTTTGTGCACTCTGTTTTGAAATATTATTAAACTTTAAAGTCAATTCAGTGTGCTGCTGTGAAAAAAATTAGCTCATAAACAATGCAATTAAACCTTTTTGTATGATGTTGAGGGCTTCAGCTTTATTTATTAGAACTAAACTTTAGCTGTTAAAAATTTGCTATGGCTGTTATTTCCACTGGTCAGTTCATTCAGGCCTACTCCAGCTTGGGAGTCCCAGTCAAAACTGCCTAAAAAGTTAAAAAGAATTAGATCAGATCAGGAGTTTAATGTTGTGTTTCACAAATTTCAAACAGAATTTAACAAATCCCCCACTAATCAAACCCATGCAGAGTCATCCATCCCTAATTGTCAGTAAAGTAAGGGACCTGTGTTGTGGACATAGTCACATGTACATAATGTATGTAAAGCACTGCATACAACGTCAGAGCTATATAAATGCCTTGAAATAAATAAATAAATAAATCTTAGTAATTGTACTGGTTTGTAATTTATTGTGGACAACAGTGACAGGTTATTATAATGGCAGTTTGGATGGCCATCTGCCTACCTACCAATTATACTGGTAACCTGATTTAAAACCTTGTTATGCCACAAAACTGTTTTGCGATTCACCATTCCCTATAGCTGTGCCACTTCATCATTGTCTGTTTACTTGTAACACTGTTGTACTGTGCTCCCTCACTTTTTTGTTCCTCCTGGCTGCATTTTGTTTCTAGTAGACTCCTTCTAGAGGCAACCAGAATGTTTGTGACCTCTAGTATTCTCTAGAAATATGTTGGTGGCCCCAGTTGATGTTCTCTGGTAGTCCCTTGCAGCATGTTTATGTCCTCTAGTGGTTTCTTGCAGAAAACTGATGTCCATATAGACTTAAGTAGGCTTTAGTGGTCTCTTGAAACATGTTAGAGGTATCTACTAGTATTACCTAACATGTCTGTGCTCTCTTATAAACAAAAACATAACATAAATATTTCCTATTTTACCATGTTATTATGTGTTAGTCTCACCTGTTAAACCATGCCTTTATACAGTAGTCATGCACATGGTTTTTTTTAATTGGCAAACCATTCTTACTTTCCTGGATCTAATTTCTGAGTTTCGGTGCTAAAGCTCACGTTCCAGCTACTTGCCCAAGGAGCCAATTTGTTTATGCCCTACTCTTTTAACCTATTGATAGCCATACTTCATTTCCCTAATATGAAAATGAGCTAAACATCTCCCCAACCCCTGGCAGTGACATAAGATTTTTTTTTACTTTTTTGCCTTTTGTATTCAAATCCTCTCTTGCTAACCAACACCAAGAATATTTTGGTCTCTGTAGCAGAGGACAGAAATATTTTATTGTGTGTAAAGCAATCAGTTTGTTTGCTTAATTAATTTAGTTCCTGTGCATTGCATAGGGTGGGAGATGAGGTTGATCTCCGCAGGAAGCGCAGACAGCAGTGTGTCCCGTAGATGGCTAAAGCCAGATGCCTAAGTCTCGGCTGAATTCAAAGGACAATGTAATATCCCTATGCTGCCAGAAAGGGCAGACCCTTCTGAGCTTCCCCCAAGGATGAATAAAGGGGAATGAATGTCTGGATGTTTCACTGGAAGGAGACCAGAAGGTGCTCAGAAATGCTGAGCCGGATAGTTCAGTATGGATAGTGTGCGACTTTCTGGAACCTGGAACTGCTGGTACATATAGTTCAATATTGTCTGAGCTGCTTTCCAGACACTGGAACCCCTTTTTTCCCTTTTGTAGATCATTTTTCTGTGGAAGCCACTTGCTGCTGGAACCTGAGGGGACCCAGGATTGTCATGTGCCCAGAGCCCTCCAAGGATTGTCCTGCCTCTCCTCCCTGCTGTGTGTCCAGAGACCTGCTTGGATTGCCCTGCCTGCCCTCTCTACTGTGTGCTCAGAGCCCTCCTCGGATTGCCCTGCCTGGATATCCTGATGCAAAGACCACCACATCCACTACTCAGGACAGTCGGACTTCACAGCTTGAGTCTTTGAGACCTTAGTGTGCAGAGGGTTCATCTAGAATTTCTAGTGTTAACATGTGGTCACACCCCTTTAGCACCTTATTGATTATATACATGTACAGGATTCTGGGATCTTAGCACATGTATATCTTATTTCTCTTATAAATAAAGACATAACTTAAACGTCTCCTATTTTACCATGTTAATAAGAGTTAGTTTCACCTGTTAAACAATGCCTTTATAGTCATTCACTTTTTTAAATTTGCAAACCATTCCTTTTTTCCTGGATCTAATTGATGAGTTGATGAGCTTCAATGCTATAGCTCACTTTCCAGCCATATATCCAAGGTGCTTGTTTGCTTATGCCCTAGTCTTTCAACCCGTTGATGACCATGCTTCTTTTCCCTAATGTGTAAAAGAACTAAAGATCTCCATACTCCCTGACAGTGACATACAATTTTCCTTTCTTTTGCCTTTTGAACTCAAATCCTCCCTTTCTGACCAACGCCAAGAAAGTAACTTTAAATCTCCCCACTTCCCTGATGGTGGGCTAGCTCCTTCCCTGCTTCATAGGCTGTCCTCCCAAGGAGATGGTGGGACAGAATAAATCTTCCCTACCAGAATCCTGCATGCAGGTGGGTTCCTCTCCCTGGGGCCCCCTCCTAGGCTCCTCACTCCAATCTTCCTCTCAGTCCATCTTCCACCCGACACTGCCTCTGCTCCCCAGGCTCTGTAACATTTGAGGGTTGCCCTGGTCACCATGCCTCCTGCCAGGGAATTGGCCAGGGTCCCTCACACATGCAGATCTGAGCCTCCTTTGCCACCCCTCCTCCAGAAGTGTTCAGGTTTCTGGAGAGGTGAGAGGGCTTCAGAACCCCTGACCCATTAGAGCCTCCCAGCCTGTCCTGAGGTAACCTCACTACCTCACTTCCCGGGCTGACTCATCCCCAGACTGATACTCAGCCTCTGTCTAAAAAAACTATCTAATCTGGAGGGTGTCACACAAGAAATGTAGTATAAGACATTTCTAGCACTACCCCCTTTGGAGTTGATGAAGTTTTGGACAGCCAGGCAACACACATTTCCTTCATTCAGACTTGCATTAGGAGAAAGTAACCAGTACTTGAGCTTTATTTTGAAGTTTTTTTAGGGGATATAGAACTTTGATGAGGTAGGGGTGTATGGGATGCCCAAAGGAAATGGCAACTGAGGACACAGCTCTTTAGCAACTATGTACAAGTCTTTACAGCAAAGTTTATCTTCTGGAGAGCTAGCCCGCATCTCCGATAGTATCACCCCAGACCCCAGAAGATTCCTCTCCTCATCCAGCTGTACTGGGTGAACACATGGGCTGGGGATCCAATGCCTGACACTGCAGTGTGAAACAGTCCTGGGTAAGATAGAAAATCCAGTTCCCCACCAGAGTGCTCCTTTCACCTTACTGGTCCACGGGGTGCAGGTTTACTCACTTGGTCCCTTTCCTGTGCTGCTGGTGGTTCGGTGACTGCTACCAGGCCTTGTAGCCAGGCCTCTCCTTCCTTGCCACGGAGGTGGTCCTCTCTCAGAGGGTCAGTGAAGTCCTAGTTTTCCACCTTCCAAGGTCCTCCGCCTGCAGGTGAGCCCCTCTCCATCTGGGCCCCCTCACAGGCTCCTGCCTACAGCCTCACGTCCTTCTCTCTCTTTCTTCCTCCTCTCCCTTCTACCCTTTTTTGAGCAGGCTCAAACACTTTAAGGGTTGTCCTGGCCTCTTGCCAAGCCTCCTGTTGGAGATTAGCCAGACTCCCTCAAAAGTGCAGATCAGCCTCTCCTCAAGCCACTTCTCCAAAGGTCTAGAACAGGGGGAAAATTGAGAGGTCTGGTCTGCAGAGCCTCTCAACTCTGCTCAGATTTTGACCCCCTGCTAACTACTACTCCCAGGCTGCTACTCAGCCCCAGCTAACAATTGGAGTCTAGCTCCCCCTAGCTACCTAGGAGGGTGCTACACATCTATCACAAAATCCAGTTGCCTTATAACTCCAATAACTCCAGTTGAGTTATTTTGAGTTATTTTGCCAACTCTTTTCTTTGCTTTGGTTCTCCGTCATCAATGATGTTAAAAACAAAAAGAACCTTACAGCCGGCTTTAGGATACACAAACACTTAAATGCTATTCCCTTGCTGCATGGGAGGAAACTTTTTGTTAGTAATACCTATTGTATTCGCAGTTATTTTTTTTCATATTAGTTATATGTATGTTATTTATGTTCTATCCTGGGCTTCGGGTCTTTAACATTTACCCATGTGGTTAACAAATTAATCTAAAAAAAAAAAATCTGTAGAATCATGCTAAATTAAAGAGATGATATCAGCATAGGTGAATTCACAGATTACAAAGGCTGTATAGTGTCCTGATAGTAACTACAGAAGAATTGAAAAAGTACACAAATTACTAGATCAAGCCCTGAAAACCTTAGCTGCTTAGAGGCATCCATAGTCTCCATGGAAACTTGGCGACCAACATTTGTCCAGCCCAAATGTAAACAAACATGTCACAAAGAAGATTTAAAGTAAATGAGCTAACCACTCAAAATCCTTTATATTTGGTGTTAAGTCAATGCTAAGTAAATATCTTTATGGCAAGCTCTTCTCCTGGGGTGTCTTATTATTTGATTCTGCTTCCCTCCTCACAGGGGACAGAGCTTGGCATTCGTTGTATAACTCTCTGTGCCGATGCTCATGTGTGGTATCTGTATTTGCCAGGCAGCTCTGAATGCCATTATGCTTAGAAAGAATTGCTGGCTCTACTGTCAGAAACATCCCTTTACTTGCTGTTGTGATCCTTTGTACCTGAGAGCAGGCTTAGCCAGACAGACAGGGCATGGCATGTGGCACCCGCCTTCTCTTTGGTGTGCTTGAGACGGTGAAGGATAAGATAAGACACCATGACACAACTAGATAATTTCTCATTTTGCATCAAGTGACGGCCTGAAAGATGACTAATATAATCTGTTCCCCTGGGATTCAGACTTTGCCCTTGAAGACTGTTAGGAATCACCGAATGCAGTAAAATGTGGATTTTATAAAAAAAATCTTTTCTCTTTGTTCTACAGTCATCAATAAAATAAAACCTTTTTATGTAAATGTTGACATTCATTTCTAGTTTCCTTTGAAAATGATTATAGAATAAATATTATATTCTTTATTAACTGACATTTTTCTGACACGACAGTATATTGAAGCATCGTAAGATACAGTATAATGGTAGTAGTTTTCTGTATTTATTTGGTTTTAAAATTCATTGTTGATTAACATCCATTCAGTAATAATAATTTTTATTTACCATCTCCCATGTTGTTGTAATATGTTTAATGGGATTTTCAAGATAAAGGGCATTATATATTTTTGTTTAATTGGTGTTATTCCTTTGTGCTTTTAATCCTGTTAGCAGCAGGAAAAGGGCACACAGTGATGTCATTGCTACTGTCTTTGAACATTAGAGTTGTTTTCTTCTGAATCTAAGTAAGTCATCCTCATTTTCTGCTAATGATCTATAAAGTCGATTTAAGTTGTTCTATGCAGTCACTGAACCCAAACAACATGTTTAATTCACTCTTTTTATGAAATGTCTTGTTTTCAGATTCAAGCACAAACAATGCTTTAAGAGTATTACTATGTGTGACAGCAGTAAATTATATTGCTTTCAGTGTTGTCATCAGAACTCTGGTTCTTCCTTTAAGAGGCAAGACATTAGTATGGGGCTCATTTATAACAGAGAGGATATTGCTATCTACTCTCTATTAAACTGGAGGGGATTCAATAAAGCTGCTGCGCCACTTTTCTTACATTAATCCCTGTTGTTAACCAAATGAGCTCCATTTTTTCCAATTTAGCACTGAGCTACTTTAAATAGTAATTGCGCGGTCATGCAATGCTGTACCCAAACAAATTTTGTATAATTTCTTTTCACACAAATAGAGCTTGATTTTGGTGATATTTGACCACCACTAGTTTTTTACATTTTTTTACAATATAAAAAAAGACCGAAAATTAAAAAAAAAAACCAATATTTTTAATTTCTGCTATAAAACCCATCTAATAAAAAAAATAAAACAAAATCAAACTTCTTCATAAATTTTGGGCAAAATGTATTCTGCTACATGCCTTTGGTAAAAAAAATCCTAATAATTGGTTTTCATGAAAGTTATAGCATCTACAAACTATGGTATCTCTACTGGAAATGTTTTTTTAATACTACTAATAACGGTGATCAGCAACTTATAATGGGACTGCAATAGTGTGGCAGGCAATCTGCTTTGCAGAGATAAGAAATCAAAGACGAATTCTCCTGCACTCTAGGGCTCAGACAGGTGGCGAACAGATGGAACCAGGCCTGGAGGGATCATCCACCAATGCATAAAGGGCTGTGCGGCTCCAAAACAAGGCTGGGGAAGCCCAATCAACACTGCAGAATGAAATGAAAACGAGAAGCGCACCAACCTTGCGCATTACCTCAGTAACCAAAATTTATTAATTGTAAAAAATATACTCACAAACAGCGAATAAAATCAGGCATGTAAGTCCTCACAGGGACTTGAAGATAACATGAGTCCCATCAGGGGAGTGGGTGTTCAGTACAGCTGACGCGTTTCGAAGGGGGTCCCTTCTTCCTCAGAGCTAACTGAACTGTGAGTGCTCTCTCCTATATATACTCCTGGACTGAACCTAGGCCCTCCCCACTGGGTTGGGCAGTCTCAGGTTAGTAGGAGTGGCCAAGATATCGTCAACAGATAATCACTATTTGTAATGCCATCAGAGAGAAATGATATAGACAAACGTAAAATATAAAATATAAAATATATAAAACCACATTTTGCATACACCACTTAGTATGCATGTAATATATCAACTTAGCGATGACACCAATGGAAATGATGATGATAGATAATACATGATGAAACATAATATATAGTAAATACTTAGTCTTATTCCATGATTCATTAGTGAGCGATGTATCAAGTGGACAATTCATCCAGAGGGCTTGTCATGATGCTGGATGAGTGTATAGCAAATAATGTAAAATAGACTTAACTTGTTAGTCAATGGATGTCTTAATGGATAGGTGTCCATAGTGACACAAACACATGTATACAGTGGGGATCGAAAGTTTGGGCACCCCAGCTAAAAATTTGTATTAATGTGCATAAAGAAGCCAAGGAAAGATGGAAAAATCTCCAAAAGGCATCAAATTACAGATTAGACATTCTTATAATATGTCAACAAAAGTTAGATTTTTTTTCCATCATTTACACTTTCAAAATAACAGAAAACAAAAAAATGGCGTCTGCAAAAGTTTGGGCACCCTGCAGAATTTATAGCATGCACTGCCCCCTTTGCAAAGCTGAGACCTGCCAGTGTCATGGATTGTTCTCATTCATCGTCTGGGAAGACCAGGTGATGTCAGTCTCAAAGGTTTTAAATGCCCAGACTCATCTGACCTTGCCCCAACAATCAGCACCATGGGTTCTTCTAAGCAGTTGTCTAGAAAACTGAAACTGAAAATAGTTGACGCTCACAAAGCTGGAGAAGGCTATAAGAAGATAGCAAAGCGTTTTCAGATGTCAATATCCTCTGTTCGGAATGTAATTAAGAAATGGCAGTCATCAGGAACAGTGGAAGTTAAAGCAAGATCTGGAAGACCAAGAAAAATATCAGACAGAACAGCTCGCAGGATTGTGAGAAAAACAATTCAAAACCCACGTTTGACTGCACGATCCCTCCAGAAAGATCTGGCAGACACTGGAGTTGCGGTACACTATTCCACTATAAAGAGATACTTGTACAAATATGGTCTTCATGGAAGAGTCATCAGAAGAAAACCTCTTCTACGTCCTCACCACAAAAATCATCGTTTGAACTTTGCAAATGAACATATAGACAAGCCTGATCCATTTTGGAAACAAGTTCTGTGGACCGATGAGGTTAAAATTGAACTTTTTGGCCGGAATGAGCAAAGGTACGTTTGGAGAAGATGGGGCACAGAATTTAATGAAAAGAACCTCTGTCCAACTGTTAAGCATGGGGTTGGATCAATCATGCTTTGGGGTTGTGTTGCAGCCAGTGGCACAGGGAACATCTCACGAGTAGAAGGAAAAATGGATTCAATAAAATTTCAGCAAATTCTGGATGGTAACTTGATGCCATCTGTGAAAAAGCTGAAGTTAAAGAGAGGATGGCTTCTACAAATGGATAATGATCCTAAACACACCTCGAAATCCACGGGGGATTACATCAAGAGGCGTAAACTGAAGGTTTTGCCATGGCCTTCACAATCTCCTGACGTCAACATAATTGAAAATCTATGGATAGACCTTAAAAGAGCAGTGCATGACAGACAGCCCAGAAATCTCAAAGAACTGGAAGACTTTTGTAAGTAAGAATGGGCAAAGATACCTCAAACAAAAACTGAAAGACTCTTGGCTGGATACAAAAAGCGTTTACAAGCTGTGATACTTGCCAAAGGGGGCAGTACAAGATATTAACTCTGCAGGGTGCCCAAACTTTTGCAGACGCCATTTTTTTGTTTTCTGTTATTTTGAAAGTGTAAATGATGGAAATAAAATCTAACTTTTGTTGACATATTATAAGAATGTCTAATCTGTAATTTGATGCCTTTTGGAAATTTTTCCATCTTTCCTTGGCTTCTTTATGCACATTAATACATATTTTTAGCTGGGGTGCCCAAACTTTCGATCCCCACTGTATATATATGTAGACATATAAACCCACACACAAACCTTCAACCAGAAGCTGTGTGATGTGTGCTACCAGGCAGCTGCATGTGCTTCATGATCGGATGATGGAGAATCCATGTCTCTGATGGATAGGATTGGATCAGTAATCTTGGATCCGTAATATTGTGTAGTCAGCAGCAGAGGGAGATCTTATGCTTCCCTCTATAGCTGCAGGCTTACCCTGTGTGTGGAACGCACGCTAGTATGGCATGACTGCGCATGCGTGGACTAACATGCACATGCGCAGTATGAGGAGGACAGGTCCGTCGGCGCGATCACGTGAGCGCGCATCACGCGCATCTGACGGCCACTCTGTGCGCGTACACCGACACCGCTCTATTGGGCAAGATACCAGACCTGCCACCCCGCCCCCATCCTCTGACGAGGCTCTAGTTGGGGGAACTGTCTGGGGATTCCCCTCTGACAAACTTGCTGTTGAGTCCACGTCATGTCCAATCAAATGGGGTGGTCAGAAGGCCCTGGCTGCCGCACTCCAGAGGTGTAATAAAGTGAAAGACATCAGCATGAGCATATGTATACATGTGTATACACTACATACACATGCGTGTATCTCCTTAGGTGGATATGACAGTAGTGTTGCTGGTGGGTATAAAATATGAGACATATAGGTATGTGTTCACATGAACGCCATCCATGCATCATGTATAGGACATATATAATATATAATGATAAATACAATAAGATAAAATAATAATATGATATAAGATATAATACAACTAAGACTCTATACACATAATTGCACATTAGATATAGAGGTAAAAACCACGATATTAGGCGCTTAAGCACCCTAGTACTGATAAAAGACATTAAAATGATCCAATGATAATACTACTGATAGTGAAAAAGTCTAATATTAGGATACTATGATCCAGCATACAAGGCCATCACTTACACCTCAAACCTAAAGCAATCTATTATTTTTGGTTTTTGGTTTTGTTTCTTAATAGGGTGAATAGTAATAACAGCATATGTATCGAGACCCTGTGTGGAAGATGTATATATTAGGTGTAACCATATAGAATAATATATATACAACAAAATATATAAAGATATGATAGACTTCATATCTATACATTTAAAAAGATCGATGAACCGTGGGCTTGCAGTATGTTAACAGTCTTAGGGAGTCACTAGTTTGCACCAAACTACTGAAGGGACCATATGTATACTTGTAGTATGGTATAGTAGGATGAGAGATTATTATTGTCAGGGCTAGTAATAGGTGACCACATTCCTTACACTCAACAGATTACTGATACCAGCAGTATATGTATTAGTAGATATGATTAATATAATAAATCGCAGAATGAAAATAGTGTGGAAAAAAGTAGAGATGAACTAATTGTATTTGCACTACCTAGTGGCTAGATGAGAGTATGAATCTCAAGGTCATCGTTTAAACCTCTAGGAGACAAGGTACCCAATGTAAAGATCCAAAAACTTTCTCTTCTGCAGAGCTCTTGGTATCTCCTCCCACTATCTAAGTCCTTTGTAATTGCCTCAATTCCGAAGACTTTCAATCCATCGTAACTACTCTGATGTTTTTCTTTAAAATGGCGGGGGACTGAGTATTTATCTTTTACCAATTTTATGTTGCTTTTATGCTCGCTGATGCGTGTCCTTAGGCACCGCGAGGTCCGGCCTACATATAGTAGGCCACAAGGGCAGATTAGGCCATAGATGACAAAAGACGTCCCACAGTTTATAAACTGTTTAATGGGATATTTTTTGCCGTCCGTGCTCAGGAAATCTTTTTTTCGATGCCATATGACTCCACATGTACCACAGTTGGGAACACTGCATCTGTAGCTACCCTTTTGATCAAATAACACTGACCACGGACTCGGGTTAGATGTCGGCTGGTAATTAGTTTTGCGTACTCTACTTGGCGCTATTATGCTCCTAAGGTCTCTAGGTTTCCTGAAGATTAGTGTAGGTTTATCAGGGAGTGCGTTTCCTAGAGTTGGATCGTTTTGTAAAATGTTCCAATTTTTGGACAGAATGTGTTTGATGTCCCAGGCTTTGTTGCTAAATCTAGTACAAAAACGTACTTCGTTCTTATTGTAAGTGCCAGTGGTGGTCTTAGAGTTAGGGCCAGTTTCCGTGTCAATAGAGTCTGTGGGATTGCAATCATAAAGGGCTAGATATTTATTAAAAGCTGTTTCAATAAGATGTACATACGGAAGGTGCATACGGATACGGAAGGTGCATCTACGGACAGTGATTTAGAATATCTCACCCTCACAGAGATGGCGACTGCCTCCCAGGGAGAAATCATACATACGGGGTTCAAACCCAAATCCACGTTCTATCCGCATTGGGTTAAAGGTCATTTTGTACCTACCTTCTATGAGACAGTACTAACGGATTTTAAGAAAATCTGTAACACGAACGCATTCACACGGAGACATTACCTACAACAGGACCCATTAAAAACCTCACTTAAGATCCTCAAAGAGAACAAGGATGTAGTAATTAGGCAAGCTGATAAAGGAGGAGGTCTGGTCATTCAAGACCGGGATACTTACATTACCGAAGCCCTGAGACTCCTTAATGACCGTCAAACCTATGAAGTCCTATCCAATGACCCCACAGTTCAATATCAATCTAAATACAAATCACTTTTAGAAACAGCACTAACAGAAGAAATACTAACCAAAGAAGAATTTCTCTTTCTATTTGTTAAACATCCTACCACCCCATTCTTTTATCACATTCCCAAAATACATAAGAATAAAGACAATCCCCCTGGTAGACCCATTGTCTCTGGCATAGGTAGCCTGACAAGCAATCTAGGCAGCTATATCGATCACTTCCTTAAAGATATAGTGTCAAATCTTTCATCCTATGTCAAAGATTCCAGTCACATACTGGATATACTGGCAGGTTATAAGTGGGAAGAGGGGTACAGATGGCTTTCCTTGGATGTGGTATCATTATACACGTCCATTAAACATGATCATGGTCTCCGAGCCATTCAGTATTTTCTAGCCAAAAATTCACCACTCCATCACACACAAATCCAATTTCTATACAACTGCATTGAATTTGCCCTAGAGCACAATCATTTTTCCTTTCTGGACAAACACTATCGCCAGATTCAGGGCACCGCTATGGGCGCAAGATTTGCTCCAAGCTATGCAAATATCTTTATGGGATACTGGGAAAACAACTATATCTGGACGAATAATCCCTACAGTGCAAACCTTATCCTATATGGAAGGTATATTGATGATATCATCATCATCTGGAATGGTACAGATTCCCAGCTGGATGGGTTCCTTAAACACTGTGGAAACAATCCGTATGATATCTCATTCACTCATGTGATTGACGATGACAATCTAGTGTTTTTAGACCTAGAACTAAGACATGATATCAATGGCCAGATATGCTCAAAAACACATTTCAAACCTACAGCGGGTAACTCATACTTACACGCCAAGAGCAACCACCATCCCCAATGGATCCGTAATGTTCCCTTTGGACAGTTTTGTAGGTTACAACGCACATGTACTATGGAAAAAGACTACATAGAACAAAGTCTGATCCTTAAAAAGAAATTAAAAAGAAATTTGAGGAGAAAGGGTATGATGTACATCTTATTGAAACAGCTTTTAATAAATATCTAGCCCTTTATGATTGCAATCCCACAGACTCTATTGACACGGAAACTGGCCCTAACTCTAAGACCACCACTGGCACTTACAATAAGAACGAAGTACGTTTTTGTACTAGATTTAGCAACAAAGCCTGGGACATCAAACACATTCTGTCCAAAAATTGGAACATTTTAAAAAACGATCCAACTCTAGGAAACGCACTCCCTGATAAACCTACACTAATCTTCAGGAAACCTAGAGACCTTAGGAGCATAATAGCACCAAGTAGAGTACGCAAAACTAATTACCAGCCGACATCTAACCCGAGTCCGTGGTCAGTGTTATTTGATCAAAAGGGTAGCTACAGATGCAGTGTTCCCAACTGTGGTACATGTGGAGTCATATGGCATCGAAAAAAAGATTTCCTGAGCACGGACGGCAAAAAATATCCCATTAAACAGTTTATAAACTGTGGGACGTCTTTTGTCATCTATGGCCTAATCTGCCCTTGTGGCCTACTATATGTAGGCCGGACCTCGCGGTGCCTAAGGACACGCATCAGCGAGCATAAAAGCAACATAAAATTGGTAAAAGATAAATACTCAGTCCCCCGCCATTTTAAAGAAAAACATCAGAGTAGTTACGATGGATTGAAAGTCTTCGGAATTGAGGCAATTACAAAGGACTTAGATAGTGGGAGGAGATACCAAGAGCTCTGCAGAAGAGAAAGTTTTTGGATCTTTACATTGGGTACCTTGTTTCCTAGAGGTTTAAACGATGACCTTGAGATTCATACTCTCATCTAGCCACTAGGTAGTGCAAATACAATTAGTTCATCTCTACTTTTTTCCACACTATTTTCATTCTGCGATTTATTATATTAATCATATCTACTAATACATATACTGCTGGTATCAGTAATCTGTTGAGTGTAAGGAATGTGGTCACCTATTACTAGCCCTGACAATAATAATCTCTCACCCTACTATACCATACTACAAGTATACATATGGTCCCTTCAGTAGTTTGGTGCAAACTAGTGACTCCCTAAGACTGTTAACATACTGCAAGCCCACGGTTCATCGATCTTTTTAAATGTATAGTTATGAAGTCTATCATATCTTTATATATTTTGTTGTATATATATTATTCTATATGGTTACACCTAATATATACATCTTCCACACAGGGTCTCGATACATATGCTGTTATTACTATTCACCCTATTAAGAAACAAAACCAAAAACCAAAAATAATAGATTGCTTTAGGTTTGAGGTGTAAGTGATGGCCTTGTATGCTGGATCATAGTATCCTAATATTAGACTTTTTCACTATCAGTAGTATTATCATTGGATCATTTTAATGTCTATTATCAGTACTAGGGTGCTTAAGCGCCTAATATCGTGGTTTTTACCTCTATATCTAATGTGCAATTATGTGTATAGAGTCTTAGTTGTATTATATCTTATATCATATTATTATTTTATCTTATTGTATTTATCATTATATATTATATATGTCCTATACATGATGCATGGATGGCGTTCATGTGAACACATACCTATATGTCTCATATTTTATACCCACCGGCAACACTACTGTCATATCCACCTAAGGAGATACACGCATGTGTATGTAGTGTATACACATGTATACATATGCTCATGCTGATGTCTTTCACTTTATTACACCTCTGGAGTGCGGCAGCCAGGGCCTTCTGACCACCCCATTTGATTGGACATGACGTGGACTCAACAGCAAGTTCATCAGAGGGGAATCCCCAGACAGTTCCCCCAACTAGAGCCTCGTCAGAGGATGGGGGCGGGGTGGCAGGTCTGGTATCTTGCCCAATAGAGCGGTGTCGGTGTACGCGCACAGAGTGGCCGTCAGATGCGCGTGATGCGCGCTCACGTGATCGCGCCGACGGACCTGTCCTCCTCATACTGCGCATGTGCATGTTAGTCCACGCATGCGCAGTCATGCCATACTAGCGTGCGTTCCACACACAGGGTAAGCCTGCAGCTATAGAGGGAAGCATAAGATCTCCCTCTGCTGCTGACTACACAATATTACGGATCCAAGATTACTGATCCAATCCTATCCATCAGAGACATGGATTCTCCATCATCCGATCATGAAGCACATGCAGCTGCCTGGTAGCACACATCACACAGCTTCTGGTTGAAGGTTTGTGTGTGGGTTTATATGTCTACATATATATATACATGTGTTTGTGTCACTATGGACACCTATCCATTAAGACATCCATTGACTAACAACTTAAGTCTATTTTACATTATTTGCTATACACTCATCCAGCATCATGACAAGCCCTCTGGATGAATTGTCCACTTGATACATCGCTCACTAATGAATCATGGAATAAGACTAAGTATTTACTATATATTATGTTTCATCATGTATTATCTATCATCATCATTTCCATTGGTGTCATCACTAAGTTGATATATTACATGCATACTAAGTGGTGTATGCAAAATGTGGATTTATATATTTTATATTTTACGTTTGTCTATATCATTTCTCTCTGATGGCATTACAAATAGTGATTGTCTGTTGACGATATCTTGGCCCCTCCTACTAACCTGAGACTGCCCAACCCAGTGGGGAGGGCCTAGGTTCAGTCCAGGAGTATATATAGGAGAGAGCACTCACAGTTCAGTTAGCTCTGAGGAAGAAGGGACCCCCTTCGAAACGCGTCAGCTATACTGAACACCCACTCCCCTGATGGGACTCATGTTATCTTCAAGTCCCTGTGAGGACTTACATGCCTGATTTTATTCGCTGTTTGTGAGTATATTTTTTACAATTAATAAATTTTGGTTACTGAGGTAATGCGCAAGGTTGGTGCGCTTCTCGTTTTCATTTCATTTTGCAGAGATAAGAAACAGAGAGATTGGTCTTTCTGTACAGAGCCTTGTGTTTGTCAACACAGGGCTCTGGTCTGTGATTGGACACAGCCGATCAGCAGGTCCTGGCCATTAAACATTGGCAGGGACTTGCTGACAGACTCCAGCTGCATACAATTATTATTATTGTACAGGATTTATATAGTGCCAACAGTTTGCGCAGCGCTGTACAAAATGAAGGTAGACATTACAGTTACAATACAATTTGGTACAAGAGGAAACAGAGTGCGCTGCTCGTTACAATCACAGTGGTTATCGGCAGGGAGAGGAGGTGTGCACGTATGTGCCCTAAACTCAGAAGCAGGAAGCGATGGACCAGTATGTCCCTTTGCCTGCATGGGCGGACCATTTGCAATACATTGTGAGTGGGCATTCCTCAAGTGCTTAATGTATGCACCAGTTTCATAAAACCTCTGTGACATTTTTCATTCTGACAGTGACTCGCGCGTCAGATTCAGGTAGTTCTAAAATGCACCAGTTTTGCATTGTGGTGGAATGCCTGCACCAAATTCAAAATGAAATACCTACAGTTTGAATCTTACAAAAGTGGTCCTAATTAAGACCAACTCTCTTTTGGTATATAAAGAGAGATATCCTAGCACAGACAGAATTTGCGAAAGTGTCTCACGTGCATTCTTTAAATGGTGCAGTATGTTCTAGACAGGTACATGAATTTAGTGCACATCGCACCACTTTTATAACGCACATGAGACAATTTTACAAAATCTGACTGCACCAGTGTTAATGAATTCCTGGGACTGTGCTTTGCTACCCAAAACTGCTGCCGATCCCATTCCTAAAAATCAGACCATGGTGTCTAGCTTGTAAAACCCAGTTGCATTTTCTCTGCTTAACAGAGCAGAGCAAGCTCTGTAATTGGAGAAGAGCTGGACTCCTCCCCCTTTTTTTTTTTTACACTCGTTCTTTTTTGATGTGTTCCACCAGCTTTAGAAATAATGGGGGAGATTTCCAAAAATCTAGTGCAGCTGTGCATGGTAGCCAATCAGCTTTTCACTTCTTGTTCAATCAGCCTTTGACAATAAATCCTGAAAGCTGATTGGTTACTATGCACAGCTACACCAGATTTTGTGTGCACCGGTTTTAGTAAATCTCCCCCAAAGAATATTTCTCTTACTCACGACACTGGAATCAATGACAACAAAATGGTTCTGCAATGACTTGTGAATGGTCAAAGTATGCAAAATGCATAAGTTTTGTCTCCAGCAATCCAACAAGCTTGTTTCAAAGTGATAAGCCTATTTATTGCATGATCACTTAGAAATGCAAATTATCACATGCCTGATGAGCTGTCCCTGTGTGGTCCCACAACATTACTTTGCTATGTGATCGTGCAATAAAATAAGCTTTTCACTTTGAAACATGCTTGCTGGTCTGTTGGCAACATATCTGTGACATATCTTATCCATGTTGTCTGCTGGCTTAAGTGTCCCAAAGCCAGCTGAGCACAGAGCACATTTGTAAAGCACACTGCTGTGCTTTATAAATGCACAGTGATTTGTTTTTTTCTTTTTTTAGCAGCATCTTGGTCTTACTCCTGCTTTTTGATGCATTGTTTATTTTTTCAAAGATATCAGACAGTATATAGCATGAATGCTATCAAATGATACATATACAGTATACAGAGGAAGGAAGTGTAACTATAGTACAGTCTGGGTACAACCAACAAGAATATGTAGTACAAACAAGATATGCAAATACAGTACAGCAGGTATAACTAGACATAGTGCAGTAGACTTCCAATTACAAACTGCTGTAACAATTACATCCTCATAAATACAGATATCGTAAAGGATGCTGTACAGGTAATTCTTACATTTTTTAAATAAAGAGTAAGAAAAGAATCACGGGTAAGCAAAACCCCACATAGGGTAACAGGAAGATTTTCAAAATCACGATCAACTGGTTATGAAGGTTAGACTAGTTCCTGTACTGAAAAACCAAGAGGATTAAATCTCAAATGTTGCCTGCTCAGTATTTTGGGTGACGCTTCTCCATGGGAATTTACCTGGGAGGCTATTACATGAGCCCTTTTTGTGGCTCGTAAATTAATCTTAGTCCATTGGAAACTGGCAACACCCCCTCCTTGAAGGCATGAACACGATCTCTAGGGGAATCTTTAAGGCTGGAAAAATGCATTTACCAACACAGGATGCCCACGCAAATTGGAAAAGATCTGGGCCCCTTAGCTAAATACCCCAGAAATAAGCCCTTTGGAGCTAGTCTGATTGCTGCAAGGCCTCCTGTGATGATGCATTATTAATTTGTATTTAATGTATTGCTGTGGAACCCATGCTCAGAACAATATATGTGATGACCTCTGTATCACAAGTATCTTTGATTGTGTGGCCCTGTGAAGGCCGGGGAGTTGTAACTGTATTTGTCCTTGCCTTGTATGCCTTTCAACCATCAGTCTGATGTACCTATTCATTAAAAAAAAAAGAAAAACCAGGAGGGTTGAGAGAGAGATCATAGGGAAGGATGGGAAAGGGAGGGGGGAGACCAGTAGATACCCCAGAACTAAGTCCTTTTGAGCTAGTCTGATTGCTGCAAGGCCTCCTGTGACGATGCATAATTAATTTGCATTTAATGTATTGCTGTGGAACCCATGCTCAGAACAATATATGTGATGACCTCTGTATCGCAAGTATCTTTGATTTTGTGGCTCTGTGAAGGCCGGGGAGCTGTAACTGTATTTGTCCTTGCCTTGTATGCCTTTCAATCATCAGTCTGATGTACCTATTCATTAAAAAAAAAAAGAAAAACCAGGAGGGTTAACCTCCCTGGCAGTATTCACGAGTGTAGCTCGGGGTAAAGTTTCAGTACCAAAAGCGGTAACCCCGAGCTGCACTCGGGCTGGCCATGCAGCGTTGCATAGGGAGTCCCTGCAGCACTTACCTTGTCCTTCGCTCCCACAATGCGTCCCCTGCAGCGTCCCCGGCCATCTCCTCCGGCCAATGCCGGCATCCGACTTCCGTGTTCCAGTCCCTGTGACGTCGGGACGTACGGGCGCCGGAACCGGCAGCAAATTTGAAAATTTTTTAAAAATTACATTTTTTTTAAAACGATTATTTCATAGCAAAACATTACTGTATCAAACCATTTCACATACATTTTGTCCCTAGTGCTTTGTCCTGTGCCCTGCCTGCATTTTGACTGTTCTTTCTGCCTGGAAACTTAGAAAAGTCCATGGCGTCCAAAAAGCGTCCCTTTATGTCAAAAGCGGTTTTAGACCGGCTAGAGAACAGCAATAGTAAATCAGAACCACTTGCAGAATTGAGTGATAATGATTTGTGGGGAAATTCGTCATCAGACACTGAAAACGATTCTGTGACTTTGCTCAGTGATGTGCGAACTTGGCGTTATATTTCAAATTTCAGTGTTTTTGGTTTGATTATATTATTTAAATAAATTTATTATTATTATTATATTATTTTTTATGATTATTTATTCAATTATAATTTATGATTTTGTGTTTCAAGTTTTATCATATACGGAATGTTTACTAGACTCTTGTTCAGACAGATTTCAGTGAGTTATTCCTAAATTACAGGCCTACAATAAAAAAATACATATTTCCATGCAAAAAAATGGTACCGCTTTCAGCACCAAAAATCTGAAATAATCATACCGCCAGGGAGGTTAAGAGAAAGATCATAGGGAAGGATGGGAAAGGGAGAGGTGAGACCAGTAGGTAGGTAAACCGTCTCCTACACCAGAAAGAACCCTGACACCTGAGAGGTCATACTAGTGTAATAACCAAGCTCCTCTCCTAGCACATTCAATATGTACTTCTGCTATTAAATGAGCCTCTAGGTGTTTTAAATGAAGGTCTGTACTGTATCTCTCTTTATCTTGCAATCAAGCTACAACTGTGTGACACTTCTGGTACATGGCACAATACTAGGGATTGTTTGTGATGCAGCCTCCAGGGCTATGGCTTTTGTGTTGGGTCTAGACAGGACTTTATATTGCTGAAAGCTATTGCAGTAAGATTTATAGAAAATAAAGTAGAATTTTAATTTCTTGTTTACACCTCTAGCTTAGGCTATGGATGGAACAAATACCAGACCATGACATATTTAAATGTGAAATAGAAAGGACCCTTTATTCAGAATCTGCTCTGGGACCCTGTATTCTTCAGTTAAGCCTCTGCTCATTTACTGGAAGCACATGGAAGAAAATAAGGGCAGCATGGGTGGTAGCCTGGGGCCTTATTCTCCAGGGGGGCACATGGCGGTGGTAAAAAAATTAAAGTTTTGTATTTCTGCTTAGAGTAAGTCAGTTTTGACATTGCAAGCCTTTAAACCTATTTTCAAAAGATGGTTGGCAATGTCAGCCTTTATGTACTCTTGGTAAAGATCAGACAGTCATACACAATACATACACCCCCTGTACTTGGAATCATAAAATACTTCTATACACCGGCCCTTATGCATAAACCCATTAAACTGGTAGAGGTGGGTTGAAAATGGCCCAGGGCCCAAGGTACAATTAATTTACCTCTGCTAGAAGCCTGTACAAAGCTTGTATGTTTTCATCGCACTGAATGCCAAGGCTTGCCAAGCCTTTCGCTGTCATAAAAACAAAACAGCACCAAACGTGTAAATTGCAGGATTATTTTTATCACAAACATTTATACTAGACACATACTCAGAACTACATGGCACAGATGATTCCACCCACCCAGGCCTTAATACAGCGACATAAAACAAAATCAGAAAATGATCTACAGCAACAGCCGGACAAGATGGCACTTGTTTAATTAGTTTTTAATCATGTTGCGTTTTCTTACAAGTGCAAGAAAATTTATGTTGATTTCACATTATTCTCATAATAATAACAATATCCTGCTGTGCGAAACATTTGTTCTGTACTTGTTGCTTATGAATATAAGCGCAGTATGAATTGTTTGCAGCACAATATCAGAACATTTTAGAAAGCCGCATAAAAGATTATAATATATATCAAAATGCCATTAGTCATCAGAGTTGTGTCATCTTTAAAAACGATCATTTAAAATTCTTTATGTAGTTCACAGTCACTTTTGACAAAAAAAAAAAAAGCTGGAATATGGCCTGTTAATCACTTCATTTCCTGACCCAGCTATTGATTTGCAAAGATTTATGTGATGTAGTACAAGGTAATGCAAAGAATTGGATTGGGAAGTAACACTGGAGAACAGCCAGAGAGTTGTAATTCCTAATGAACTGCCATGATTATGTCTATAAAGAGTACATGTAATAAAGATCACATTAACAAAAAAAAGCAAGGGGGAAGCTGCCCAAAGCCCACCAGTCCAGGAGGCCTACCAGAAGAATGAAAGAGTGCTGCAGCTTGTGTCCAACACCAGGAAAGCTGCATGTGCAAACATTGTAATCAAAAAGCAGATTTTTCTTTAAATCACACATCCAATGGAGATTGCACAAATCCCTAAAAAATGTGTCACCTTTATCCTTGTGCTCCAGTTACGTGATTGCATGATATGTCCATGGTACAGCAGAAGAGGACAGAGGATTTTACTTAAGTTCCCAGCAGGTGCCCAGTCTTAGTGGAGGTCTATTCTTCTCTTATTTACTGAGTTAATAGTGGGCACGGCTTAGCCATGAGGCCAGGGAAAGTCAGGCCTGAGTAAGAGAGCTCTGAAAGGAGCACAAAAGAAGCTTTTCTGTCCAATAAAGGAAATAGCATGCAACTTAGGGTGGAATCAACTTCTTCATTTTGGACCCAAAGTAGCGTTTTGGACGGATGCTACTGTAAAAATTCAGATTTTATTCTGTATGTGAAATAGAAATAATTGTTTGTCAAGTTTGTAGGCAAGTGCAGTGCAGCCTCCTAACTGAAGGTGGTGCTGTTTTGTAGCACTGCTACAGGAGGAGAATGGAAGATAAGAAGAACTTTTGATGCTGCAACCCTGGATGACCCCAGGGGTCATCTTTTGTAAGAGCAGTGCTTATAGAAAGTACTGGCTCACTGCTTTTGGAGCACATTCTGTGTAGTATGTAGGTCAGGGACAGATATCCTGCTGATTCGGATCCCTAAGATGAAGATCCAGTTAAATGGTCGCTGTTTTGACAACAATGCAGAGATCCAGTGATTTGCTCAGTTTCACATAGAATTTAACGTTTGCTCTTTATTCTAATTTGGTATCGCTGTATTCGTCAAGAGCTGGAAATTTTATTTAGGTTATGGTAGTAACAAGAAACACACAGCTAAATTAAAAAAAATTTTTTTTTTTACTATTTTGGGCTAGTTTTCCTTTGATAATAAAAACAAAATCAGGAGATATTCGTTACCATTTACCATCAAATGAAAGCCCAATTTGTCCTGAAAAAACAAGGGATAATCCACCTGGATGTACAAAGTAGTTGTGATGATATGTACGGTTTTACTAACACATGTCAAAGTTGCAAAATTGTGCTTAGGCGTTAAGATTTGTTTTACCCTTAGGCGTGAAGGGGTTAAGTAAACCCAATCGTTAAAAATCTTTAATTTATTATGCTAATGTAAAACTCATCTTTAATATTTTTAAACTAGCAGCTTTCATTAAAATATCACCTGTTGATCCTGTCCTATTTAGGCAATGCTTTGTCCACGTCTCCCAGTTGCGTGGCTGTAT
The DNA here is from genome assembly GCF_062004578.1 of Staurois parvus. NCBI lineage: Eukaryota > Metazoa > Chordata > Amphibia > Anura > Ranidae > Staurois > Staurois parvus. The sequence goes on from NW_028318002.1 coordinate 4,489,616, forward strand.
TATCAGCTTGTCACACAGGCTTCCCAAGGAAACCACAAATCTGATTAATTGCTAAGGTACACTGTGCTTAGCCAAATCACTATGAGGTTGAACTGATCACAGGCACTGTTGGCCTAAGACTTTGATATCAGAGTTTACAATGGGATTGATTCCCCATTACTGCAGCTTGTAGGGGCAATGAAATAATTTTTTTTTGGTTCCCTTACAAAAGATCATACATTTGTTATGAGATTTGTGCAAGGAAGATACATTCCTGTTTGTTAAACATCAATTATCTATGATTATGTATGTAGTTATCTCCAGAGACACTCTGGATTCTAAGCTGACAGGAGGAATATATATTGTAGCAATGAATTACAGTAACACAATTGTGTGAGCTAGACAATTGATCTGATTCTGCTGTTGCTTGTGCATTAAATCAGTAGGTATTGCTAGTGCATCTTCTCCTAATGTGTAAAAATACAAAATCAGCTCAGGGTCAAAAAGCTTTAAAGGTTTAGCTTGCTATAAAAAAGATTCATCAATGTGTGCTAACATTATAAAAACCTTGTTTCTCTGTCTGTAATGATATCTGTACAGTTATATTTACTCATTAGATATGCAGGCTCTGCTTCTGTTTTGCATTGCTGCTCAGGAGTTGTGTATATGTATTTCCTTAGTGTCTGATATATTTTCTGCACAGCTGTTCAGGTGTTTTTAAACCCAAGAACAAAAAATGTAAGTTTTCTTTTCACCTGGTGATTTTACCAGTAATACATTTCATATCCAAGGGTGACAATGATAATTCACAGTATTGTATCCATTGAAAAGCAGTGGTGCCACACTAGAATAGGACTACAATAACCTCCCTCTTTCCTCTTATCCATAACATAGAGAGGATGGCTTCTATAGTCCTCAAAGATAGCTGGGAACAATGTAGCTGATTACTGTGCAGCCCATACAGAAAGCATGAGAAATGATCAGCTGTCAGGTTTCTGACAGGATTAACAGGTACTGTATTTTTAGCACCTATTAAATGGAAATAACCAGGGCCATGGATAAGAGGATACCAACAGTCCTCCTGTACGGGGCCCAGGCCAGCAGGGGGAATCAGATGTAAATGGGGGGGGGGTGATTGGCACAGTGTGGGGGGGCAATTACTGGAATGGATCTCCTATATGTCTCTCTCTGCAGCAACTGAAAGCTGTCTTATTCTCCTCTCCCTCCTGCTGGCTTTCAGCTGCTGCCGAGAGAGCCATAGGGGGGATTGGTTCCAGTAATTGCCCCCACCACACCCATTACAATCCCTGTGCATCATACATTTCCCCCTGCTGTCCAGGCCCCTCTGTGTGCCTCCACCCCTGCAGTGCTATCGGCTTCCCTTCTTTCCTTCCCACCAGCAGCTGCAAGCACACCATAGGATTCTTCAGGATAGAGAGTGGGGGAAGGGTCCAGCAAATATGTCACATTTACAAGCCCCTTCCTTTCCTGAATGGACCCAACGAGTGATTGGCTCAGATCACTTACTGTGTTCAATCATGACTGAAGCATAGTAAACATTTTTTTTTTGGGGGGGGGGCGCTGTTAGGTTGGTTCTATGGGGCCCCGTGATTCTCAACAGCAGCCCTGGATATAACAAAACTCATCTTTTTCTTGGGTAGATTATGCATTAGTACTGAGTCTTTATCAGACCAAAATAAAGGAAATAAGAGAAATTCATTATTAGAGCTTACTTTAAGCAAAGGTGGATATATTTGATGATTACCTCCTAATCTTTACCTCTAATACAATAACGAAAATATGGAAAAGCAGGTATGTAACACTGTGAACGTGTAATCAAAAATTACTATGTGCTCACTAGCAATGCATTGTACTTTTCCCCTAAGGGAAACTGTCAGAATAGAAACAAGGAGACTGCCATTGCTGACATTCTTCTAAAAAATCCAAGTTTAACCATTTGTTATTATGACCCTCTTGCCTAAATACTTTGAGCTAGGCAACTAACATTGTAGAATGTCAACATTTGCTGAGCCCATCATTTGGTCACTGACAGGTATCCTTCATAGAACAATTATACTTCTAGTAAAGTTGTTCCCACATTCCTAAGTGAAGTCTGCCATGTAAAGTACTCATGTTCCTCCCCATTCCAGCAATATTCACTGTACAACCCTGCCAGGCACCGCACAGCCTTTGCTTGGAAAGCATCCACTCCTGGTCCTCTTTTTTACTTTACATGCGTGCCACTGCCTCATCCATTGCTATGGGTGAGCTATAATATGCTGAAAAGCTACAGGTGGCTATGCATATGACCATAGGAACATGTGGGGCTGTGGTGCGCATGTACAATAAGAAGAGTAGCCAGCTGGGACATTTTCCAAGCAAAGGTTAGGTGGCATCAGCAGGACTGCTGTTGGAAATCATGGGGCCCCATACAGCCAACCTGACAGCCCCCCCCCCAAAAAAAAACACAGTTTACTATGCTTCAGCTATGAATGAACACAGTGAGTGATTGGTTCTGATCACTTATTCAGGAAAGGAAAGGGCTGGTAAATGAGAAATATTCATTGGACCCTTCCCCCACTCTCTATCCTGAAGGATCCTACTGTGTGCTTACAGTTGCTGGTGGGTAGGAGAGGAGGGAAGCCGGCAGCACTGCGGGGTTGGGGGCACACAGGGGGCCCTGGTAGGAAACATATGGTTCACAGGTAGGGCAATAGGTGCAGCGGGGGGGGCAATTACTGGAACTGATCCCCTGTATGGCTCTCTTTGCAGCATCTGAATGACAGCGGGAGGGAGAGGAGAACAAGCCAGCTCTCAGCTGCTGCAGAGGGAGACAAACAAGGGCTCGGTTCCAGTAATTTCCCCCCGTCATACCGATCTCCCTCCCTGTCCACATCATATTTACCCAGCTGTCTGGGCCCCCCTGCTGGCTGGGGCCCTATACAGGAGGACTGGTGGTACCCCCTTATCCATGACCCTGGGCATCAGGTGCACAGTTATTATGGCTGGAATGGAGAGAAAGGTAAGTAGTTTACAAGACAGGCTGCACTCAGCACTCAGGGAGGTGAAGGCATTAAATGAGAACAACTGTGCTAAAGGTACAGTTGTCCTTTAAGCAAGCCATTGCCCAATACAAGGTAACTTAATCAGAAATTTAATTACAAGAATAAATCCCTAAGCCGTTAAGGTCCTGGTCAGCTTTCAATTGGTGTTCAATATAGACAGATCACTATGTTTGCAGAGTTTTTCTGCTGTCTGCAGAGCTATGCAAAGGGAAATTGGACATTATTTTAAACACACTCATAGAAATTCCTGAGCAAGGGATAACTAAACACTGAAATGGTCAGCCTAATTATGCACTGCGTGGTATAAATGAATTTTACCAACTGTAGAGATGCTAATATTGCCACAATATTATATAATCTTCAAGCAATTACAGAACTACAACAGGTAAAACACATATTTCAGCAATAGATTTTTTCAAGATATCAAGTGAAAAATCTGCTGGTATGGTGTCATGAGAAAATAAAATGCTCTCCAAATCTTTTGGTTTGTAGAAGTGTTTCAGTACTTCTGTAGTACAAACCAGACATTACACCCAATGCACTTAAAGTGTTAATAAACTCATGACCCTGCATTCACTATATCTGGTCTCCCACAGTACACAGAGCTGCAATTATAAAAAAGTATATATAAACTTCTAAATACCTTTCTCATCAGCAGTGTATAGCAGTCTTGTGACTTCTATCAGTGTCCAGCAGAGCACTGGTTAAAGCTTGTAGGAGGAATTTTCATTGTCCTATCAGGCTACATTACCCCTGACCCTTTGTCTGGACAGTGCTGATTGGCCCTGTGCTGATCACATGCACTCTCCCAAGAAAAAAAAACTCTAGCAATACACACCAAACTGAGCATGTGTGGCTTGCCCCCAAGGCTCTGTTCTATTAGCAGATGAATTGGGGACAGTAGAAGAAGGGGAGGATCAGAGAAGACAAGATAAAACATCCTTTTTACACAATGCAGAGGATTATCCCCTTAGGTTCCACAGTGAGTATAACACGCGTGCTTTACTGCATTTTACTGTTGTGGGTTTAAATTCAACAGCATCCTCTTTGCCTATCCATACAAAAAGCCAATACATGTATAAAGAAGTAATTTATGTTTTATACAATGTGCTGCTACAAGAAATAAGAAACAATAAAATTTACACCCAACAGTCTTTATTTTACTACTTCACATTTACATTTTTCTCCAGTGCATAACAGAGCACATAATAGTATTCACCTCATTCCTTTCCCTAAAAGTAGCATATATATGAATGTCCCTTCCAAAGTCACATCGTAAAAGTATTTGGGAGGAAGCCCAAACCTGAGTACTGCAAATCATGAGTGCTAACCACTAAGCCACTACACTCCATAAAAATGAACAGGGAATCTTTATACTGACTGGAGGTCTCTACTATTGACATGTGTGGTGTCATCATGCCAAGAACAATATGTAGAGCTCTCTAAGAAAGAACGTTGTAGATGCCTGTGAGTCTGGCAAGGGATTTAAAAAGATCACCAAATGATTGGAAGTGGTGAAGATTTCAAACAACTGCTAAATTGTCTAAGACTCAAATTTAACCCAAGAGCTGACTGTTTGATCCTTAAAAGAGAAGTATTTGTTTAATTCCCCCAAAATATACTTAATTACGGTCCGATGCTGCATGTGTCCCTGCAGGCTCTAAGTGTGAGAACTCAGTGATCACATGACCGCTGGTCGCTGAGTTCTCACACTGTGAGCAGAGAGTGGGGACTGTCAATCACCTCTGTCTGCGCTGCCCTCCCCTCCCCTATGCTCACTGAGGGTGAATCACTAACAGACTGAGCCAGGTTCCGCTCCAGACTCTGGTGTGGACTTCGACCGTAAAATTGGGATTTTTCCCTAGCTTGGACCAGCTGAGTGACGTCAGCTGACAGTGGGCTTCAGCAGAAAATGGGTCACAGAAGTGTAGAACGAACCGCAATCCTGTGATCCACAGGAAAAGGACAGCCAGAAGAGCTGTGGCTATACTCCTCCTTTAAAGAAGTTTCCAAGAACCCCAAAATTTAATTGTAGGGTGTTCAGGAAATTCTTGCAACATTTGTGCTCATAATGTATGCATCTACAATCAAAATGCACCAATTCAACCTGCATGAGAGGTATGTTAGAAAAGCCTCTGCTGTTCAAAAAGAAAATTAGAGCAGGATTACAGTATGCCATTGAACATATAAGCAAGTCAAAGACCTTCAGGAGCAATGTGCTGTCTGGAACAATGTTCACAGTAATAGTAGACACGTATGTTGCAGACAGTATTTTAGGAGAAGAACTTCAGCTGTGAAGCATGGTGGTGGAAATGTCATGGCTTAGGGTTCCTTTGCTGCATGGGCAGTTTATAGTCATTGGGATTAATTTACTAAAGGCAAATACAGTTTATAAGGGAAGTTGCGCTTTGCAATTAATTATCGGCAAAGCTTAGTGAACAAGGTGAAGCTACCAAAAATATTTTGTAGCACAACAATGCAACCACTGCAACTAAAACCAAATGTACACACTGTGTGTGAGAATAATATGTATATATCAAGCCCAAAAAAATCCAATGCTGAACAAACGGCAGTGGAAGACACAACAAATTACATCATCAGTTCACAAAGAAAACATCACCGTGGCTAAAAGGTTAGCGCTCCTGCCTGGCAGCACTGGGGTTGTTGGTTCAAATCCCAATGACGACACCACCTGCCTGGAGTTTGCATGTTCTCCCTGTGCCTGCGTGGGTTTCCTCCCACACTCCAATGACCTGCTGGTAGGTTAATTGGCTCCGGTCTAAATTGGCCCTAGTATGTGTATGCATGAATGTGAGTTAGGGACTTTAGATTGTACACCCCTTGAGGGTTAGGGACTGATGTGAATGTGCAATATATATGTAAATTGACAGTGCTATATAAGTACCTGTAATAAATAAATCACAAACCTGGATACAGCTCCATAATGAAGATCTTGGGAGATCCTGCTGACATGTAACACAAACAATTGGCTTAAACCAGGGTCAGTGACGTAAACATTTTAATGGAGATAGAAAATAATATCCACTCACATTGCAAATTGTGCTGTGGGCAGTACATGTATTGTAGCCGGCAAGCAGTGAAAGCAAAAGCCGACACTGGCTCAAGGAGATAGTAACAGAAAGCACCTGGGAACAAACATGGAAGGGAAAGACAGGTAGGTGTGAATACATGTCTTAAGGCAGAGGACGCCAATGTCAAGACTTAAAAAAGGGATGTTCGACCTTGAAACATGTAATTGTACCTGCCAGCATCTTCCACATGGTTTCCAAACAAAGAATTTAACAAATAACATATACAAATACAAGATGTATTTATACATTTTCATTTGAGCCTTCTTTATTAATTCTAGTTTTTCAGCCCCATCATATACATTTTATATAACATAAATCTAGGTCCCGAAAGGTTTCATTTTCAATTTGCAGTCATTTAAAATGTAAGCTCAAGGTATAGGAAAAACTCATTACACATGAATAAAAGCAATAATTACTCTAAAAAAAGATTTCTATTACATGTTATTTCCATTGCAAATTATTGTAAGAAACACGCACTGCAGTTTACTTGGTAAAGTACAAGATTACAAAGTGTTCAAACAGTTAAGAGGTTTGTGGCATCTTTTTATTGGGATGACTTCAAAGGTTTCTTTGGCAAGTAGATGAGAGGTGACCTTCTTTAGGTCATGGAGCAGTCTGTCCAAGCTGCAGTAAAACATTGTGTCCTGGATGTTTTGTTTGGAAGGGGACATTTGGAAGTGCTGTGTATTTGTTGGGTGTGGGTTACCAAGGAGCTTGCTTTGCTGACAGCCTTCCCTTTTAAGATGCAGCATGTGGAGTTATAGCATTCACTGAACAGTCACATGTTTTTGGCAGCTGCTAATGTTTTGCCGTATCTAGAATGACAATTGTATATCACAACCCCTTTTGTAGTGCCTTTTTAATTTTAGAATGGGCGTTTAATAAAATAGGCCATTCATAGCCTCATAATAGACTATTCAAGCATCAGGTGCCTATGGCAGCTAAAACCAATTTTAGAAAAAGTCATTTTTGTTTAGATTTCATTTTATTTTAGATGAAGATAGGGGCAGGATCTGCCTAAGTGTGCACAGCAAGTTCATTATAGGCAGTATGCACACCTATATATGAAAAAGCAAAAGCTAACAATGCTCCAATCAACAGTTCTTGATTAAAGTATCATGCAGGGTACATGATGGACTGCTAGAGACTTGGACATTTGTGCTTTGTGTAAAGCAGCTCTCCATCATTGTTGCTATCACAGGGTATTTTAACCCTAGCAGCAACAAACAGCACATTTAAAATTTCAAAAAGATCCTGCATTTTGTTCGTGTTTACACAGCCAGATTTCTTTACAGTAATAATATACAAATATTCAGTTGGGCTTTAAATCCACCATGATTTAATGATATAGGTCAAGAAAACATGAACACTTTTAAAAAGATGAAAATGTGTTATAGACACTGTAAAATGTTACACATAGGTGTGCATATACACTTTATTGCCAAAAGTATTGGGATACCCATCCAAATCATTGGATTCAGGTGTTCCAATCACCTCCATGGCCACAGATGTATAAAATCAAGCACCTAGGCATGCAGACTGCTTCTACAAACATTTGTGAAAGAATGGGTCACTCTCAGGAGCTCAGTGAATTCAAGCATGGTACCATGATAGGTTGCCACCTGTGCAATAAGTCCATCTGTGAAATTTCCTTGCTACTAAATATTCCACGGTCAACTGTTAGTGGTATCATAACAAAATGGAAGCAACTAGGAACAACAGCAACTCAGCCACGAAGTGGTAGGTCACGTAAAATGAGGAGCGGGATCAGCACATGCTGAAGCGCACAGTGCGCAGAAGTCACCAACTGTCGGCAGAGTCAATAGCTAAAGACCTCCAAACTTCATGTGGCCTTCAGATTAGCACAATAACAGTGCATAGAGAGCTTCATACAATGGGTTTCCATGGCCAAGCAGCTGCGTCCAAGCCTTACATCACCAAGTGCAATGCAAAGCGTTAGATGCAGTGGTGTAAAGCACTCCGCCACTGAACTCTAGAGAAGTGGAGGTGTGTTCTCTGGAGCGACAAATAACGCTTCTCTGTCTGGCAATCCGATGGACGTGTTTGGGTTTGGTGTTTGCCAGGAGAACGGTACTTGCCTGAGTGCATTGTGGCAAGTGTAAAGTTTGGTGGGGGGGGGATTATGGTGTGGGGTTGTTTTTCAGGGGTCAGGCTTGGCCCCTTAGTTCCAGTGAAGGGAACTCTTAAGGCATCAGCATACCAAGACATTTTGGACAATTTTATACTCCCCCCTTTGTGGGAACAATTTGGGGATGGCCTCTTCCTGTTCCAACATGACTGTGCACCAGTGCACAAAGCAAGGTCCATAAAGACATGGATGAGTTTGGGGTGGAGGAACTTGACTGGCCTGCACAGAGTCCTGAAGCTGATAGAACACCTTTGGGATGAATAAGAGCGGAGACTGCTAGCCAGGCCTTCTCGTCTGACATCAGTACCTGACCTCACAAGTGCGTTTCTGAAAGAATGGTCAAACATTCCCATAGACACTCCTAAACCTTGTGGACAGCCTTCCCAGAAGAGTTGACGCTGTTATGGCTGAAAAGGGTGGGCCAACTCAATATTGAAGCTTACGGACTAAGACTGGGGTGCCATTAAAGTTCATGTGCATCCCAATACTTTTCGCAATATAAGGTATATCTAGGTAAAGCATAATTTGCTCTAACAAGCAAGGTCCAGTTTTTGTGTTCCCTACTATTAATAAAAAAAATTTTGAATACTCTACATTTTATGAGAAAATGTACCAGCACACAGTAAGAGTAACTTCTTGTGGGAAATCAGTAATTCAGCATTCCATGGAATCTTGCTGGAAGGATGGTGACGTCAGTCTCACCTAAACACCAGGAACGGATGGTAAAATATTTTATCTTGTTTTTCTCCAGGCTTTGTTTTTATTTTACTAAAGCACTTTGGCATGGTCGGGTGTCAAAGAAAGCAGAATTTTGGTACAAGATCTGCTTTAAAGCTAAACCCCAGGAACTGTCTGTAGCACAGACTACTACAGCGAATTTTAGCATCCTCAGCAGTCTTCTGCATGTGACAAATAGATAATTATGTGGAGTCAAGCTGGCCCAGTGTAATCCTACAAAACAGATCATTTCTGCTGTTCAACTTTTCACATGAAAAAAAAATTAGCCAGTATGGGAAAATTTAGGTAACCTGATATAAGCCAAGACCAGGGCAGGTGTCTAATCCAATTTAAACATTAAAATAATTATACCTTACAAGAAAAATATCCCTGTGGTCATGAGTATGATCAAATTCTTTGTAAATAATTAATATTTAGGGCCTTTTAAATAGATGTGCAGTGACTATATATTTTTCTTAAAATAAAATTAATTTACAACAGATTTAATACCCTTGTTATGACAGGTTGTGTTTGTGCAACAAAACAGTAAGCAGCAGTGTAGTAGATTGAGAGCTGTTTGCACTTTCTGACATTATAGCACCACTTACTGGCAGAAATCTTTATCTCTAGAAAGCCAAAAGACATATTACGTAATGTTTACTTGTGATCGTTTGCTTCTGTAGACACAGGAATACATCTGTGCTTCAATGTTCATTGGCAAGCTATAAAATACTAATTAACTACTGAAAACATAATAACGTCACTTGACCTATAAAGTAATGTTTTGCAGCGTACAAAAAAGTGCCAATATTCCATTAAGCAAAAGCATATCTTCACTTCCACAAGCAATTACTTCATTTCAAGAACATTGTGGTGACAGAATTAAAATGACCATGAAGACATCTTTGCTTATCCCCATCAGTGGTTCCAACGTATGTGTTTTGTACACAGGCAGGTTTCCACTGACCTCACAGAAAGTGGGGTCATCACCAGTCACTGCAACCATTTTGGGAGGTTCCTAATTCGCATTAGTAGGTGAAACAGATTTTCCACCTTGAGGAATGCTCTGGGTGTGACTTACCCTCTTTGAGCAGAACAGTCCACCAGTACCAATAGCTATAGAACACCTTTGGTATGAATAATAGCAGAGACTGTGAGCCAGGTCTTCTTGTCCAACGTCAGTGCTTGCTTCACAAATGCACTTCTAGAAGAATGGTCAAACATTCCCATAGACACACTCCTAAACCTTGTGGACAACCTTCCCAGAAGAGTTGAAGCTGTTATAGCTGCAAAGGGTGGGCCAACTCAATATTGAACCCTACAGACTAAGACTGTGATGCTATTAAAGTTCATGTGCACGTAAAGACAGGCGTCCCAATACTTTCAGCAATATAGTGTATATACAGTATATATACTGTATATATGCATTAATAATTACAGAGGTGCATTAATTTTCATCTTTTGTATCTGCCTGGAGTTTATAAATAAAGCCAAGCTCTGAGATAAGCAAATAATGTCTAAATATAAGCATGTGTATTCCTATAGAAAAGCATACAAATAGTCTTTGAACCAAGACACCTCATGTATGAGGGAAAGCATGTTAAATGACTCCAACATATTTTCAAACCTGATCTTCACACCTGCAGTGCCAGAAGATCACTACTGTGGGGGATTATCTGCAGGAAAGATTTCTATACTAAGCAGCAGCCAGCAGCACCCGAGAAACATTTCGTAGGTGAGTTATATCCTTGGTACTGCATTCCCAAAAAATTAAAATTAAGATATAGCCAAAGCTTTTTTGGCTGTTCTTCTGCTATGGATCACAGGAATGCATCTGTGACCAGTTTTCAAATGGCAGCGGGCTAAAGCTGGTCCAGGCTCTTAAAAGATCCTGACCATATGGTTGAAACCCACCCAGATGCCTAGACAGGCAGCTGGCTCAGCCTCTCAGTAAGCTACTGAGAGCCTGAGCCAGCTACTTCTCCCCCTCCACAGCCCAGCGCTCAGTGGTCTTTGATTGCTCCGTTCTCAGTCTTAGAAGTGGTGGAGGACATATGCAGTACTGGACTGATGCTGCATCCACCTAGGTGAGTATAATTTTTTTCTTTTTTTACTAAAACCTGAAGTTCTCTTTTAACTAAACTTCAGCTCCAAACAACATATTTCAAATGTGGTGGGCCAGTTTCTGGATGCCTTCTAAGAATCAGTCACATCTATAATAAATAACTATTTGTTAAGATAAAAATCCATATTGTATAGTCTTATGCCTTGTACACACGATGAGAATATTGGATGAATGATTGTCTGTTTTGTTTGGCATCTTAGTCTCGTGCTAGTGAAAAGGTTACTTAAATTATACAAGTTACACAAATTCTTGTACAACAGAAAGAAAATTCTGAATTGATGTAACGTATTTGTATTGTATTTTCAAACAAATACTGTCCTGATTAAATGGAAATTGTATGAGAAAAATTTACATGCGTGTTCCTTCCAATATTTTTGGACAAAAGCCATGCACTAATGATCAGATTATCGTACGATCGCTTCAAAAGCAGCATTGTTTGTACAAATTTCTGATCGTGTGTGCTAGGCTTTAGAATTTGTTACAGTCCTTTGGCTATTAGAAGATGAAGTATATTAGAGGAGAAGTTCTGTTAAGATGGTCATTAAGTGTTACATGTCTGTATTACACATACAGTGTGTTAAAATTCTAATAACATATCCACTAGTAAAAAATCTCTTTAATATAAGTATGCCCACGTACACTTACCACAAGTTCATCAGATATATATATATATATATATATATATATATACATACATATATATTATACTGTGTGTGTATATATATATATATATTTATATATATAGTAAATATCCCATCTATAATCTTTTCCACCCATATGCGTTTACCTGCAGTATATCAGTATATCTAGTAATAAAATTCCTGAAGCCTCACAAAAGTAATATTCAGTGATTGCTGAGTTTAAAAAAAAAGTAGTTCCTTATGAGATGTTTTTCTCAACCCAATGCATCTGGGAAAATAGTCAATAATGTGCTTGCATCAAAGCACTGACTTTTCCCATTTTATTTCAAATTTATAAAATTGAGGTGCTCTCAATGTCCACACAATGGCTGGTTTAAGGTTCTGAGCAGAACAGTCATGATTTGAATCAAACAGCCATGAATGATTTATGGATGGGGTGTGTACAAACGCAAAAAAACAGATGCATGCTCATTGTTTGAGCAATTCAATGCAAAATTTCAGTACTAATATTCTAGATGTATGATCTATTCTCCTTCAAAGGCAGTACAGTGTGAATATGTTTGCACACCTGAGTTCATTTATTCATCCACAGATTGGTGTGTGGGTGAATGAGTGTGTGCATACATATTATTTGATTCAATGAATCATCTCATTTTTCTTTGATTTCCTTGAAAAATGTAAAGTGTAGCACCACTTTTTTCTTTTGTGTATAATCAGGAATCGTTCTCTGAAAATTATTACTTTTTTATGATAATAAGGTTCTCTTTGTACTCTAGGCAACCAGTAGCAAGATGATTTGTAGCAGCTATGCAAGTTACTTAGAGAAGAGTGGCGAGCCCTGCTACCAACACATGACATAGGTGCCTGTTGATAATCCAAGGAATTGTATTAAGTGAAATACAGCACGTATATTCTTCACATTAGGTAGATAGGTCAAATAAATGCATTTCTTTATTGGCTGTGATATGTAAAACTATAATTTACTCATTTCACAGAATTAATAATTAAATGGGCAGAGGTTACTAGTCCCACATGTAACAGGTATCTGCACAGAGTAAATGTATTTATTTATGTAGTTAATTCACCTCCCTGTTATGAAAATACTGCAGAGCATGTATATTGTAAATTGCATGCAATTCTAAAGCTAAACATATATGGTTGAATTCAATAAAGCAGTTACAGCATTTTTTGGGTGGTTTGGCCTCTTTAAAATCTCCTGCGCCCAATACAGCAAAGCCTTACAGAATTAGATATGAACTCAGGTAGACATTAGGGGGGGTTACTAAAACTGGAGAGTGCAAAATCTGGTGTAGCTCTGCATAGAAACCAATCAGCTTCTAGTTTTTATTTTTATCAAAGCTTAAGGCTCCATGTACACGGGACACTTCTGAACGATGGAAACTGACTGCTGAAAAACGTAGGTTAAAAAACGTCTGATTAGCCACATTTGCATACCGCGTTTATGAGCGTTTGCGTTTAGAATTGTTTTTTAAAGATAACCTCAGGAGACCTTCCAAAATGCCCAGAATGCACTGAAAAACAGTAAAAAATTAACTATTTCAGACATTTTGAGAGAAATAGAGAGAGCAGAAGCAGAGAGAGCAGTATTTGTTGCTTTTAGCTGTCTTTTTTTTTGTGGTGTTTGGATGTGTTCCAGCTCATTTCTGTGCAGAAATTATTGCAGCAGTGTCTAACATATTTTCTTTCATGTGAAAACCTCAAAGTATGGTGTACCAGGTCCATTTGAGCACTGGGAAAACGCTTTGCATGCATTATTCATGATGAAAAAAGGCTCAGGACAGCATCTGGGAATGGAAGAGTTAAAAAATGTTCAAATGCAAATGCTTATAAATGCGGTTAGCCATGTTTAGCCGCATTTACACACATTTACAAGTGTTTGCCGTTTGAAACGCTGATAAAATCTACTCCTGAATGCAAGTTTTCTGCGTTCAAAAAAATTACGGTAAACTCAACTGCCTGTAAACGAAGATGTGTACATGGACATCATAGGAAAACATTAGGGAGTTCAGGAGCTGCTGAAAAAAATGCTGAACAGCTCTTGAATGTGAGTTTATCATCTGCAGTGTACATGAGCCCTAACTGTACAAGCTGAAGATAGAAGCTGATTGGCTACCATGTGCAGTTACACTCTCTGGTTTTAGTAAATCTCCCCCATTGCATGAACATGTTCCATTTTCATTGTCTTACCTCTATTTTACTGCTACAGCAGTAGTGCAGTGAGAATACATTAGGGGGAGATTTACAAAACTGGAGCACTCAGAATCTGGTGCAGTTGTTCATTGTAGCCAATCACCTTCTAACTTCAGCTTCTTCAATTAAGCTTTGGCAATAAAGCCTGATAACTAATTGGTTTCTATGCAGAGTTGCACCAGATGTTGTACTCTCCATCTTTAATAAATAACCTCCTTTATGTCTGTACAGTCCAAAAGACACCAGAATTAGACCCAGTGCTCTCAGTAATCATCACTCTAGACTAGGGTCACAACTATGCAGTTTGAGTTTAAGCGGCAAAAACACAGCAAAAATGCACTACATGCTTTTCTGCAGCGTTCCCATTGAAATCTATAAAACCAACAACGCAACGTTTTGCATTTAAAAAAGTCTCTGACCCTTTCCAAAAAATGCATTGGGTGAAAATGTGGCGATGTGAACGTGTCCCATAGGAAATCATGTTAAATGGACTGTACTGCGTTTCTGCAAAATGCTGCAGAAAACACTTAGGTGTAAACCTAGGGTAAACAATGGGTGTTGCACTGGTTGTCCTCAATAAGAAATCATCTGATAGAAGAAGGGATGCTTACAGTGATATTAAAGGTTATTTTTTTTTTTTTAAATTTAAACAACAAAGATGTCATACTTACCTACTTTGTGCAATAGTTTTGTACAAAGCAGCCTCTATCCTCTTTTTTTGGGTCCCCCGCTGGTGCTCCTTCCCCTTGTTGACTACCGCTGGTGCTCCTCCCCTCTGCTGACTACCCCCATAGAAAGCAACTTCCTGTGGGGGCATTTGTGCAGGCTCGCTCCCGGACTTGGCTGTTTGCGTCTATTTAGACACACAGCCTGGCTTGCCCCCCCCCCCACGGTTTTGACTGACAGCAACAGGAGTCAATAGCTTCCATTGCTCTCAGCTAAGCCTATGAGAGCAGGGAGAGAGCTGCTGCAGAGTGCACAGCGCTGGACCAAGAATGGGCTCAGGTGAGTATTCAGGGAGGGGCTGCGTGTGGAGGAGCTGCTCTTAAAAGGATTTAAACCTTAATGTATTGAATGCACTAATGTAAAAAGTTTTTTACCTAACTTTATCTAGGCACTATGGAATCCTCATATGTAAGATGTGTCTTTTTCACACACAAAATTTGTGTACTAAGTGAAACATGATGAAGATATCTGCAACTGGGCTGCAAACAAAAGCAAATACACAAGATCATCTAAGTCAAAGTCAAAAGACTACCACAATTCAAATCTTCGTGCTCCACAGTCTCACAGGAACTGTCACTAGTTGAGGTGCAGCCTTCTGAAGACAGGGAAATCTTATCACTGACAAGAAAAAACACAACAGGGCTCACTCTCCGCATGCATTACCGTGGCATCAAATGCGTTATTATAAAAAAAGTGACAAGTGCATACTCACACAAGGACCATGAAAACAGACATGTAGCCAAGTGAACCAGTCTTAGGTAGTGGGGTCCTGTAGAACAGGTTACCAGCTGTAATAACTGATGCATTTCGGGACATAAGATAATCTATTTACATTGCTGCCATAGCCTTTTTTTAACACGTATGATCCTCTTCATAAAATGATCAAATTAAATCCCTCACAGTTTTATTTAATTTTTTAAATCAGTACTTACCTGTATATGAGCACCACAAAGTAAAAAATGCTATTTTATTCATTTTTAATATTTAAAGTAAAGTTTGCAATAGGAAAGCAGAGGGACTGGCAGGAACACCAGGGATTTCACACAAAGGAAGCAATACAAAGAGAACAGGAAACTTTTTCATCCAAGTACATGGTACAGCAGGCACATAACAGGAATATGAAATGTTGCTGTAACATACACTTTAAGCCTGGGTTCACACATATGCGGTGTGGTACATCACATGTGATTCGCACAGGAACCGCACCGCATTCCTGTGCAAATCACATGCGATTTGTGTGCTGTGCGACTGGCATACATGCAATTGGCGTACATTTTGTATGGCTCTAATCGCACCGCACCGGCAACAAAAAGGTGCAGGACCCTTTTTTTGGTCCGTACTAGAATCGGATTTCATGGGTATTCACACCTATGCGATCCGATTCTGTACATCGCACCGCGTTTTGCGCACCGATTTCAGGGTGTTGTTAACTTAACATACACTCCCGCAGCGGTTCGCATGAACGGGGTGTGATTCTGATGCAATGCTGCGAATTAAACACCGCATCAATTTGAACCAGGGCTCAGTGCTGCAGCATGCATTTGTTTTAGTACAAGGTCATAATTCTACCTTAAGAAGCACTGGAAACTATTGCATGAAATCTGCTCATCTCTGGGTTCTTTCTTGTTTATCAGAGACACACAGTACAGCATGTATAGATCTGCATGCATTAGGCAACTGGCAGATTACCAGGAAGTTAGAGCTGTTTTCAAATAATTCAACAGAAAGACAATGCTTTTATTTAGGAAGACCTTTCTCAGATGTCCTTCTCCTTTCAGAAAGAGGATCTTCTGATAAAGGATAAGAACAATGACTTAGGAATGATCTTTGAAAATGTGCTCAAGTTCAGAAATTCAACTGACAGATGTATGAGCACCTACACGCTATGTTAATTTGTTTGCAGTAAAACAGGCAGTTCTTGATTTGTCATTATGGTCACTAAATCCTGCCCTCTATGTTTGTTCATCTGTACAGTGTCTCTTAAAGCGGAGTTCCAGTCATTTTAGTTTTTATTAAAAGTCAGCAGCTACAAAAACTGTAGCTGCTGACTTCTAATAAACACACATTCACCTGTCCCAGGGTAAAGCGATATTCTCACCCGCGCAGTCCCTTCTCTCCTTCTGTCCTCCATGGCGCCGGCATCTCAACTGTGGGCACCAGGCTGTGACAGCTTGCTGCTTCATAGCCTGGTGCCCACTGCGCATGTGTGAGTCACGCTGCGCTTCCTAATTGGTCCAGCAGTCTCCTGGGACCTGTGAAAGTTCCCAGGAGACTGCAGGAGGGAGGAGGGGGCCGAACTTCTGGCTCACTTCGCCGCTGCAAACTGAGCCGGAAATGGGTACCTGTTTAAAACAGGTATCTGCTCCCCCATCCCTCCCAAATGGTGCAAAATATGGCAGTGGGGGGGGGGGGCAAATAAGCAGAGCTTCTGTTTTTGAGTGGAACTCTGCTTTACGCACAATGGAGCTTTCAGTTAAAATCAGCTAAATACATTCTAGGCATATGAACAGAAGGGGAGCATTTACAAAGAGTGGTACACACATAAAGCTGTGCTGCTCTTCTAAAATGAGAAAACAGGGCAGATCCTGCTCCTAATTATCAAAGCAGTTGCAAACCCCACTGCTTCCCCTCCGTCCTATAGCAGAAATACTGCTACAGGGCAGCAGAGCTGTGCAAAATCATGTATATATACGTTATGTGCATTTCCGGGTAGGAGGCGGGTGTGTGCCTCCCTACTCACCCAGCCATTGGCAGCTACGGATGTCAATCACCGAGATTCCCCGCCGGCACCCGACGATCAGCGAGTAACACTGACAGGGGAGAGACCTGTTTGTAAACAACACAGGTCTCTCTCCTACCAGCAATAACATGCTCCTGTGTATTTCTCTGCCGCCATTACTAGTATAAAAAAATAAAAAATTCCAGTATATATACTGCCATTTGTAGACACTATAACTTTCACGTAAACCAATTAATTTACATGTATTGGGATTTTTTTTTAACAAAGACATGTAGCAGAATACATTTTGACCTACATTTATGACAAAAATTTTTATTGGATATGTTTTATAGCAAAAAGTAAAACTTTTTTTAAATTGTTGCTTTTTTTTTGTTTATGGCGCAAAAAATAAAAACTGCACAGATGATCAAATACCACCAAAAGAAAGCTCTATTTGTGGGGAAAAAAGGACATAAATTTCATTTATGTACAGCGTTGCATGACCGTGCAATTGTCAGTTAAAGTAACGCAGCACTGTATCGCAACAAATGGCCTGGGCAGGAAGGGGATTAAATCCTCTGGAGGGCAAGTGGTTAATTAGGAGACATCTGCTCTGTTTTTTATGCCATGTCTTCACCATACATAAGGAGGGCAGGTCTTTCTTCCCTCCCCCACCCAGCTGAGAGTAAAAGGGAGGAGGAAAGTCTGTTAATCCTGATTTTAATACAATTAACAGACGGCATATAGGCTCGGAAAGGAGTTCTCCCTGCCAACATGCAGGTTCTGCCTGTGTAGTGTGTTGACTGCATGGCCAGGAAGGGGCATGTTAGCAGTCTGCTAGGTTACCGGCAGACAGTTCACATTCTGTACACCGTGTCCAATCTAAAACATGCCGCGATCCTGTTGTTACCTAGGAGTAGAAACCTGCGCCTGTCTCTGATTTGCTCTGAAACAGAACCTGGTACAGGTGGTGCAGTTAGACCTAAAACAGTTCTGTCTGATTTGTTATTGTGGTGCACATCATCAGAGCGACCCAATCTTTCATAAATGTTTGTAGAAGCAGTCTGCATGCCTGGGTGCTTGATTTTATACACCTGTGGTCATGGAGGTGATTGGAACATCCGAATCCAATGATTTGGGGGGGGCGTCCCAATAGTTTTGGCCATATAGTGTACTTGTAAGAAGGTGTAGGTTTCCCTCCATCCAGTAGGTGGCACTGTGCCATTGTACATGTAGCACCTTCCTAGATAGGTGCTAGGATTAGTTAGATTTAGTGCTGGCTCAATGGGTTCAGTGGTGCTTCGTTAACTAAATTTTCCCTCACTGTAACCAGTGTGGCTGTAAATAGCATGTTAGGCAGATCTAGCTGTGCTCACTGTATTCAGTGCAGATGATTAATTAAGTCAGTTCAGTGTTTTCAGCTGCTGCTAGTCTGATCGTTCCCACCTTTTCCAGAGATTGGTACAATTCTGTGGAACATAGGTGTAGAGCGTTGCAGATGGCAGTATGAATATTTATATAACCCTGGTCAATCCCAGTAAGCAGGGTCCTAAAGACTTCTGGGTAACTGCATAAATACTCCGAGAGACTGGGCTTCTGGGTCTTTTCCTAGGGAAGATCAGTCCAGCCTGAAGAGCTGCTGCCCTCCAAGGCAACGCTGCCATGTGCTCGCCTGGATGCTGAAGCTAGAGAGAGCTGACTGAGGGGTTGTCTGCTGAAGATCTAGTCTGGTATCACAGGAGAAAGGTGTCGCATGGATGTTGAAAGGAGGCTACATACAGGAAGAAGTGCTACATACAGATAAAATGAAGAGTCCTCATGGACATGTCATGTCCCCCCATGGACTTTGTGATTGTGCATCTTCTGGTGACCTTTGGCAGCCATCTTGCTTTTGGACCTTATAAATTAGGGTACCTGCAATATTCAGGCATGCCTGGAGCAAGTGGTAAGTCAGGGAGAGAGGCCTTGCATGTTAAGGAAATTAAATAGTGCAGGGAAAGGTTCCTGGAGAGTAGGGTCAGCACAGGGACAATTCCTGCCTTCAGAAAACACTCCAGTATCAAGTTCAGGAACATTTTTATTTATTTATTTCTGGTACTTATATAGCGCCGTCAATTTATGCAGCGCTTTACATACATATATTGTGCATTCACATCAGTCCCTAACCCTCAAGGAGCGTACAATCTAAAGTCCCTAACTTACATTCATACATACACATATTAGGGCCAATTTAGACAGCATTCAATTAACCTTCCAGCATGTCTTTGGAGTGTGGGAGGAAACAGGAGTACCTGGAGGAAATCCACACAGTCACAGGGAGAGCATGCAAACTCCAGGCAGGTGGTGCTGGGATTCGAACCAGTAACCCTAGTACTGCCAGGCAGAAGTGCTAACCATTTAGCCACTGTGCTGCCCCATGGGGTCTTCCTATTCTTAATGTTGTGTGCCATTCCAGCGCAGCTCCAACTACTACCCCTCCAGCAGAAGCCATCCTCCAGTAATACAGGCCCAAGCTTGGTGACATTGTGTAAAAAACAACTATCATTCTGCTTCACCGCATAGCTTTTCACTACTGTCATTATTCATACTGCCACAATATACAAGATCATGAAATAGCAAGAACTCTGTATGTGTGTGTTTTTCACTGATTGGTTACCTTGGGCCTAGACCCCTAGACTCAGAATGTTTGTACTACTTTTTAACACGTTTTGTTTTGATGCACCTGAAATGTATTTAGCTGATTCAAACCAGCTGATTCAAACTGAACGTTTAATTGGGCTTTATGGGTATGTTTAGAGGTTTGTGATCCATGGTAGATCACTTTTCAGAGGCATTTGACAGGCCTCCTCTCTTCCTATTTTAACACTATAGATGCTGCACCACCATGCCACCACTGTGTGCATTGCACGTGCTTGCAGGGCAGTTGCAGTGCAACCCCATTCACTTAAATTGGTCGTGTTTGGAGGTGGTACTATCCAGTGAAGGCAAAAAGGGGTATAATTTTTGCATGTTTATACAGTACACATATCTGGCTGCCTTTGCAGTGGAATATAATTTTTGATGTGTACACCCCTGTCGTACTGCATTTGCAGCTTAAGGAGGGTGGTAAAACCACAGCTCAACTCCCTGTTTTACTGCCCCCTAACTGCATATACAAATGCGACCTAATAATGTTTGTTGGCTTTGGAATCCCAAAGCCAGCAAGTCACTAAAGACATCTATAAAGCACATACAATAGCTTTGCTTTATAAATGTTTGACCATGGTAAATGTGTGGCATTGCAGTACATTTGTTTTGAATTGTACCCTAACACCCCTTGCAAGTGCCCCTGTAGTGCTACCGCTGAAGGAGCCACTTGGTGACTTGGGTTCTGTGTTCTGCAACTCAACTCCAAGAACACCTACATCCCCTCCACACCTTGCTGAATGAAAGTTACTGCAAGCACTTATAAGAACACAAGTATGGCTACCTTTAACTTGGCTGTGAATTAGCACAAGGAGATAGACACAAGGCTATTTAGTGGAAAATTAACTCAGTGTATTGATATGGGTTAGAATAAATGATGTTTCAAGAATCAATATGCACACAGAAGGTAGGTCCAGACACAGTCTGCGAGACAGTATAATCATTATTGAAAGGTAGCTTATAATAGCGTTCTGTACCACTAAACTAGAATCGTATCAATCATTAAATCAGCAATAAACAGTGCACATAAGCTTTAACGGAACTGTGAATAATACTATAGCTAGTTTGGAGTGCATGCTAGGAGAATGGCTAGGATTTGGTGCAATTTTACCCTAATAGGTACCTCTTTGCATAAGCAATTGGTAAGGGTCTCTGTGTAGCAGCTGTAAAGGGACAGTCTTTAGGCCTAACTCTTCAGCTGACTAGTGTTGGGGCCCAGTTGTACCGTTGGTGCATATGAGGATAGACTCAGTCTAGCCTGCAGGCAGTAATAGGGATACTAGATGGCTGTATGGTCAGTTCTTAAAGGGCTGAGTCTCTCTAGCAGCAGATAGTAGATCCCCACAGCAGCAGCTCACCAGTCCCAGTGATTTTGCCATTCACCATCCAGTCACACAGCAATCAGTCCACCCTCTGCTCTGCACCCAGATAACCCTGGCTATTGGCACCCCAAGCTCAGCACCCCGGATCCTGCTTAGGACACCAATATGCAGCAGTAGTTGTGCACAGTTGTGCAAAAAGGCCTCCCCCATGGCATGAAAAATGTTTGACCTGTACAGTAGTCTCCTGTCTGGGGAATGTTCTTCCAAAGCTTGTGATAATCACAGCATAGTCTCTTCTCTGGACTACAGTTCCCACCTGCCGCCTGACTCGGTCTATTGAACTCTTCCTGCTCACCAGCTCCCTCCTCTTTCTGAAACAGCTGTTAACCAGTTTAGCAGGCAGCAGCTAAAGAGAGCAGCAACAGCCAGCGTTTCTCTCATTCTAAGCCAAGCACCTGGCTACACACCCTAAAGCAAGTAATAAATGTTGCAGTGCATCACAACTTACTGATGGGAACACTCTGTATGTTTGAGTGCAGTGTGTTAAAAAAAAGTATAACTATAAATTTTGGTGCATTATGGTCTGTTCAAAATTAGTGGCCTGCCTTAATACAGGGTGTGGCAATGCACTTCAGCAGCACCCCAGGGAAGTGTGAATGGGGCCCCAAATAGGTCCTGGGCAGGGACTGAAGGCATCTGAAGCAGTGAGAACACTGTTAAAATGAATCATGTGCAAGTAAAGAAGTAGAAATGAGTGTTTTTACTCACTCATTTGTCATACATAGGGGTTGATGTGAGATCTCATCCAGCTGAATCTCATACAGCTGAATTTAAAAAATAGGTTTTTCCCCCCGAGCACAAATTCATTTTTGAAATAATACAGCTTTGCTTGGCTAGGGTAAAAAAAATCCTTTAGTAAATCAACACCACTGTACATGAAGGCATTGGGCATTATATTTTAATACTGTCCTCTCCCCCCTGGCAAAAATAGTTTATTAAAGCAGTTACAGTAACTGCAATTCTGAGCCATTTTCTTATTTATTAACACCATTTTAGTTCTTCTTCATCTAAGTGCAGGTAGTATTGATAAGTATGTATTTCCAGGCACTAAAAAGATGGAGATGTACAAAGCTATTTTGTGCTGGATATCAGAATTAAGCTGTTCCGAAGTTTGCTTAGTCACTTCCCTATACATTAAGACAGAGTTTGCTGCTCTAGGGTTTACAAACACTCAGCAGAAATCAGGGCTGTATTTAATACCTCTCACCTCCGCACAAGTAAGTAATGCATCATATTGTGCCCTTGGTCTCTCCAGCAGAGAGCACACAGTAGTACAAAACATGTAAAATGTCTCCAAGTTGTCAGGAAAATGGCATGAATTCTGGCCACTTTGGAGCTGTTTTACGTTCAGACAGCAGGTGCTCTCCAAGATGTGGTTATGGCAACAAAATAAATGATGGATAATTGCTTTTGTGACAACTTGCCAATTAAATTAGACTCAGCAGAATAACATAATGACAATTTGTTATGCTCTGGTGGGCACTAACATACCAATCATAATTAAATCCTATGACTGAAATAGAATGCTCTTCGATGCAGGAATATATAACCCCAATTCCCTCTCAGTGAAACATTATAGGCTCAGACTTGATTTTAATTTCTGTGGGATAATAACATTAGTACACGTCAGAATTTGTTTGCATGTGCATGCATGTGCTTACAAGAGAGCTGAGTTGGAGGTGATTTAACATATTCCTGAGCTAGATGTCACTTCTCATCACTAGAAGTGAGCAGATTTGTTTAGGCTGCAGCTTATTGCGAGCTACAAGGAGATGACTCAGTGCCACACACCGCCACTTGTCATTCATGGATCATAGAATGCTCCTTTGTAACTCATTAATATTCATTAAAATAATATTACCAGTAAAATGAGAACATGCTCTTTTAAAAATATATCATGTAATAAAGGCAAATACTTGGAACATTTGTAAGGTAAAAATAAAAGACTTGTTAACAGTGGAATAATGTGAGTCAAATAAAGTCAATGTCAGTATTGCTAACTGCCAGAATGCATGCTTTTTTGTTATTTTTTAAGAGTAGTTCTCCGTCTTTGATCAGCTTGAGATTCTCTTGATAACTAAGGATTTAATGGGTTTTTTTCAGTAGTGGTACAAGAATCTTCAAACTGAGTGATGTTACATTTGATATAAAGCCAAATGTATATGCAGATTCCCCCAAATTCAGATGTGTCCAGTGAAGGCTACAGCATGCAATGACATTTTATGCACTTTTACTCTCGTGGCAGCTGTTTGGGGAAGGCCCTTTTCTGTTCCAATATGCCCTTGTGCACAAATAAGTCAATAAATACATAGTTTGATGAGCCTGGCTTGGAGAGCCCTAACCCCAACCCGAACCCTTGTCAATTAGTACATTTCTAAAAGGCACCATTGACAAACAGAACATATAAATACTACCTGGTCCCACAGTAGTCACAAATGTTTCAGTGCTTCAGAGCACTTTCAATGCTCCATCAAGTTGTACCCAACAAAGCAGGTCTTGGAATAGCATGGCTCTACTGTAGAAAAGAACCCATGACAGCATCACTGTGGTACTAATCTGAATCACTTGCACTTCTACCTGTACGAAAATCCAACCATATTTGCTATGCTGGAAATCTGGCAAATCCACATCTGACATCTGATTATTTCCTGCAAATTATGAGCATCACGGCCCCTTACATGCTTCCTGAGAGAGGGTCAACAGGTAAGGGTAACATATTGATGACATGGCACACAACCTATTAGGTGCATATTGCCATGGCATAGAAACCTTTATTTGCCCTTTAAAAAGCCCTTCTTAGCAAGGATTCACTGATGGTTAAAGATGGTTAAAGCCATGTCACACTTGCAATTCTGTTGCTGTCAACAACTTGCCTGCGACAAGATTGCTATACAGCGCAGAGAAATAAATACTCACCAACTCCCATGGCATTGGTCCTTCACTGACCATAAAAGAGGGATGTTGGCAAGGAAGATTTTATAGCATTTCCATCAGCAAAGGCCCTTTGGTTTTTAGCAAAGCATATACAGATGCAAAATATTCACATCTCCAAGATGGAGAATTTCCAAGTAGCACAACATATTACAGACCATTTTGAACTGTCTCAGGCCAAGCAACAGTCAATTGCAGAAGCTTCAGCTGCAGGCTTACTAAGCTCAGAGGGACTACCATACTTATACTACTTTCTTAAAAAGTACTGGTCACCTGAATGAATGAATCCTTTAGATTGTAAGCTCCTTGAGGGCAGGGACTGATGTAAATGTACAGTATATGTAAAGCACTGCATAAATTGATGGTGCTATATAAGTACCTGTAATAAATAAATAATAAAATAAAAATAAATGAATGAATGAAAAACGAGCATGGCAATTTCTTAGAAGAGTTACAAAACAAAAAATACATGAGAAAATGTTTGCATCCAAAATTTGTAAGCTACACTTTCATTTACCTCTTATTTATGTGACATCTAAACAGGTATAAGAAAAATGTATTATATTTATAATGTCATTTTATTCACCAGGCATTATATGATTCCAAAAGATTATTTTGGTGTGCTTAAGGTTTCAAAATATCAGAAGAACAAATACTATGTTAATAAGCCCTTCTAAAATAACACTAGCAGCTCAGAGATGTTAATAGGTCAAAAAGTAACTGTGGGCTGGAGGCTTTGTGACCAATGAAATTTGTGCATTTCTTTTTGCTTGCATTTATCCTTAGTAATCAAGAGAATATCAAGCTGCGAGTGCCCTTTATGCATTTTTTAGTAGTGATATCAGATAGAAAAGAGTACCATAAAGGTCAAATAACATAAATGAACAGACATTTAATGTCCTTTATTGCCAGCAAACATCATTATGCTGATCTTTTTTAGTTTCTTCCCATTAAGTTTCTGTCTCAGCCACTTAAAAAAAATTTCAGTTCCCAATTCTGCACAATAGACGTTGAGCTTTCATATTCATTTTTACCATCATGCATGTAAAAGCAAGAAAATGCATCTATGTATGTATGCAACAACTGTACTATAACAGCAGGTACCCAAACGTGCCTGCACATGTACCTCCAGTTAGATGCCAGAAGGAAATTACAGTATTTTTGAAAATATATTATCTTTTTTTACTTGAAACACATGTACACATTACATTTATAGACAATTTTAAGGTCAATTTTGTATTCCTTTCACCTTTTGCTGAAATGTGTCCAGTATATACATAGGGTTTTTTTAAATTTTTAGTTGGCTGAAATGTAACAAAGGAGCAATTTAAAATGGTGGTGCAGTTAGACACACGGGGGTTTATTTATTAAAGCTGGAAAGTGCAAAATCAGGCTCACTTCTGCATAGAACCAATCAGCTTCCAGTTTTATTGCCAAGGCTTAATTGAAAAAATTGAGGTTAGAAACTGATTGGTTTCTATGCAGAAGTGAGCCTGATTTTGCATTCTCCAGCTTTAGTAAACAAACCCCACAATTTTGTTATGATCCCTTCCCCTTTACTGATTGACCATTCCTTATTCTGCATTGTGTTTGTGTGTGGAAGTGACCATCCAATGGAGGCATGGCTTTGCTTCCTCACCTCTGAGTTGTCCACTGATGACTGGTGATATGATGACTGGTGGGAGACTATTTTAGAAGGAGGAAAGGTACAGGAAGCAAACACTAATAGAATAAGTAATGGAGAAACAGAGATTCTGCAGGTAATAGATTGCAGGTAATTAGGTACAGATTCCTCTCCAAGAGCAGTGAGCAGCACTCAAGTGGCATCACCATATCCCCTTCTTAGGCCTCATACACACAGGGTATTTTTGCAGCCACTTTTTGGGGCGTCAGGCCTTTTTTTTACTGCTTCCAAACGCCCCTCCAAGTTATCCTATGTGTCCATGCACACATAGACTTTTGGAAACTTTTAGTAGCAGGGGCGATTACCAGCAGAAAAAAACCCCAGGGCCAGTGCGTCCAGGAGCAGCAGCATTTTGCCAAAAAAAAGTGTAAAAATGCACATTTATTTGCAGGTAAAAAATGTGCATTTATTCTTTTTGTCTGCAGGAGCCTGGAAAGCATTGCACCAGCATTCAGTAGATCGCTGATGCCATGCAGGTCTCCTGCAGACCTGTCAGAATATCTGCTTGCCATGCAGGATGTACATGTAAGCAGACATTCTGACAGGAAGAATGAATGAACTACCATGGCGCTTTGCAGCGCTGTGGTAGTTCATTGAACACTACAAGCTGACAGCTGCTAAGGCTGTTGGAACTTGTAGTCTTTCATTCACAGATGACTGTGAATGAGTGACAGGGTCGTGTGGGCAGAGCCCCACATGGTCACATTTTTAAAAAATTTGACAGCTAGCGAGGGGGGAGAAGCGAGGATCGGAGGGGAGCAGGAGCTGATCTTAACATAACATGTTACATATTACACCCTGAATATGGGTGTAACAAGTAACATGTTATGAAAGGTGAACTTATCCTTTAAGTTGTGTGAAATGCATTACCATCTTTGGAATCCTGTGCTGCATTATCTGTCACTTTTGGAATAAAGAAGCATTGTATAGTATCATGTTGTGGAGTGCAGTCATCTCCTTTATCTTCTTGGTTTATTATGGTGGTGAACCGGGCCAGCACCTGTTAGAAGGGATTGGCACTGGGATGTTTGCATACAAGTTTACACTCTGCAAGACTTCCCTCTGTACATTGTACAATGTCCCCTGCGGACAGTGCTCTCATGCAACAGGGACCTTCTGTTAGTTTATTAGCTGAAGTCTTGACCTGTGTACAAGAGGCTCTAACAGTGGCACTTTCTTCAAGCTGGCTCCACATGCATTATGGTGCTTTTCTGTCGATTCTAAATTGCAATCTAATCCATATATACAGTAAACACACCACAACATACAGATACAAATGCAATTGACTCAAATCACAAAAGATGGCATACCAAAGGAAAAAAAAAGTTATTTTATTTAATCACTTGTTTCACCCCACCCCCACCCCCCCTCCAGCCCAGGCCATTATTCAGATTTCAGCGCTGCTACTCTATGAATGACAATTAC
Organism: Staurois parvus; assembly: GCF_062004578.1. Lineage (NCBI taxonomy): Eukaryota > Metazoa > Chordata > Amphibia > Anura > Ranidae > Staurois > Staurois parvus. The sequence continues at coordinate 4,517,147 of NW_028318002.1, forward strand.
TTAGTCATGCAACTCTGTACCCAAAATACATTTTATTTCCTCTTTTCTGCCAGACAGAGATTTTTTGGGTGATTTTTAATCAACAGGGTTTTTTATTTCTTGCTATATGAAGGAAAAAAGACTGTAATTTGGGGAAAACATTTTGAAATAAAAGTTTCTGTTATAAAATTTTACAATAAAATGATCTTTCTTCATAAATTTAGGCCAAAATGTATTCTGCGGGATTAAGGGGAATGCACATGTGTGAGATTTTTTACAGCCTAGAAGCATAGAGGGGCCAAAAATCCCAAGAAGAATCTTCAGGATTTTTTATGGGCATAAATTACAGGGCTAATTTTCAGACTAACTATCATATTTCTTGAGTCCTTGATGTACCAGGACAGGGGAAACACCCATTAAATGACAACATTTTGGACAGCAAACAGTGCAAGGTATCTTCTAAAAGGCATGGAAAGTCTTGCCACAAGTTTTAGAGAATGTGGAATGAAAGTGAAAAATGTTTTTTTTTCTTTACAGAATTGTTAATGAATAGGATATTTCTAACACAGAGCACAGGAAAATTTAGAATTATACCCCAAAACATGTTCTGCCACTCCTCCTGAGTATAGTGACAGCACAAGTGTGACAGTTTTTTGCCGCTTAGCCACATAGAGAAGCCTAAAATCCAAGGAGCACCTCAAAGCTTTTTAGAGGCATAAATTATGTATCTAATTTCCTGACTACCTAACACATTTTTGGACACTGTGATTGGTGTGGTATAGATAGGAGACACTGTGACTAGCTGCGTTATTAGGACTTGCTTACACAGGTGGTGGTGGTGGTGGGGGGGGGGGGGGGCGGTAAAACCTTGTGACTGGTTTTACTGCCCCACAACCACTGCCTCTTTTAGCTGCAGAGGCAGTGGCTGGGGGAGTACACATGCCACATCTGCATACCTTTGCTTTGCAGCCGTAGCAGGCATTTAGTTCCTCTGTCGCTTACTGTGAATAGTGGTGCTTGTGCAGGGTCCAAGAGGTTAAAGCATATGGTGAGGAGCTGATATAATGCCTTCTCACCACCTGTCAAATGTTCTTCGAAGAGTGATCCAAACACAGATCACTCTTCAGAAAGCATCGTACATGTGAACAAGGCCTTATGGTGACACTGGGACTGGTATGGTGGTGATTGGATACACTGTGACTGGGTAAACTATTAGGGCTCGGTCATACATGAAGTTGGGAGGTGCTAAAACCTCATGGTCAAGGCATGGTTTTACCACATCCCAATCGCTATCCCCTTTAGCTGCAGCAGCTGAGAGTGTAATCATGCAAAGGAAAGCATTGCACCCATGGTAGGAAATATACCCTCTGTCACTTTCGGCAGGTGTAGCATCCACCGATAACAAAGGGGTCAAAGGGGTTAAAGTAGACAGTGAGGAGGCGGTACAATGACTCCTCATTGCCTGTCAAATACTCACTGAAGAGTGATCTGAACACATATCACTCTTCAGAGAGTACTGCAAATGTGAATGAGGTCTTATAGTGAGACTAGTGTGGTGGTGACTGGGGACACTGTGACTGGCTGCAATGGTCTGGTGATATTATACTGTTGTGGCAGGGATCAGAGACAATGACTGGCTGCGCTAACATACAGTGATATCAGAGCAGCCAGACATTGAACATGATCACTGCCACAGTAGTACAATGCCATCATATTGACACTGCAATTGCTCTTGTGACATGTACAAATAAACAGTCACTATGGTGGCATTGTGCTGCTGTGACTATTGATCAGAGACAATGCCTGCTGCACTGACATACATTGCCATCAGTGCAGCAGTCAGTGTCTCTGATCAAGAGACAGAGCAGTACAATGCAGCCAAAGTGACACTGTACTGCTTGGAGGGGAGCAATCTTTTTTTTTAACACTCTGAGTGCTTACTATAGTTCTGATGGCTGTAGTAAGCACTCACTTTTCTCTCACCCAGTTTTCTGGCTGTGAAAGGACATGGTACAAAGCCTGCACCATATGACCTTTGTTTACAACTGTGATCAATCACAGTGATCACATGGTACAGGGCCAGTTTTATTGGTCCTGTACCCTGCATTATGATCCACTGTGTCTGAAGGACATAGTGATCACAGAGCATGAAGGTTCAATGTGGGAAGCTGTATAGATATACAATATTGTTCCTGTCATGCCATTTATGTAAATGGACAGGAAGTAGTTAATTTACAGATATTTTTAGTCCAAGGCGATTTGGAAGTCACATGGCTGAAAATAATTATCCTTATCCTTTGTTAAATCTTTGTGAATTCAATCTATTTTGTATTCTGGTGCACTATATAGGATGAAAATAGCATAGATGAGTTTTTGTATGCATGTGGCTTTAATAAAGGCTCATTTTAAATAAATGGGCTGCCTTTAACATACTTGAATGGATCCTTAACGAGCCATGGGCTGCCTTAATGCACTAAAAAATGTGTGCTTACACGAGTATTGACGAGCACACAAAGGTGAGAGCAGAGCCTCAATAAAATTTGTAACATCTACAGTAATCACTAGTTGATGCCATGTAACTATTTATTATACTTAATGTAGGTAGCCCATGTAATCACAAAGTTATTGCTGAATAAGCCCATAGCTGAAATCCAATTTTTTTATGATGTTGTCTTCTAATGTCAATAACCTTATCAATGTATTTTATTGTTTTAAGAGTTTGCTTCTATAGTTTGGCATTATAAATAAGCACACGGGGATAGCCATATTTGTGTAATTTTTATGTAACCAGGCAGTTATGGTGTGGTGGATTTAAAGAAACCAAAAAGCCTTCCACTAAACTAGCATGGAGAAAAGTAAAACCTCCTTAAAACAGAAAGTATCAGCAAGTATCTTTAAGTCTCACTTTCATTACATTTGTTTAGTGATGTCCCAAAAATCAGGAGTTTACAATAGTGGATCTAACTTCATCATACAGGCTTTATTGCATTTAGGTGTCCTTTTATGACACAGAGAATAGCTGCGATTCAACGGATCTCAGCTATTCTCTAGTCATTCACAGTTTATGACACTCAGGAGATCATGTCAGCCCTTCACTGGAGATCTGTGTTCTCCCTCCAGATTCTCCAGCCCAGAGCTGGAGAATCAGAGGGACCGCAAACTAAGCAGAGATAATTTACCTCTGTTTAGTAAACTGATCTTTTACTGTAATCTTGTGAGATTATAGTAAAATCAGCCGTTTTCCAGAGTTTGTAGACCGTTCTCCAGCGTTTGGAGACCGTTCTCCCTTCGTTTGGAGAACTGCTTCATAAACTGCATTCACAGGAGAACTGTGTTCTCCGAGAATGCCAGAGAACTGAGCAGCGATCTATTACCGCTGGTTCATAAATGGACACCTTATTTAGAAATAAAACAGCTAAAAATCTACCATAGCATTTTTTCAGGCTCTCTTTTGCAATTAAAACAAATCTCTAACATAGTACTCTAAAAATTACAAAAACTATAGAATTCAATCAATCATGCTGTCCAGTTGTCAAGACCTTATTCTGAAAAATAATTTCTTTCACCATCAAATGCAGATCAAAACAGTTAAGTACTGTATTTTCCCTACTCCTTCTTATAGCCATCAAAAACTCTTTGTAGATCCTGTCCATTCCCTAAGCAATATCATATACACCTGTTTTAGGGTAATTGAAAAATGGCTAGAATTTTGCCCTTGCAAAACAAAGACTCTTTAAATGTAAATTTGCTCATCATTCCTACATCTCAGAATTAAAATGCACCATATTCTTAATAAGGCTAGCTTCACATCTATGCAGGTTGCAGCTGATGCAGTTTTCTTCATTTTACATTTCTGAACATGCATTTTTGACACTTTTTTAATGCATTTGGCAATTTGCATTTTTTGGAGAGGATTTTGATGGGACTTTTCACTTTCTGCAATCTAGTAGAATCAAAGTTGCATCAAAGTAGTGCAGGAACCTTCACGTGTTCAAAGTTGCTTGTTAGGTTTTGGTTTACGGGCTAGGGTTAAAAGTTAGAGTTAGGGTTAAAATTTTAGGGTTAAGGGCTAGGGTTAAGTTTAAATGTTAGGGTTAAGGGCTAGGGTTACGGTTAAGAGTTAGGGTTTGGTTTAAATATTAGTGTTAAGGGCTAGGGTTAGGGTTAAATGTAAAGGTTAGCTTAAGGATGGCCCTTAACCCTAACCCTAACATTTAACCCTAACCCTAGCCCTTAACCCTAACCTTGGCCCTTAACCATAACCCTAGCCCTTGACCTCAACCTTAAAATGCGACTTTGGACACATAAAGGTTTCTGCGCTACTTTGATGCCACGTTGATGCTACTGGAGTGTCAGAGAGTGTAAAGTCGCATCCGAGTCGCACTACATGAACAGAACTGTCATACTTTCCTATTAGCAAAAAAACTTCAAAACACATAAAAAATTCAACGATTGCGTTTTTGGTGTGGGTCCATTGAATCTCTAACATGCAAAACGCAATCTGCTGCAAGAAAAAAAAAGTCCCTGACCCTTTCCTAAAAATGCACCGGCTCAAAAAACACAGATGTGAGCTAGATCCATAGGAAATCATGTTAAATGGACTGTAGTCTGTTTTTGCAAACTGCAAAACGCACTGAAATATGCATAATTGTGAAACTAGGGTAACTGTATGAGGTTAAATGCAATTAACTGTTTTCTAAATGACAAAAAGATCAACTTCTGAAAAAGTTTTTAGAATTGTCTTGGCTTTGCCCATACCTCCACCAATGGTAGGCCAATGAGGTAATTGCAACATTTAGGAGTCTAGGGGAGTTCATGTGTACATGAGGCCTTAGGCTATAAATAGGGAGAATATTTTACTTCCAACAGCTGTTGTTCACTAGAATGTCCATGTGCTTTTAAAACGTTAAGTGTCCATGTTTATTGTTGCAGTTAGCCTTCTTTTTGGCTGCTGACCCTTCAAGTAATCATAACAGCAAAGATGTATACCAGCATCGGTACAAGCTACCACACTTTGGGAATTTCTGCCTCGGAAAACTTCACACAGATGGGTCTGGGAGTGTTTTATGCTAATTCTAGACAGTAAGTAAGTGAAAAGACAAATTATTTTATATTACTCCCATGATTTGCATCTTTTTAAGTGAAACAAAGTGTTTCCACAAACCGATGAAGTCTTTCAGGAAAATGTCCTTTTTATTAAGTTGTTATGAACTGTACATTGCTTTTCTCATATATGACACTTGGCATCCCTAGCACAATTATTGCACTGTAGCTGTGACTCAGAATTAATAAAATGTCAGTAGGTGAAGGGTCCAGCTTTAAATTTTCCCTGTTATAGGATATGTGACATTGCTTTGTGAATAATACCACCTCATGTCCTCAAGACTTAACTAGCATTGATCGATTATTTAAGAGGTAAAAGGGTGATTTGATATATTAGTGCTTTATAAACCTCAGCGTTGCTGAATCAATTACGTAGTACTCAATGAGTTATATTGTTTCGCTCAAGAGCTCAATGGCAAATTGAGAGCAAATTTCAGGCTATGAATCATTTGACATATACCGCAGCAGGGAAGCAGGAGGGCCCTGTGGTGTGAATGCAAAGCAATCGGACCGCATGACGTTATGATATGCAAATAATGATATTGTCCCCATTTGTCACACAGATTATAAATCACACACATCACTTATCGATAGAAGTAAAACCAACTTCTCCAGATTAAATCTAATGAACTCTGTTTTGATTTATTATCATGCAAAAGTAAGACAAATTTGTGCTGTGTCTTACTTGATATTTACTAATGACCATCTGTATATAACCTAAGTAGAGTTTTTTACTTTAAACTTTTAACATTTTTAGCTATTTAACTGTAACAAAAATATATGAGTAAGCACATCACAAAGTTAACGCCAAAAATTATTTTTTATATTATGCAACAAACATATACATTTTGCTTCTTCATTATAGGAGTGCAGTGTAGAAGGAGCTTTGGTTTGATCAAATGAATTAGAAGATACTCAAACAAGGTGACACCAGGTCAAAGATGAGGTATTAAAGACAACCCATCATTTGGGGGTACAGGAACCACTTTTTGTGTATTTTAGAACTCCCACAGTATACCCTAGAGGTGAAATACACTTAAAAAAGAGGTTTCTGTACCACAAGACATGGTCCTTCTCACTTCTTTACCTCTGTGTGTTTTTGGGTATCTCTTAATTCATTTTTTACAGGTACTTATATGGAGCTGACAATTTACACAGCGCTTTACATATATATATTGTACATTCACATCAGTCACTGGCCTCAAAGAGCTTAAAATGTAAGGTCCCTAACTCACATTCATACATACACATACTAGAACCAATTTAGATAGGAGCCAATTAACCTACCATTATGTCTTGGGAGTGTAGGAGGAAACCAGGGTACCCCAAGGAAATCCTTTATTTATTATTACCCATTAATCACTTTATTAACTTACTAGTAGTACAAGGGAACTACTATATTCTATGCACCCTTGTGAAGGTTAGGCAGATGATGCTTTAACCACTTCAATACAGGGCACTTTTCCCCCCTTCCTGCCCAGGCCAATTTTCAGTTTTCGGTGCTCCCACGCTTTGAATGACAGTTACTCAATCATGCTACACTGTACCCAAACAAAATTTTTATCTTTTTTTCACACAAATAAAGCTTTCTTTTGGTGGTATTTATTCACCACTGGGTTTTGTATTTTTTGAGGTATAATTAAAAAAATACCGAACGTTTTGGGAAAAAAACATGTTTTTCTTTTCTATTATACAATTTTGCAAATAATTAATTTTTCTACATAAATGTATTACAAACTTTATACTGCTACATTTCTTTGGTAAAAAAAAACCCAAATCAGTGCATATTATGTAGTTTGTGTGAAAGTTATAGAGTCTACAAACTATGGTACCAATCATTGAAAATTGATCACACCTGATCACACTGATGGTATATATTATTTCTTGAGGCCCTAACATACCACAACAGTACAAATGACCCATTTTTGGAAAGTAGACAGTCCAAGGTATTTAGTATGAGACATGTTGAGTTTTTCACAGTTTTAATTTTTTCCCACAATTCTTTGGAAAATGAATACTTTTTTTTTTTCAACACAAAATTGTCAAGTTAACAGGTTATTTTTGACATACGGCATAGGCATACTTGCAATTTCACCCCAAAACACATTTTGCTACTCCTCCTGGGTATTGCGATATCACATGTGTGAGACTTTTTCACTGCCTGGCCACATGCCTGGCTACTTGAATGTTGGAAAGATCCAACATTCAAGTAGCACCTTCTGGCATTCTAGGGGAATAAAAGGGGCAGAAATAACACATCTAATTTCCTGACTACCTATCACATGTTTGAGGGACTGAAGCACCAGGACATTGGAATTACCCTCAAAATGAATCCATTTTGGAAAGAAAACATCCCAACATATATTCTAGGAGGCATAATAAGTATTTTGAACATGTAATATTTTTCAAAAGTTTATGGAAAATGTGGAAAGAAAATGTAAACTTTTTTTTCACAAAAAGTTGTCAATGTATAAGATATTTCTAACACACAGGATGTAAATACCAAGAATTACACCCCAAAATACATTCTGCTACTCCTCCTGAGTACAGTGATACCACATGTGTGAGACTTTTCCACAGCTTGGCCACATAGAGGGGCCCAACATCCAAGTAGCACCATCGGGCATTCTAGGGGCATAAAAGGTATAAAATTACACTTCTGTTTTCTTGACTATCTGTCACATTTTTGAAGGCCCTGGAGCACCAATTATATATCCCAGACAAAAACATATGTGTGGATGAATCACTTGTCCACTTTACTGGCAGGCTGTGTTTCAAGCAGTTCATCCCCAGCAAAAGGGCCCGATATGGGGTGAAACTGTAGTTTTGTGACAGAAGCAAGAGGTTTGTGTATGCATTCCATGTGTATGAAGGAAAGGACACCCAGCTGCATCCCCCTCAATGCCCAGATTATATTGGAACCATTGGGAAAATCGTTTGGGAACTTGTTTTCCCCTTCTTCAATACAGGTTACCATCTGTATGTGGATAACTATTATACCAGCTTGCCTCTACCGGAATCAACCACTAGCTTGTGGCACCATGAGAGCTAGTAGGAAGGGCTTCCCACAAAGGCTGGTAAATACAAGACTACAAAGAGGGGAGTTGGTGTGTTTGCGGAAAGAGGACGTATTGGCTATGAAGTGGAGAGACAAAACGTGATGTATATTTTCTTTCTTCATTTCACAATGACACCTTTATGCAAATCGACAGAAGGAATGGCCCAGCCCAGAAGCTCGTACATGAGTACAATATGTTCATGGGGGAAGTTGATCTTAATGACCAGATGATCCAGCCCTACCTTGCAACAAGAAGAACCCACCATTGGTACAAAAAAGTCTCAATTTATTTTTTCAGTTTGGCTGTTTATAATTCTTATGTGATATACCATAAATCCATTGACTCCCAAAACCTTTCTGAAATACCAGGGGGATATTATCACTGCCTTTGCATACCCAGGAGGCCCACCAGAAAGCATTCGCTCAGATTCAGTGAGCAGACTCCATGAACGCCGTTTTCCTGATAAAGTCCCTCCCAGAGAAACAGGCCAAAAACGTAAAAAAAAATGTTGGGTGTGCTCCGAAGCAGGAGTTAGACACAATTTACTATTGTCCCCAGTGTCCTTCCCAACCAGGCCTCTGCATAGGGGAATGTTTCCACCGTTACCATACATGTCTGCAAAATGCCTTTTCTCATTTTCCTTCACACTCATCATGCCACTGTCTGCTTCTGAACTGACCCTGGCCTGTTATTTGACCACGCCTCTGCCTGTCACCTAAACTGACCATACTTTTGCCTGCTTGGAACTGACCCTGCACAATAGGTGGATGCCACTGCTCTACGAGTGGATGCCACTGCACTACTGGTGGTAGCCTGCTCCTCGCCAGAATGCCTTCATTTGGTGGGCACACTTTCCTCCTCCTCTGATTCTGTTACAGTCCCACTACTTAGCATTGGCTCGTAATCAGAATCAGAATCAGAATCTAACACAGAGAGCTCCCTGGTGCTCTTGTCGGTCAGACTTATAATTTGGTATGCCTCCTTACAGGTAAATATCTTTTTAGACATACTGGTGACTGTGGGCTGTGGTGACACACTGCTGTGATGGAGACACTGGGACAGATGTGGGTGCGCTGCTGAGTGCTGATGTGGCTGCACTGACGGGTGCCGATGAGGCTGCACTGATGGGTGCTGATGAGGCTGCACTGATGGGTGCTGATGTGGCTGCACTTATGGGTTCTGATGAGGCTTCACAGATGGGGCTGCACATATGGGGCAGCACTGATGAGCCTGCACTGATGGGTGCAGATAAGGCTGCACTATTGGGCACTGATATGCACTGATGGGTGTTAATGAAGCTGCACTAATCCACTGCACTGATGAGGTGGCACAGATGAAGTGGCATTGGTAAGCTACACTGATATGATTGTTGGTGATGCAGCTGCACAGATGGGTGCTAATGCGGCTGCACAGATGGGTGCTGCTGCGGATGCACAGATGGGTGATGCTGAGGCTGCACAGATGGGTGCTGATGTGACTGCACAGATGGGTGCTGATGCAACTACACAGATGGGTGCTGATGCGGCTGAACTGATGGATGCTGATGAAGCTGCACTTATGGGCACTGATGAGGCTGCACAGATGGGTGCTGATGAGACTGCACTGATGGGTGCTGATCAGGCTGCAAAGAATGGACACTGATATGCGCTGATGAGTTTGCACTGATGGGTGTTGATAAGGCTGCACTGATGTGCACTGAAGCACTGCACAGATGAGGCTGCACAGATGGGGCGGCACAGATGGGGTAGCACAGGTCAGCTACACCGATGTGATAGTTGGTGATGTGGCTGCACAGATGGGTGCTGATGCAGCTGCACAGATGGATGCTGATGCGGCTGCACAGCTGGGCACTGATGTGGCTGCACTGAAGGGTGCTGATAAGGCTACAGTGACGGGAGCTGATATGCACTGATGAGGCTGCACAGTTGGGGCTGCACTGCTCAGCTACACTGATGTGCACTTATGGGCACTGATGAGGCTCCACTAAAGAGGCAGCACTGATGAGCGGCACTAATGGGCACTGATGAAGCAGAGTCCTGCACTAATTAGGTGGCACTGATGGGCGTTGATAAGGCTCCACTGATGAAGCAGCACTGATAGGTGGCACTGATAAACAGCACGGGACACTGTTTGGACACTGTGTGATACTGTTTGGGTATGTGTGACAATGTTTGGGCAATGTGTGACACTGTTTGGGCACTGTGTAACACTGTAATGTAGGCAGTAACTCACTGTGAACGGCACAGACGAGTGTGAGGGAAGGAGAGCTGTCAACCTCACGATTACCCGGAGTGTTTACATTAGTGATCACGTGTCACTGGACATAGCGATCACGTGGTGAAGGGCTGCTGTGATTGGCCCTTTACCTCAATCTGTGATGTGCTGTGTCCAAGGTACACAGCAGTCACAGACACGTCCAGATGTGCGCCACAGGAAGCATGCAGGGAGCGCGTTCTCGGGTGGACATCCATGGATGCCCTCCCAGAACTAGAAGACCGCGCTGTAGCTGTCTTTCAGCTATAGTGCGGTCAAGAACCAGTTAAAAAAGATATCTGCATCTCTGATGTACCAATACTATTAAAATGTTTTGTTGAAAGATTAAAAAAAATTATTTGCAGAGAACGTTGTTTTGTGCTTAGTCATAATATTTTATTACAATTGATTTGTTCTGGAGCCTTATAAAGGATTGCGCTCTGGGGAATTGAAGCACCCTTTGTACTTTTTGGTAATGAGTATAATTTGGAATTTGTGTGGAAATGACTAAGGATGAGTGAATGTGTCTCGGATCAATTTTCAAAGCACTTGGCAAACCCATTGTAAAGTCTGAAAGTTGCAAACTTAAAATTGAACCCCACTGATGTCTATGGAGATGAATCTTGAAAATTAAATTTGAAAATTAATTTTGAAGGCTGATAGGTAAGGGAATTTCAAAGGGCATGGGGAGCTCAGCACTGCCATGCGGAGCATGCACCAATGCAAAAAATTAAAAAATTAAAAAAACACCATGAGAGGAAAGGATTTATAAAACTTCAAAGATGACATGGGGTAAACATCAATCTTTTCCATTACATGATTGAGAGTTATCTTTAAGCTGTATGTGGTGTTATGGAACAATAACATTTTCAGGGACAACAACAGCAACTCCGTACTCTGGCTTTACATATTTTGTATGTGTAAGCAGCACCCCAATATTATTTATTTCAATGCAAAATGGAAGGCTTTAAGGTAGTTTTGATTACAACTTGATTTTTTATCCAACAGTAATAGGTCTGAATTGACCAGTGGAAATAGCAGCCACAATCTAAAAGCTATAGAAAAACTCCAACATGGAGGCTCCCATAGAGTGGAGTTAGGGGCCACACTACACATATGGGCTCTGACGTGGCAGTGTGACTTCCATGTGTACAATATTTACTAATTTCTTAATGTAAATTGTTAGTGTAATTTTTTTCTTGCCTAGCTGGTAAGTGTGCTTTGATTTTTTTCTGTTTTGTTTGCTCTGTGCAAAGCCCTTCCACTGGGGCCTTACTTTAAAAACTTGTTATTAATTAATTAGAGCAGTTGGTATTTTTCGTTTAGCTTATAGGAAAGGCATTGGTACAAAGCTGAGCGTTTTAATAAAACAAAGTGGCAAACAGTTTGATGGTATAGTTTTTGAGCTTTCTGTTTTTACAGTACCTCACTACAGTATATTGCCCTACAGTGGAACTAAACTCATTTGAACAATGTTGTCTTATTTTGACCCTCCCCCCCCCTTACGCAAATGCTAACATAATTTATTCAAATTTTATGTCACCCCGCCCCGTGTGACATCATTGAGCCAGCATGCCCCGGTCGATGATGTCACCCGGTGGCTCCACCCCTTACATATTTAAGAACTGTCAAGCCAGTGGAGCCATCATCGAGACCGGAGCCTTTTTTTATATCTTTTTTCAGGCCAGTGGCGGGCATCGTGATTGATGTTGGATCTACTTCTTTTATTTTCCTTCTTTTAATAAAGGACTAGTCAAAGACTGTCGCCTGTCTTTTTTCACATAACAGTTTTTTTTGTGAATGGGTAGCGGTACCATATACCCCATACTCATTCACATAGGCGGGGAATCTGGGGGCCCCCTTGCTAAAGGGGGCTTACAGATTCCGATAAGACCCCCCACCATAGCCCAGGATTGTGGGGAAGAGGCCCTTGTCCCTATCAACATTGGCAGCGCCATGTTGAGCGCATGTGGCTGATATGGTTCGGAGGGGGGAGGGGCTCACTCGTCCCCACCCCTTTCCTGACCTGCTGGGCTGCATACTCACATAAGAGTCTGGTATGGATTTTGGCAGGTCCATATGAAATTTTTTGTGTTATTTTGGCATGGGGGTTCCCTTCAAAATCAATACCAGACCCGAAGGGCTTGGTATAGAAGGACGGGGGGACCCAACGCCATTTTTAAAAATAATTTCTTTAATTGCCAGCAATTCTTTCTTTTACATTCAGCTGTCAGTGGGGAGCCTCGCTGACAGCTGAAACAATAACGCATGTTTTTCACTATTAACATACCGCATGACTTGATAAAGTAACTTATGTGGTGTTTTAGTAGCATTTTTATTTTAAATGCTATGCGGTATCCTACCGCATACTTGGATGCGGTAAGATACCGCTTAATGAATTGTGTTCTAAGTCACAAATTTGCAGCACATGTGCAAAAAAGGCTGCTAGGCATTATGTGTCCCATCCACCAGAAGCTGGTGGCAATTGCATGGTTGCCAATATTTACAAAATGTTTTGAGGGACACCTTTTTTCTGCATGTCCAGAAAGCCATGGTAGGCAGAGCATGTACTTTAATTATGGGCGGGGCATTCATTTAAAATGGGTGTGGTTCTACCAGAAGCATATTATTAACATATTAATTTATTTGTTGCAGGTATATCTATAGCGCCTACAACGTATTCAGTGCTTCACATACAGTATGTAACATTTTGATTTTTAAAATACTGTATATACAAGAAGGTTTATAAGAACATAGCTATTTTTTCCTGAAAATAAATGTTTTATAACAGAGAGATAGCAGAGAGATATAAGGGCTCATGTACACTGCAGCTCCTAAACTGACGTTCAGGAGCTGTTCAGCGTTTTTTTCAGCAGTCCCTGAAATCTCCCTAATATTTTCCTATGTGTCCATGTACACATAGTAATTTACAATCGTTTACAGGCAGTTGAGTTTACAGTTGTTTTTTTGAATGCACCAAACTTGCGTTCAGGAGTAGATTTTACCAGTGTTCAAACGCTAAATGCTTGTAAACGCGGTTAACCACGTTTATAAGCATTTGTGTTTAGAAGCATTTTTTAACTGTTCCATGTCCAGATGCTGTCCAGATCCTTTTTTTATCATCAGAAGTGCATGCAAAGCATTTTCCATGTATTCAAATGGACCTAGTACACCAGCACAGTCAGTTCCAGGTTTTGCGTGAAGGAAAAAATGGTAGAACGTGCTGCATTATGCTCATGATGGGATCCATAGTGCATACAACCAGAAAAGACAGGTCATCTCAACATACACTGATCTCTCTGCTTCTGCTCTTTCTATTTCTCTCAAAATGTCTGAAATAGTTCATTTTTTACTATTTTTCAGGGCATTCTGGGCATTTGGAAAGGTCTCCTGAGGTTATCTTTTAAAAAACGCTTCTAAACGCAAACGCACATAAACGCGGTATGCAAACGTGGCTAAACTGACATTTTTAACCTACGTTTTCCAGCAGTCAGTTTCCATCGTTCAGAAGAGTTTTCCAAACGCCCCATGTACATGAGCCCAAGCAGCACGTCCATGCTGCCAGGAGAGAGATCTATGTTGTTTACACACAAGTCTCTCCCCTCTCAGCTTTGCTGACGATCACCGAGTCTCGGCTGAAAATCACCGGCTGGGACCCGGTGATTAATATTCTCGGGAGCCAGTAACAGCGGAAATGCTGGAAATGCAAAATCACGTATATTTACGTAGCTGCACTGCAGCAGTATATCTGCTATGGGACAGCGGGTAAGCGGTTAGCTAGCTATACAGAGAATAGAAAGCCTGTTGGGGGGATTTCATGACTGCCCTTCACTGCGACTAGACTGACCGAGCAAACTCAGTGTCTGCTGAACAGCTCTAACTCCATCTTGTTCTGGATAAGATATGACAGGGCAGGGCAGGTGAGGAAGGGGCTTGGCAGATAAAAACAACAACGGTCCTACTCACAAGCTGTAGATGAGGAGAGCACTGTAGTGGAGCAGAATAGTCCATTCTGGGGCTCCAGGCAAGCATGTCAGGAGGATGAAAATACCGCGGGAATGCTATGCTGACTCTGATTGGACTGGCCTCCCACTGATATCACCGATGGAGTCTGCATATCATAGGGCAGCAGCGTCCCCATCCCTGCCCACTCATACAGCATAGCCAGTAATGAGGAGGAAGCCTCCTTCTAGGGGGTGTTCCCTTCAGTCCTCCACCACAGAGCAGGGCTAATGAAAGTTACTGCTGGAGGAGGGGGACGAGACTTGTCCCGATCTCTGTCTATCTACATGAGCACCAGTAAATATCATTGTTTACTCCGATGCGAAGGCACACAGCTGCGGCAGGTAATGACACTAAAAAGGCTGGTGTCAGTGAGCGGGTCTGATTTCCAGAGGTCTGGCCAGGACAAAGGCATGCTGGGACATTTTATTAACCTCCCTAGCGGTCTGATTATGTCATTATTTCTGTGCTCAAAGCGGTACATTTTTTTGCATGGAAATATGTTGTTTTTTTATTGTAGGCCTGTAATTTTTAGGAATAACTCACTGAAATCTGTCCAAACAAGAGTCTAGTAAACATCCCGGATATGATAAAATTTGAAACACGAAATCATAAATTATAGTATAATAAATAATCAGAAAAAATTATAATATAAAAATAATACATTTAATTCAATAATATAATCAAACCAAAAACACTGAAATTTGAAATATAGCGCCAAGTTAGCACATCACTGAGCTTAGTTGCAATATCGTTTTCAGTGTCTGATGACGAATTTCCCCACGAATCGTTATCACTCAATTCTGAAAGTAATTCTAATTTACTATCACTGTTCTCTAGCTGGTCTAAAGCCACTTTTGACCTAAAGGGACGCTTTTTGGACGCCACTTACATTTCTGTTTCCAGTCAGAAAGAACAGTAAAAATGCAGGCAGGGCACAGGACAAAGCACTAGGGACAAAATGTATGTGAAATGCTTTGATACAGTAATGTTTTACTATGTGATTTTAGTGTATTGAGTGAATGTCACTTTTAAAATTTATGAATTTCCCGCAGGTTCCATCCCCCGTACGTCGGTTGGAGGAGATGGCCGGGGACGCTGCAGGGGGGACATCGCAGGAGCACAGGACAAGGTAAGTGAAACAGGGATCCTGGAGCAACGCTGCAGGGTAATCCTGAGTGTAGCTCGTGGTTTCTGCTTGTGGTGCTGAAAGTTAATCCTGAGCTACACTCGGGAATACCACCAGGGAGGTTGATATCCGTCAGTGTCCCGTGTAATTTGTGACTGTTGGGAACTATCCATTTGTGTGGAAATCCACCATGCATACAGAAATCTTCTGCTGATGTCTTCCATCTTCCAAATGCCTGGAGACCAATGGTGCATCTGCACATGAGCAGTTTTTTTTTTATATTGTGGCACAGAAGAGGGGTGCGGGGGGTGGTAGTTCAGAACCGGTTAAGTTCTGCTTTAAAAGTTTAATGTCAAAACAGAGTGCATTCCAGAATCAGTCTTCATTCTGAAACAAAAAATAGAGTGTATTATTTCAGGGACAATAGCCACACATATAGTACAGTGGCTGTAGAGTATGTAAGCAACTTGATTAAGCTACAATGTAAGAAAGAATGACAGAAGAGTTTTTATCATGAACAAAAATAAGAGTTGATTATTATTTTACTGACAAGAGCCAGAAATATTGAAACTATAAGCCAGAAATGTTGTACAGTCAATACCCAATATGTAAGCAGCATTTTGTGGCCACTCTTTTATAACATATTGCTTACCCCTGAAGGAGCCGCTTGATGTGTCGTGTCCTCTCTTCCTGTGCTCACAACTCTGCTAACAGCTCTGTACTCTCTGACACACCTGGTTGGGCTAAGGATATAGATGCAGACACAAGTGCGTATAAATAACCCCTAACACAGTAACACATATACACCAGAAAATTACACAGACTTGTTTAAGTATCAGTCAAATACTGTATATTGTATACAGTAGTTAACAATCAAACACTGGCAAACGATAATATCGTAGGGATTCACTGAGATGAGTACCAAGCTGCAAACAATGAACATTTAATAACCCACCGCTTTTCTAAACCTACACAGGGTGGCCTAGATAAAGAGAGTGGAGAGGACTTATAGGTGGTTGGCACAGCTACAATCAGCAGTCAGTAGTCTGCATGCACTAAATTTTCTGCTGGCGAGCTAATTGGGGCCCAAAATCTTGCATTGAAGCACTCTAGTTAGTGCCCCTTTAATAGTTAATTGATGCAAAAGTCAAGTGTTCCTAACCGGCAAGTCTGTCCCTCTGTTAGGTTTCAGTGCATGGTTGACCAAGGGCCTCTTACCAGTCCTGTATAAGCAGAGACTTTCCCTCCCAACGCCAAGCACAAAGGGCTTCCTGCTTTCTTTCTGGTGGTATCCTCACTATGTGGCTCTTTACTGCTCCCCTCAGTCCAGGTCATGATCCAAGGTTCAAGGATAGCATACAAAATAACCACAGATTTTGTACAGGTGAAGCAGTAAGAGACCTTATTAGGTCACAGTGAAAGAAGGAGAGGTGAGGCAGGCTTTATCATGAAATAAAAGTTAGAGTATATATTTTCAGAGACAAATACAACAAACATTCTACATTTGTTGGAGAGCATGTAGACAGCTTGATTAAGTTGCACAGTAAGAGGGAAAGACAAGGTGGTATTTATATTGAAATAAACATCAGAGTGTATTATTTCAGAGAAACAATAGCCACAAACATTGTGTGCCTGGATTAGGATGAAAACTAGGAGACAGAGGATTATTTTACTCTACAGCAAAGGTTTTAAATTTTACAACTGATACTCAACAGAAGAGCCTGCAGGGCTAACGATTGCAGTAGGCTAGCAAAGGTGTCAGGAGCTGGCAATGTTGGTCGCCCAGCGGGGGTGTTAGGAACTGATAATGGTGGCAGTTCCACAGAGGTGGCAGGAGCTGGTAATGGTGATAGTTAAACAGAGGTGGCAAGATATGGTAATGGTGGTAGTTCAGCAGGGGTGGCAGGAGATGGTAATGGTGGTAGTTCAGCAGGGGTGGCAGGAGATGGTAATGGTCATAGTTCAATAGAGGTGGCAGGAGCTGGTAATGGTCTCAGCCTAGTAACAGCGGTAGGAGCTGGTAATGGTGGCAGAGACTGGCCAGAGAGATGGCACTGTATACCATTGTATAGCATGGTATATATCACTGTATAATCATCTCCTCCTGCAAAATGTAGCACAATAAAGCACTGTGTATAGCACTGTGGAGCACTTTTGACCACTGTATAGAACAACAATCTCTCCCTAGTCATGCCCATTAGCTTTTCCCATCTACTGCAACACAGACACTGACAATAGAGTGCTGGAAACCCTGCCTTTAATAGGAGGGGGGCTGCAACATAAGAAAACTCTCATTATTGCCCATTCTACACCCCTTGACATGAGTTCAAAGGTTATGAAAAGTGCTTTACTGGTAATGGGTTTGCTATAGCGCAAATGGCTGCATTAGTTCTACAGGTTCACAAACTGCAAATGAGCTGTGTTTGCCATAGACCCATGTTTTACCTCAACCCAAGGCTCATCCTTAGAATTGACAATAGGTCATGCATACCATACCTTAAATAATAGAACAATGTTACCTACGTACTGTGACATTTTAAATTTAGCTACCACTGTAAACTTTAGACATTGCATTTCTATGAGACAATGAAGGTGCACAATATAGATAGATAGGCTTACCTCAAAGGACTGATATTGTTTCTAGGGTATGTTTGATTTAGTAAGCTTAAATCAGATATAAATCTCTACTTCTTTTTTTTCCAGCCTGGTCCAGCCATTTAACCTTGAAGCGCTTGAACCTGGATATGTATATGTAAACTATTTTGACCCTAAACTATTATCATAGCAGATATGAACATGCCAAGGGTAACTGGTGTGTAGAGCTTTAGTTACCTACAGAGATCCATTGTGAATACCTGTTGACAATACATTACATCTATCTCAGCTATATGTTACATGTTACATAATCCATCTCCTTTGACTTCAGTAAGGTATTTTTCAGCACATTGACATTTACAGCAGATAATATATATATTTATATAATAATAGCAGCAGGAGCTATAAAACATAACACACTTAGTAGACCGTTTCTGTTGTCTTCATTTGTAGACCACTCACTGTGATGTGTTTACAATGCAAAGTCCTTGTTAAGCTTTTTTTAAGAGTGCATAGTTTCATAATAATAATTATTATTATTGTTATTAATAATAATATTCAGCAATTTCTACAATATCCAGACCACAGTTTACAATTTGCCCACTACAAAACTTGTACCAATTTGCTCCATCTTTGCTGAACTGTGCTTTTTATTCCAAATTGATTAGCAACAACAAACAAATCAATGGTAAAGCCTGTTGTGCATGCGTGGGTTCCGGTTTAAACCAAATCAACATTAGTAAACAACTCTGAGAATAACAATCTAATGCATGAGCAAGCTTCAATGTATAGTAAGATAGTGTTAGAATGTTTGCTACCAGACCTGTAAATAGACAGATACACTAGTGTTCTATGGGTGTGCATGTATGCACCAGAGAAACCCATGACACTACATTTATCTCAGAAGAACAAAATTTAACAGACAAAAAAAACGGAATAATATGTATTTCCCTTGTCGATCTGTTGGATGACTGTTGAGCCTGAGGGTCTGCTAAGTATAGAGGGTACCATTACACCATGAGAGGTACTATGATGGGTTAAAGCTGAACTCCATGCAAAGTGTCAAATACATTATTAACATGTTTAAAAAAATCTGTTCTACCTTCTGAAGGATTTGTATTTCTCGTTATCAAGATATAAACAGCCCTTACAGTTTTCTCTACTGCATTTAAGCAGCCAAACGGACAAGGTCATCTTTCTGCTCTCTCCTTCTGTCAGCATGTTCCTTCGTTATTCCTTATCACATGCATGAAGTCTTATTGGCCACTAGTACTCTCTCTCTCTCTCTCTCTCTCTCTCTCTCTCTCTCTCTCTCTCTCTCTCTCTCTCTCTCTCTCTCTCTCTCTCTCTCCTCTCTCTCTCTCTCTCTCTCTTTCTGACCTGACACAGTCATCTACCTACCATGTCATTTCCATCCTGCACAAAGCCATACTTATGTCATCTCCATCCTGCACACAGTCATCTCCATGTCCTCTCCATCCTGCATACAGTGTTATGTTTCACATGACTGTCAAGTTGACTGTCATATTGACTGTCATATGCCTTTAAATGTTTTCTATATTTTTTCTCTGCTCCTCCCTTTCCTTTAGTTCAGCTAATGTTGCATAGATAGCCCTCCCCTTTTCCCAGAGACGCATTGCAATTAGCCTCATGGCATGGAGCAGGAAACAGCATGTTCTTTTGACCTATGGAATGTTCATTGTTGTAAGATTCTCTCAGTTCATGGAATAAACTTCACAAGATCTACAAGATGTCATTCTCATTGAGTCACTGACTGTGGTATCCAACAGGGTTGAAGTTATCGCTATCTCATCACAACTGTAAGTTACAGAGATCACACTATCAATGCTTAGATTGGAGACACAGAACAGTCAAAAGAACGGTTGAATGCTTCATCCTGGCTAGTCAAAAGAACGGTTGAATGCTTCATAAGAGCCCTTGCTAACTAGTATACACAGCGAGATGTTACATGGATACTGGATATAACAGCTATAGAGAGTGCAGCCACCTCTACACAAGTCTGTACATGTCTGCAAGTATATCCCAGCATAACACTCATCAGTGTCAGGACAAAATATTGAAGTGAATGTTTTACAACTGCAAGTTTATACACTGCATGTGTACACGTTACAACACAACTCTTGTCTGTGAACTTATAAAAAAGAAAAAGAAAATCTTCCTGCAATTATTGCATTAAAACCTGAACTCAGTCACATAAGAAGTTATACGTTGTATCTTATGTCTCAGATTCTTTACACACCTCTCCAGTACGTCAGCTCCCTGTCAAAACAGCCAAAGTACCCAATCAAAGTCTCTTCTCTACACATACTGTACCTCAAGACGATTTGCCCTTATATTCTCCAATACATCAAACTGTAGCATCTCAGCTAGCCGCAGACACTGGTATGTATTTAGTAGACCATCCATACTTTGGCACCAACAGAGTACCTCCTAGCAAACGCTCTATTCTACAAACCAACAAGCAAATGGACTTTAAGCCAGCTCCAGCACTGAATGCCTTAGCAGTAACATATGTTCCTAAGTCACTTGACGAAAGTCCACCAACCGTCACAACCAACTCTGTTCCACCTGCAGTCATGCACCCAAAATATGAAAACATGGACATGTCACAGTTTTCTAAATACGTGCTCCGCAAAGAGCTTGTTAAGACAGGCCTCACCAAGTTTGATGACAAGCCTGAAAATTACAGAGGCTGGAAATCCACTTTTAAGGCCACAATGAGTGACCTAGACATCAATGCCACAGAGGAATTAGATCTACCCATTAGATGGCTAGGTCCCCAGTCTATTGAACGTATCAAGAGGTTCAAAGCAGTTCATATTGACAACCCTGCTGCAGGCATTAATGTTGCTTGGGGCAGACTTGAACATACCTTTGGCAGCCCAGAGGCCATTGAAGATGCTTTATTCAAAAGGTTCCAAAGCTTTCCAAGGATTTCTGCTAGCAACAACCTAAAGTTTCAAGAACTCAGTGATGTTCTGTTAGAGCTTCAATTTGCTAAAGCTGACATCAACTTACCTGGTCTCAGTTAACTTAATACCTCTCATGGCATCAAATCTATTGTTCTCAAGCTACCAACCTCCCTCCCCCTCCATCCTACGCTCCCTCACCCACATCTTCAATCTCTCCCTCTCCTCCGGCACTTTCCCTTCCTCTCTGAAACATGCACACATCACCCCCATACTTAAAAAGCCCTCCCTGGACCCCAATGACCCGAACAACCTCAGACCCATCTCCGTGCTCCCATTTACATCTAAACTCCTCGAGCACCTAGTCTACGCCCGCCTATGCTCTCACCTCAACGACAACAACCTCCTCGATCCCCTACAGTCTGGCTTCCGTCCCCTACACTCCACCGAAACTGCCTTACTCAAACTCTCCAACGACCTGCTAACCGCCAAAGCTAATGGCCACTATTCAGTGCTCCTACTCCTTGACCTCTCTGCGGCCTTTGACACAGTCGACCACCCCCTCCTCCTCAAAAAACTACACTCCCTCGGCCTCAGAGATTCTGCTCTCTCCTGGCTCTCATCCTACCTGTCACAACGCTCTTTCAGCGTTACCTATAATGCCACCACCTCCCTCTCACTCCCCCTCTCTGTTGGGGTCCCTCAAGGCTCTGTCCTTGGGCCCCTTCTCTTCTCCATCTACACCTCCTCCCTTGGCCAACTCATACACTCTCACGGCTTCAACTACCACCTCTATGCCGACGACACACAAATCTATCTCTCAACCCCCCACCTCACCCCCTCGGTCTCCGCCCGAATCACACACCTGTTGAGCGACATATCAGACTGGATGTCGCTCCACTTCCTTAAACTGAACCTCTCCAAAACCGAGTTTCTTGTCTTCCCTCCAGCCCGTACACCACCCCCCATTGACTTCTCCATCATGTCCAACAACGCCACCATCAAACCCGCCCCGCAGGCCAGAGTACTTGGTGTCATTTTGGACTCCAACCTATCCTTCCAGCCCCAAGTCCACTCTTTAACAAACTCGTGCAGACTCCACCTCCGCAACATCGCCAAAATCCACACGTTCCTAACTCCAGAAACCACTAAACAGCTCATCCACTCCCTCATCATATCACGACTCGACTACTGCAACTCCCTCCTCACTGGCCTGCCTCGCCGCTGGCTATCCCCGCTTCAGTCCATCCTGAATACGGCTGCCAGACTCATTCACCTTTCCAACCGCTCCGTTTCCGCCACCCCCCTCTGCCAATCCCTCCACTGGCTTCCGATTGCGCAACGGATCAAATTCAAAATCCTAACGCTGACGTACAAAGCTGTCCACCATACTGCCCCGAACTACATCACTGACCTAATATCCAAGTACCGCCCAGCACGCACACTCCGCTCCTCACAAGACCCCCTTCTCTCTGGTTCCCTGGTCTCCTCCTCCCATGCCCGCCTCCAGGACTTCTCCAGGGTGTCACCCATCCTCTGGAACTCCCTGCCCCAACCCATCAGATTATCACCTACTCTCCTCTCCTTTAGGCGCACCCTGAAAACCCATCTCTTCAGGGAAGCCTACCCCGCCCCCTGCTAACTTGCCGACCTCCTCCACTCTTCCTACCACTCCATCCCCCACAGCTATCTCCTCCTGTGCCACCATCCCCTCCCTCCTAGATTGTAAGCTCGAAAGAGCAGGGCCCTCGATCCCCTCATGTTTTGCATTGTATTGGTATTGTTCTGTCACATGTTCTGTTCCCCTCTGTAATGTACAGCGCTGAGCGAACTATTGGCGCTTTATAAATACTGTATAATAATAATAATATGGAATACAAGAAAGATGGGCAGCGCTTGGATCAAAGTATAAGGAAGAACATAGAGTTGCCTTTCCTCCTTTTTCCTATTTCTGTGAGTTCATCAAAAGAATTGCAGACACTAAGAATGACCCAAGTTTCTCATATGGGGACTGTAACCTTCTCAGCACACTCTCTCCAAGACCTACGAACACACGTATGTCACACAAAGACCGTAGAGGTCCAGCATTAGTGAATAGGACTAATGTTCTACCTGCACCTAATACAGTTCTTGAAAAGACTGATCAAAACAAGAGAACTGATGACTCAAATCGCCAGTGTCCAATACATAACAAACCAGATCCACTTAAGAAATGTATCAGCTTCAGAAAGAAAACCCTCCAAGAACGTAAGGAACTTTTGAAGAAATTTGGGGTTTGTTACAAATGCTGTGCCTCCACAGAACACTTTGCAAAGGACTGTAAAGCGATCATCAAATGTATAGAGTGTGGCAATGATGACCATGTGCAAGCTCTTTATCAATATTCGCACAACTCTACTACACTCACAAACAATCCTCTGAGGCAAAGCAAGACGGGGAGCACCCAGATCAAGCAGCACCTATCACCCCAATGTTCTCTACATGTACTGAGGTCTGTGGAGAAGGATTCTGTGACAAATCTTGTGCAAAGATATGCTTGGTCAGTGTATACCCCAAAGGTCAACCTGAAAAGGCCATAAGACTGTATACTATTGTGGATGATCAGAGTAACAGATCTCTTGCAAGAACACAGTTTTTTGAACTGTTGAACATAACTGGAGATGCTCTGCCTTATACTCTAA
Source organism: Staurois parvus (assembly GCF_062004578.1). Taxonomy (NCBI): domain Eukaryota; kingdom Metazoa; phylum Chordata; class Amphibia; order Anura; family Ranidae; genus Staurois; species Staurois parvus. Next base: position 4,540,878 of record NW_028318002.1, read on the forward strand.
GCACTTGTTCCGGTACTACAGAAGTCTTAGGTAGGAGAGCCAGTGGTCTTGTAGTTACTCCTCTGAATGACAATGTGGAAATATCTTTGCCCACTATCACTGAGTGCAACCAGATTCCAAGCATCAAAGAGGAGATCCCTACTCCTGAATCTGCTTTTCACCATTCTCACTTAAAGCACATAACCAACCAAATACCAGCCCTCGATGAAAGTGCCGATATCCTGCTGTTATTTTGTCGAGACATCCTAAGGGTGCACAGAGTTCGTCATCAAATCAATGGTCCACACAATGCACCATATGCTCAGTGTCTGGATCTAGGATGGGTCATCATAGGCAATGTCTGCCTAGACAAGGACAGGAGGCCCTACTCAGTCGCTTCTTTTAAAACATGTCCTGTCAAATGGACGAACAACTTGTTCCGCACAACGACCACATAAATATATTGTGAAAGAAAGACTGTTTAAAAAAGGTGCACAACAGCACATCATACAAGACAATAAGAAAGCTCTTAATCTCTGGGATGACAACATCGGCAACACAGTGTTCGAGGTAACCACTAAAGATAATGAGTTAGCAGCCACCATAGAAGACAAAGAATTCTTGAAAACCATTAGTAAAGAGTTCTACCAAGATGATTTCAACAGTTGGGTAGCACCTCTACCATTTCGTACACCAAGAAAGAGACTACCAAACAACAGGGTACACGTAGAATCACGGTTTGTTTCTTTAAAATCGCAGTTTGAACCAGAAGCCTGAGATGAAAAAACACTTTGTGGACTTTATGCAGAAGGTGTTTGAGAGAGATCATGCTGAGCCTGCACCTCCTCTTATGGAAGGAGAAGAATGTTGGTATCTAGCATGCTTTGGTGTCTACCATCCTTGCAAGCCTGATCACATTAGGGTGGTTTTTGACTCAAGTGCTTGTCATGAAGGCGTCTCCCTCAATGACAATCTTCTCACTGGGCCTAATCTGAACAACAATCTCATAGGAGTCTTACTTCGCTTCAGACAAGAGCCAATTGCTGTTAGGGCTGACATTCAGCAGATGTTCCATTGTTTCATCATCCATGAAGACTATAGAAATTTCCTCAAGTTCCAATGGTACCGCAATAATGATGTCAACGATGAAGTCATAGACTATCGAATGAAGGTACATGTTTTCGGTAACAGTCCTTCTCCTGCAGTAGCAATTTATGGACTGAGGAAAACAGCTCAAGAGGGTGACAAAGAATTTGGATCTGATGCAAGACAGTTCGTCGAAAGAAATTTCTATGTAGACGATGGACTCAAATCTATGTCCAGTGAAGAAGAAACTATTGACCTTCTTACCAGAACCCAGAACATGCTTGCCACCACAAACCTCAGACTTCACAAAATCATCTCTAACAGCGACAATGTTATGATAACCTTTCCTTTTGATGACCATCCTGTCAGCGTGAAGAAATTCCAACTAGGATCTGACCTTTCTGTTACACAACGCAGTCTTGGATTGCTTTGGAATGTCAAAAACAAGACACATTCACATTTCAAGCATCAGCCCGTGACAAGCCCTTCACAAAGCGAGGAGTATTGTCTACAGTAAACAGCATTTATGATCTGTTAGGTTTCATTACACCTCTCACCATTCAGGGTAACATACTGCTGAGACAACTTACTTCTGAAACCTCAGACTGGGATACCCCCTTACCCAAGGAGAAACAACAAAGGTGGGAATCCTGGAAACAATCTCTAAATCCTGAACAATGGCACTATGTTCCCACTAGCCTTAACCCTGCTGACTGCGGCAGTCATGCGGTACCTACTATTGCATTTCGGAACACATCTTCGCTATATCCACCATGAAGGAAGGTTCTGCACACCTTTACTTCAGGCCTATAAAGGAACTAGTACTTATTTTGCCCAAAGAGGAAGACAAGTCATCAACTTGATTTAAAGGGAGGTAAGAAGGAATCGTGCATGTTGCTGCCTTCTCCTCTGAATATGGATTTACATGTCTCAGCCTGGACTTTAGAGACCAACATCTGCAAGTATTATGCTAAATGTTTGCATTGTTTTCCCTTGTTCTTCCCTTCCCTCTTGTTTTGCAGATGTTCCTGGAAAGAAATTTCATTATTTATATTGGACTTGAACTAAAGTTTATTATAATAGAAATCATAGATTTCGATGGAGAGTGTCATGTTTCACATGACTGTCATATTGACTGTCATATGCCTTTAAATGTTTTCAGTGTTTTGTCTCTGCTCCTCCCTTTCCTTTAGTTTAGCTAATGTTGCATAGATAGCCCTCAGCTTTTCCCAGAGATGCATTGCAGTAAGCCTCATGGCATGGAGCAGGAAACAGCATGTTCTTTTGACCTATGGAATGTTCATTGTTGTAAGATTCTCTCAGTTCATGGAATAAACTTCACAAGATCTACAAGATGTTATTCTCATTGAGTCACTGACTGTGGTATCCAACAGAGGTTGAAGTTATCGCTATCTCATCACAACTGTAAGTTACAGAGATCACACTATCAATACTTAGATTGGAGACACAGAACATACAGTCATCTACGATGTAATTTCCATCCTGCACACAGTCATCTCCATGTCATCTCCATCCTGCATACAGTCACCTACCGTGTAATTTCCATCCTGCACACACGCATCTCCATGTCATTTTCATCCTGCACACAGTCATCTACCATGGCATCTCCATCCTGCATACAGTCATCTACCATGTAATTTACATCCTGCACACACTCATCTCCATCCTGCATACAGTCATTTACCCTGTAATTTCCATCCTGCACACACTCATCTCCATGTAGTTTTCATCCTGCACACAGTCATCTACCATGGCATCTTTATCCTGCACACAGTCATCTACCATGGCATCTCCATCCTGCACACAGTCATCTACCATATCATCTCCATCCTGCACACAGTCATCTCCCATGTCATCTCTATCCTGCACACAGTGATCCATCATGTCACCTCCATCCTGCACACCATCATCTACCATGCCATCTCCATCCTGCACACAATCATCTCCATGTCATCCCCATCCTGCACACACAGTGATCTTTATCCTGTCATCTCCATCCTGCACACCACATTCTGCACTATGTAAGTCATCTCAAACTATATTTAACCACACCACCTTCAAGCCATGCCCACTATTTAGCCTACTTTAAACCTGGCCCATTTTTCACCAAGGCATGCTTCATGCACCACATTTTTTTTCTACTTGCTTCTTGTGGAACATCACTTTCTCCCAGCTCCCCAGTCAGTTTTTTTGTTTTTATTTTTGGTGTGGGGGGGGGGGGGTTGGGGGTGTGGTATGCAAGTAGCTGGTCTTGCCTACGGTGCAAAATAGTCTAGCCCTGGCCCTTACCATCATACACAGCAGGACGTGAGAGGAATCTGCTTTTAAACAGTTTTCAATTAAACAAGTGTTTTCATTGGAAGATTTCACCTCTGTTTCTGTTTAAGTGACAACTCAAATTTTTAGATTTTACCTCCTTTCAGTCCCAGCAATAAAATGTGACAGTGCTTTAAACCCTTTCATAGTCTATCCAAAATGAAAGCAACTCTTGACTTTAATTACAGCTTAATAGGCAGTCCTTGGATTCTATACAAAAGATTGTATCTATCTCTTCAAGGAGCATCAAGGTAAATGGTCAAATCCATTTGCTGAATGAAGGTGGAATCATTTACTCTGTCTTCACTCTTCCATAGCTGATTGGGACTGCTGTAACCCTACAATCTTCCAGAGTTCACAACGTAAGAAGCAGCAGTAGAGATCTGATCTATGTGAGACATATGAATGTACACAACCTAAACCATCAAGTCACAGATGTGGAAACACCCTTGAGTGGAATGTTGTTAGGCCATTTCGTGCCACAGTCTACCCTGATGGGAAATACAAGGAAGGTCCGAAATCTCTCATGGCTCTTTTCGACCTATGAGCCTGTCAGGAAACTAGCACTTGATTTGTTCAAAACCGAGTTGCATGGGACCCCACATTCAGTGGTTGTAGGCCAGGTTTGTCTGAGTCATGCCTAATGCCCAACCCAAAAGCCACAAGATTACAGGGCACAAGGCACACATAAAGGATCACTATGCTGGCTGACCCTCCTACTCCTGGCCACCACCAGTTTCCCAACCAAGACAGGTTCAATATCCTTACTTCCCCAGGTATTAGCTCTCTAATTGTATTATTAGAAGGTATTTTGGCCAGTCCAACAATATCTGGCCAGTCCTTACAGTAGCACTATCTACCTCCCAACCCAGCTGATCCTTGGCCTCTTGTACACTGGCAGATTTCACGGGATCCATAGCAGAGAGGCAGGTTGCTTGACATGTTTCCTTAAATTCATAACTGTGAGTCCAAAAATGGAAAACAGATCAGGAAGGAAATACAAATGTTGTCTTGCATTGGATTCCAAACCACTGTACAGTTTCACGTGCAGAATAAGTATGCTCACCACTGGTCAGGTGCTCATTCATGTTTCAAGAAAAGATACTCTCCTTCTTCTAACCTTGGCATAGCTGGTTCTCCCAGGATATAGGAGAAACAAACCTGCTCACCAAAAGGAGTGGCCATGTGCTTCACCACCTGCTACATGCTGTGTGCTACCTCCTCTGTGTCTTCCCATTTCAGGACCCTTATGTGGTGCAGTATGTGATATTTATATCACCAAAATGGCAACCCAAATGTCAAAACATGGCTGCCAGAGCTCAGTGTAGAGGATTTGCCTAGCAACCACAGCACAATAGTGGTGACACTGCTCTTTATTCTGTATAATGAGTAAATGCCTGGGCATCATTCCGCCCCACATCACCAGTCAATATGCACCAGGATGCACAGGCTTGCATGCTTGCATCATCCCTACACCATCATCTTAGTCTAGGTAGGAGATGCTGACTTTAGACAGATGATATCTGTGCAGAGATTGTATCAGAGGCCTAGAAGAAAGAGAAACTGTGAACTCTTAATAGGTAATAAATACCTGCAATAATACATGTTATTGCATGTATTCAGCCATAACAGAAACCAGAAGCCACCCAGTACCATATGGGATCAAGGGGAAGCCTTGGGATGAAAAGAAATGCAAAAAGACAAACGCGGAAGCACATGTGAGCTTAGGGAAGCACTATGCATGGTCTGGCTATAAGAAGTTTAGGTACTACAGCCTAATCAAAGGAGATAACAGGAGAGAGGGAAGAGGGGGGGAAAGGAGGGAAGAGACAGAGAGGGGTACTGATTTACACATTTACATACTTGGAATGGAGAACAGCTGACAGTGACAGACATTTAGGTCTCATTCACATGAATTAATAGGCATGGACAGTGGTCATAGTTTTGAGAAATGGTCTTCCCACCTCTCCTCCTGCCGTGGCTGATCTAACTACAGCTTTGATGTAGACAGTTGATTCATATAGGCAGCTTGTCTTGGCTGTGAACACTTTCCCAAGACAAGAAATGTCAAGAAGAATTCAGAGGAAGGGAGGAACATGTCATCCTTTGCTTTCTTCTTGCCATTGCTTGTCTCAAGAAAATGTTCACAGCCAAGACAAGCTGCCAAAATTCAAAGCTGTTGTTGGATAGGCTGCAACATGGAGGAAGGGGGCAGGTCAGTACTCATAACTAGGGTTAGAAAGCACTTAGAGACATGGGAAAAAGTACTTTGTCCTATAGGAGACAGAAATGTAAAATAAAAATTATAAACAACAGATTATTTTTAATGCAGCAGAGAGAACTCTGTGATTGAACGAGAGTCAGGCATATCATTTTGACAGGTCCTGTAAACAGGTTTTTCTACCTTCATTTCTTTTCCTTTGACTCATTTTTATTTTGTTCCACCAGCTTCTGACTCCTGAAACCAGCAAATTGCAATACTCATTTATAAAGCACCTATAAATATTTAGTATTTTTTAAATAATCAGTATGGCCACAATTAAACCTTACAGCTGCTTTTTAAATAGACCCTTTAGTCTTGGTTTGTGAAAATGGCATTATAGAAGACACAGATGGAAAATTCTAGCAATGTAAATGCTTTTATAAGTAAAATTGAATTACATGTTCTTTTCTAGATATGGGTGTGCTCATGTCACAAACATTGCACTTTGCCAAATTCAACAAGTCCCCAATCGTATTTGTAAGAATTAATTCACAATAGAACATCATCTATCCTTGCTAGCATGATTGAGATAATAGATGCAGATTTGCCACAGCCGAAGTGAATTTGCATTATTCGCTAGCTTTGTCATTGATTTTTACCTGGTTGGATACTTAGCTGCATAGTAAAACATACATTTATTTCTAGTGGGCCTGCAAATGTAGTTTTTGTAGAGTATACTTAGGATCTTTGAAATGTGCAGCAGTTCTATTTTCATATCAATGTAAAATATATAAAAGCCTGTTTGAATGACATAATAAGAAGTATATATTTTATATATTAACAAATCTTTTTTTTCTTGATGCAAGCAATATGGAGGCCTCCTAAAGAAAAAATAATCATAAAGGCAGAAAAAGTCCCCTAAAAGCTGTTGTAGCCCTCTTTTTTTGTGGGGGGGGGGGTTTATGAGAAATGTCCCTCCGCAAACAAGATTTTGCAGTAAACCTGTAAGAGACCTGTAAGAGTACTTGAACCTTCCCTAAGTGGGAGAATGGGTTTAATCATAGAGTTGAAAGTGACTGCATGCAGGACAGGGCCTCTGTGAACAAAAGGGATTCCCTTCTTGGGAAATGAATCACTTGTCTAAACAAAGTACTTAGGAGTTGAAGAACTACTGCAAAAAGCATATAACATTAACCATAAGTATATAGAGGCACACTAGTATAGAAATAATACAAGCTTTATGTAAGAAAAGAATAATAACATTACATACATCCAATGTACAAACAGGTATTATCAGCAAAGTGCTCTAAAGGAGTCCTGTTAGAATTGTGCACATAAGTGGGTATATATAATTATTAATAGAGATACCACCAGATAAGTGTTGCAGCAAAGTGTCTTTGTGTCAGAGATCTAAAGACAAAAGCAGTCATGGGGGGATCCTCCAACTGTTGTCCAGCCAGCCTGGAACAGAGCTTCTCAGCGGCAGCCTATCCATTCTGTGCTTTTGTCCCTCATTAATAGATTCTAATCTGAAGTGCAACTGGACCTCTAGGCCTATTAGTCCGTTGTGGCCAACAGAATCCTAATCTGGCTTTAGTCTATGCTGGTTATCGAGCCCTGAGCTAAATCTAGCTATAGAATCCCAGACCAGAAGGGACAGGGTTAAGTAGAAGTAGGAGCTGCATATAAACTATATTGTACTAAACACTTACCAATATAATGAAAGGTGACTAAAGATGTTTCACTTAGATTACCAGATTTTCAATATGAATTCTGGGGACACCCTACTGACCAAGTCTACTTTGAATCACACCTTCATTTGTAGCCACTTCTACAGATTCACTACTCAGTTTTAACATAACCTGAAACAATTGATCAAAGACATTTAGAACAAGACATTCAAGGTATAAAGGTATCCAAGGTATTCATCGTACAAAGACAAAATACCTTGGGCACCATAAGAAGAGAATGATGCAGCACACGGGCTAATTGTGGGTGTGGTCAAACTGTGGTAACAGTGGGTTTAATTGGGTATAGTAAATAAAACCTAAGCCTTTGCTGTTATGGGTCAAAAGAGTATAAAGCATAGAGTGCAGTGGTCAGGATTAAGTAATGCTCAGAGTTCAGGGTTCAGAATTAAGTAACACACAGAGCTCGGGGGCCAGGATTATGTAATACATAGAGCTCAGGGGTCAGGATTAGGTAATGCAGAGAATTTATGTGTGCAGATGATCTAACAACCAATGTTCAGGGGTCAGGATTAAGTAAACACAGAGTTCAGGGGTCAGGATTAGGTAACACACACTGTTCAAGGGTCAGGATTAAGTAACACAGAGAGTTCAGAGGTCAGAATTAAGTACCACAGAGAGTTCAGGGGTCAGGATTAAGTAAGACAGAGAGTTCAGGGGTCAGGTTAAAGTTCAGTGGTTAGGATTAAGTAAGACAAAGAGTTCATGGGTCAGGATTAGGTAACACCCAAAGTACAGGTGCCAGGATTAAGTTACACAGAGAGTTCAGGGTCAGAATTAAGTAACACAAAGGTAAGAAATCAGGATTAAAGTAGAACTAAACTCTCTATCAATGTTACCTATTTTTATTCTTTGTTACTAGCATTAGTAAATTGATAGGAAGATATAATATAGTTATTTGTTTTAAACTTTTTTTTTTTGAAGAGAGGTTAGGTGACCTTCTGAGACCAAATCAAAGTAGGTAGTAGTGGAGCAAATAGACCCTGGGATTCTTGTGTGGACCTGGTGGTATTCTTAATTCAGGTCAAAGCTGAGGGAGGCAGAGGAAAAAGCACATGTGCACACACACAACAGCTAACTGCAGGCGCATTAATTGTATGCAAGTGATGCATTTAAAAAAGTGTTGCAACCATGTTCCTGCAAAGTGCAGCACATTTTTAAAAATTATTTATTTGATAATTTTTCATTTGTTATTTACAAATAAAATTAAGCCCTTTTTTCTATTTTGAAAACTTTTTAAACTGACACAAGAAATTAAGAAGCACAGAAATTGAAAGAGTTAAGGGGAATAGGAGTTAGGTGTCCTTTTATGAAACTGAGATCAGCTGCGATCTTGAGGATCATTACTGATCTCAGATCACTAGTGGTTTAGGAAACAGAGATGATCAGCACTAGCATAACACTGAGAGAAGTGATAAATAGAAACCAAAGAACCAGCGCTAAGGAGATTGTGGCTGTAAGTCAGTATGGACCTCTTATAGAGGTATGTCTTTATTGACTAAAATAATTAAATGGCCAAACTATATTCAAAGCAACAGAAAAAACCCAGGTTGTCAAGCTGGAATGCCAGCTCACCTGCATCCCCAGGCAGGGAAGGGATGGTGTCCTCAGTGGATTACTGCATTGGCCGGGGATTGCGGTGCTCTGGTGATGTCACTGAAACCGGGGAGGAATTGGAAGTAAGACACTGGGCACGAATTGCAAGCTTGGCTTGTAAGCACGACAGCGTTTTTCGCATGCATGCACTTTGTCAAGTCTAGAGCATCAGTGGTTACCAGATTTATTTATACAGACTAACCTGGACAAGTGGGCTAGTGTCAATGGGGGAGAAGCTGGAGCGGACATTCCCCTTTCCCAGCACCAATACACTTGCAGAATCTAATATTATATTATCAAGGATGTGTAAGAAGCGTATAAAAAAATGCACAAAATACATATATATAAAAAAGACATTGTATAAAAAAAGGACATTATATAAAAAAGACATTTATATTAAAGCACATTATAAAATATACTGTAAGATTACTATTAATATTTCAATGTAAGAAGAAAGGTTGCCTCTCACACATGATCGTTCAGACATAATGGACAATAAAGGTAATCTGTTTCACATTAAGCAGTTCATTACTTGTGCGACGGACTTTGTAATATATGTGCTCTCATGTCCATGCAAACTATTGTATGTAGGCCACACCACACGCCCCTTATGGAAGCGTGTTGGGGAACATCTTGAAGTCATGGCAATTGAATTGATGTCTTGAAGTCATGGCAATTGAGCATATTGAGCAAAGGTCTCTGACAGTTAATAAAAGATTCTCACTCTTTGACAGATGATGCCGAGCGCTCTTTGCGTTTGACGCGTCAGAAGTGGGACAGTAAGGCAAACAAACTGGATTCCATGTTGGCACGTAGATTGTGTTCTTTTACACATCACCCTAAGCCGATCTCTCTACGCACTTGACATAATGTTCTAACTAGTAATCCTGTAGCGGTGCTGGAGGAATTCCGGTATCGCCTTGCTAAACTTTATACGGACCTCGTGCAGACTGATCCCCAGGCTATTTCTGATTTCTTGTTCCACTTGTCCTTGCCTACTTTGACTCAGGCCCATAAAGACTTGATGGACCATGATATTCAAACATCGGAAGTCCTGCATTGCATTGCTGATTTGAAGATGAGCAAACGCCCAGGCCCAGATGGATACACGACTTTCTATTACAAGAAACTAGCTGATGTACTTGCTCCTCACCGCTATGTTCAATGCGGTGAGGAGGCTCGGCTTTTTCCTCCGACTCGCTGATAGCTAATGTGGTTATGATACCGAAACCTGATCGAGACCATTCTTCTTGGGCAAATTACAGGCCAATTTCTCTTATTAACATCAACATGAAAATCCTAACTAAAATCTTAGCCACTCATTTGAATTCTTTTCTTTCTAGTCTGATCAAGAAAGACCAGGTGGGTTTTGTCCCCCATAGACAAGCGGGGGACGCCATCAGAGGAATTCTGCAGTTACAACATCTGGCTCATACTTGCAAAATTGACATGATGCTTTTATCCTTGGACATCAACAAGGGTTTTGACACTATATCCTGGCCTTACCTTATGTCGGTCCTTCACCACTTTGGTTTCGGCCCCACATTTTTGCGTTGGATTTCGTTGCTATATACGTGCTCCCAGGCAAAACTCAAATATTACGGTTTTGAGTCTACGATGTTTCCAATAGGTAGGGGTACTAGACAGGGTTGCCCGCTCTCCCCCATATTATTTATTTTGGCTTTGGAACCCCTGGCAGAAGCTATTCATATGCATCCCGATATTAAAGGACTAGACATTGCTGGTTCTCAGCATAAGTTTTCCCTGTTTGCTGACTATATATTATTGTCAGTTACGAGTCCGAGGGTTACCCTGCCAAACCTACTCGTGGTCCTAGATACTTTAGCTGCTCTTTCAGACCTTCGTGTCAATCCTGCTAAGTCTAAGGCCATGTCCGTTACCCTTTCACCGTCGCTGTTGGCAATTCTGAAACATTCGTTCCCTTTTCAATGGTTCTTAGCTTTGACGTATTTGGAGATTAAGCTCACCCCGACTTACAAAGGACTATATCAGGCTAACTTCCCCGCTGTTTTTAAGGATTTGACAGAGATATTGTCCCCCTGGACTAATTTTCCACTTTCATGGTTCGGTAGAATCAATGCGATTCGTATGACTTATCTCCCCAAATTACTGTATGTGTTTTGAGTTTTACCTGTCCGAGTCCCTTCACATATATTGCGCATCCATCAATGGAGGCTTCTGTCTTTTATCTGGGGCTCCACTCGACCCAGAATTAACAAATAGATTTTATTTGCCTGCAAGACCTAGGGAGGGCTATCTGTGAATCTTCAGGCTTACTGTCTAGCAGCTAATATTGCTCCCTTAGCCCATCTTCACGCATCTCACAATATCCCCTTGTGGGCTACCGTTGACCTGATGGATTCCTACCCGATGACACTCTTTTCTTTGCTGTAAGCTTCCACCTATTCATTGCCCTTCTCCTCTTGTACCGATGTTGACGCACACGCTTTGACTTTGGGATTCTATTAAATACTCCGTCGGTCTCATTTCCGCCCACCTGCCTTTGCTGTGTTTGCTCCATAATCCATTATTTCCCCCGAGGTGTGACAATCCCAGACAGTTTGCATGGTGGCTAACCCACGGCTTCCACGATGTACATTCTTTGCTCTCTCCCACCCGAATACTTACTTTTTAGACTCTGCGTTCCTCTTACGATATCCCATTGCAGGAGCACTTTGGCTACCTTCAACTCCGACACTTCATCAACACATTGATGCAGGCACATCCGGGACCCTATAGGCTGACCCCCTTTGAAAGTCTCAGTAGACATAGACCCCATGCTCCGGACTTAATCTCTCTTGTTTACTCCGCTATTATTTCATATAGAATGCCCCCGGTTCATTCTTTCCACCAGCATTGGCAGTCAGAACTCGGGGAAGTCTGGATCAGCAAGACTGGAGGATCATGACCCAGGCATTGTCTAAATGTTCAAGGAATGTTGTTATTTTAGAAAATGCCTATAAGGTCCTTTATAGATGGCATTACACGCCTGCATACCCCCCAACTTGCTTTCAGGGTTGCCAACAAATAGGCACTATGGCCCATATTTGGTGGACTTGCCCTAAAGTTTGCAGATTATGGATTAGGATCTACAGTTGTGTCCAAAATTATTCAACCCCCACTGAAATTGAGTGTTTTGGCCAGTTTGACATTGCTTTTGATCATTCAGTCATCTTGCTTACATTTACATTAAAGAGGCACTTGTAGGTCAGACAAATATAACATAACAGTTATAATGAAATAACCACAAATGTCTTTTCTGTGCTCACAGCATTATCAGTTTTATTCAACCCCCAAGTGACATTCAATCTTAGTACTTAGTACAGCATCCTTTTACAGTTATAACAGCTTTTAAACGTGAAGCATAGCTTGACACAAGTGTCTTGCAGCGATCTACGGGTATCTTCGCCCATTCTTCATGGGCAAAGGCCTCCAGTTCAGTCACATTCTTAGGCTTGCGCACTGCAACTGCTTTCTTTAAGTCCCACCAGAGGTTCTCAATCGGATTTAAGTCTGGTGACTGCGATGGCCACTCCAAAATGTTCCAGCCTTTCCTCTGCAACCATGCTCTAGTGGACTTGGAGGTATGCTTGGGATCATTGTCCTGTTGAAAGGTCCAACGTCTCCCAAGCCTCAGGTGTGTGACGGACTGCATCACGTTTCCATCCAATATCTCCTGGTACTGAAGAGAATTCATGGTACCTTGCACACGCTGAAGCTTCCCTGTACCTGCAGAAGCAAAACAGCCCCAAAGCATGATTGACCCTCCACCATGCTTCACAGTAGGCAAGGTGTTCTTTTCATCATAGGCCTTGTTCTTCCTCCTCCAAACATAGCGTTGATCCATGGGCCCAAACAGTTCTAATTTTGTTTCATCAGTCCACAGAACACTATCCCACAACTTTTGTGGTTTGTCCACATGGCTTTTGGCATACTGCAGTCGACTCTTCTTATTCTTTGGAGACAGCAAGGGGGTACGCCTGGGAGTTCTGGCACGGAGGCCTTCATTACGCAGTGTGCGTCTTATTGTCTGGGCTGAAACTTCTGTACCCACATCTGACAAATCTTTTCTCAGTTCCTCAGCAGTCACACGGGGACTTCTCTCCACTCTACGCTTCAGGTAGCGCACAGCAGTCGAAGTCAGCATCTTCTTTCTGCCACGACCAGGTAGCGTTTCAACAGTGCCCTTTGCCTTGAATTTGCGAATGATGCTTCCTAAGGTGTCTCTTGGTATGTTTAACATCTTTGCAATCTTCTTATAGCCATTGCCCTTCCTGTGAAGAGAAATCACCTCTTCTCTTGTCTTCCTGGACCATTCTCTTGCCTTCACCATGTTTGTAACCACACCAGTAAATGTCTAGAAGGAGCTGAGTATCACAGTCATTTTAAAGCTGCCTAATTGGTGCTTATTATGCTTGATTGCTGCTCGGTGACATCCACAGGTGTTTTCAATACCTGATGGAAAGCACCTGTATGAACCTCTGTTCTTCAGAGTGGTAGTCTTTAAGGGGTTGAATAATTGTGGCAATGAAGAAACCACATAAGAACCATTTACTACTGTATTACATAAACAATTGATGTCATTTTAGTTGCATTTGGGTAGTTACAACGTCCTTGTAGGATTTGATTCTGAATACAATTCCAAATGTACACTATAGTCCCTAAACCCCTTTACAGCATTGGGGGTTGAATAATTTTGGACACAACTGTATGCCCTTCTACGCACTATGTTTCACACAAACATTAAGCGAAACCCATACGAGGCGCTATTATTTAAACCATTAGTGGGTCTACTTCTTCCTGAGTGGCAGCTGGCATCACATCTATTCATGGCTACCAAATTAATGATTGTGAGGGCTTGGAAGACCCCCCTCCTCAGCTTCGATGCAGTCAAAAACCGAATGAATTTTATAATGGTTAATGAGAAACTGACGGCTATGCTGTTAGACACTCACACAAAGTTTCTGCAGATCTGGCGCCCCTGGCTTGATATATCCCAACTGTCTAGATTTGATCAGTCCCTTTTGTCAATATAAGATTTTTTTTCTGTCGCGACCCCCTGGAGCCCTTTCTTTGTCTTTTGTCTTTTCTTTCTTCGTTCCTCCTTTTCTCTCTGTTCTACCAGTTTTCATGATATTTGCTCTGATTGTGTCTCTAAGAACAGTACCAGCAATATTGTATCTACCTGTCGGACTTCCTTGGGAGTCCTGGGTGTGGACTACCAATGTACACTCAGTATGGCTTTATGTTTTTTCTCCTGCCTGCTGTTTGAGGACTTTATGATAATCTTGGCTCTATGTTTACTAATTCATTGGTTTCAAATTGCCTGCCATTTTTGCAAATTAACATGTTTTATTTTACCTCCTCATATACTGCGCTTGTGTACTCAGCTTGTTTTCTTGTTTATACTTCAGTGCATTCATGGTACTATTCATCAGAAAACTTGTATGTCTCATTTTTGTTGGTCAGTGATCTTGTTTATGACTGTTTCTCTGATGTTGTCTTTTCTATAATAAAATCCATTGTAAAAGAAAGATTCTCTCTCTTATGTAAGAGGGAGACCTTTTGGATATTTAAATTAGGCTCTATGTCCCCTAACAGTCTGAATGAAGACCTGGAGATCCATAGTATCGTTTAAATCAGATTTTTATTGTTTCCATGATTTCCAGGTAATTATTTTATTTATCAATTTATTGCACATTTTGTTTATAGGTGTATATGTGTTGTAGTGGATTTTTGTGACTATTCTCATAGTCCTATGCTGATGAACACCAGTAGTAAGTCCTTGTGTAATTTGTTATTATAATTCCTTTTTAATAATAATCTTATGGTATATTTTGTAATGTGCTTTCATATAAATGTTTTTTTATATAATGTCTTTTACACTTCTTACACATCCTTGATAACATGTTAGATTCTGCAAGTGTATTAGTGCTGGGAAAGTTGAATATCCGCTCCAGCTCCTTCCCTGTTGACACCAGCCCACTTGTCCAGGTAATTCATTATAAATAGAGCTGGTTAACCACTGACAAAGCGCTTGCGCATGAAACGCATTGTCGTGGTTACCAGCCAAGCTTGCGATTCATGCCCTGTGCCCTACTTCCACTTCCTCCCCAGTTGCAGTGACGTCACTTCCGAAGTGTCGCGATCCCTGGCCGATGCACTAACCCAGTGAGGACACCATCTCTTCCCGAACTGGGGACTCTGGTGAGCAGGCATTCCAGCTTGACAGTCTGGGTTTTTTCTGTTGCTTTGGATATAGTTTGGCCACTGAAGTATTTTACTCAATAAAGACATACCTCTATGTGAGGTCCATACTGACTTACAGCCACAGTCTCATTAGCACTGCTTCTTTAGTTTCTGTGTGTTTGACTTACCTCTTACTGTAGTCTCGTGAGATTACAGTAACAACAGCCGTTTTCTAGAGTTCAAAGCATTTGTAGATCGCTTCACTCCTCATTAGGAGAAGTGATCCACACCACTTCATGAACAGGCATTCAGAGGAGAACTGTCTCCTTTGAGAATGCCAGAGAACTGAGCAGCAGTCATTTACCGCTGCATGATAAAAGGACACCTTAGTTCTGGATTGATTAGAGATAACTAGAATTTAATGATCGTATACAGATCAAGAATCACTTCTTTAACCACTTGCCTTCCTGAAGATTTACCCCCTTTCCTGACCAGGCCATTTTTTGCGTGTTACTTTGACTGACAATTGCGTGGTCATGCAACACTGCACCCAAATGAAATTTATGTCCTTTTTTCCCCACAGATAGAGCTTTATTTTAGTGATATTTGATAGCCTGTGCACAGCGATCCAAAGCAGTGTGCACAAGCTGCTCTGCAATCACCAGGCGCCGATGAGCAATCACCGGCTGGGACCCAGTGATTGACAGTGGCTGTCACTGCCTCGAGTGCGTGCCTCATGTGCCCCCTACCCTGAAATGCAAAATCACATATAAATACGTGATTTTGCGCACCCATGCCGCCCTGTGGCTGTATACTGTATCTGCTATAGAGTGGTCGGGAAGTGGTTACTATGCAGGTGAATGGAACAAAATGAATACATAATAACAATAAAGTTATAGTGTATTTCTATTTGAAGCTTCTGACTGGTGTTATAAACTGAGCTTGCCACAGGCTTACAGAGAAACCTTTATTAACATAACTCTTCTCAGTACTTCCTGTAAGAACAATGATTCTGAGGTATTATTTATATCAGTGGTCTCTTAACTGTGGCCCAGGGGCCAGATGCGGCCCTTTGCTTGCCGTTATCCATCTCTTGAGGCATTATTCCTACCACTGACACCAAAACTGGGACATCATTCCTGCCACTGACACCAACATTGGTGCACTTTTCTTCCACCGACACCATCTATGGGGTATAATTCCACCCACTGACACCAACTATGGGACACTATTCCTTACAATGACACCAACGATTGGGCAGTAAACCTCTCACTGACACCAACGATGGGGCACTATTCCTCCCACTGAGACCAACGATGGGGCACTATTCTTCCCACTGACACCAACAGTGGGGCACTATTCCTCCTACTGACACAAAATACTTCTAATACCAAATATAGGTTATTGTTTACTCCCACTGGGCACAGTCTGGCTCCCCTAAAGTCTGAAGGATAGTAAACTGACCCCTTGTTTAGAAAGTTTGGAGACCCATGATTTATATTATTGTACTATGTATATTACCCTACTAAAAGCAAACAAGCCTTTCCACCCTGCATAGTTCAGTGTACTATACTATTTACCTTGTTACTAACAGATACAGCTTTAAGAATCGGACATCTGCACAAATATATAATCATTCCAAACTCATCATACCAGATTTAATTTAAATTTATGGAATGCCCTATAAATAAAACATTCATTTTAATTTACATGCCCAAAAATCACAGTAAACTGACATATGTTCATGTAATTTCATGTGATACTACAATATTGGTTAACACAACTATTTTCATCACCAGACCATATTGGTAATAACATAGCCAGGCATTTTAACACAAATGTTCATACACGTTAAGTAAAAGTGTTTTAAATATGGCCTCAGGTATTTATTCATCCATATTTATAGCCTGCCACAGGGAGATGAAGCCACATGCTTCAGAGGAATGCAGATTCAAAATTGCAGATAAGAAACTAATTTGGTTAATTAAAACTATACAGCATGCTCTGCTCCTGTATTGTGCATGATTTCTGTGAGATTTGCATATCTCCAAAATATCATTTTAGTAAACATCAATTGATTTAAAAGCTTTAATAAATGATAAGATTTATGATCCGAAAAATGTTTTTATTTTAGCTTTTGAAATAGAGCATTTTTGTTTTTTTGTTTGTTTTTTTTTCCAGAACATTTGATTAAAGATTGCCCTCCATCATTTTATGCAGCTCAGTGTCCTGATAACAGGCGATTTGAGTTACCTTTCATTTCAAAAGTAACATTTTAAATCGGAAGTACTTTTAGCCACTCCTACAATTTAAAAGGATACTTCAGTTCTGGTATCAGTAGAGTAAAATGCACTGTTAGAATCAATATACAGTGCATGGCGCCATACTCAGGGGAGAGGGCCATTAAACCCTGTACTCACATTCTTTCTTCAGTGTGACTCACACTCAGCATCATGTAACCCAGAATACTGAAAACAGGTACTGTTCTGGATTACAGATAAGTATTCCAGGAAGACATTAAAGCATTCCTAAGACAGAGATTTTTTTTTTTTAATAACACACATGTTATACTTACCTGCTGTGTGCAATGGTTTTGCAGAGCCTTGATCCTTTTATCTTTTTGTCCCCCACCAGCGTTCCTGGCTCCTCCCCCTTGCCAAGTGCCCCCAAGAGCAAGCCTCTTGCTATGGGATCACTCGAGCAGACTCGCTCCTGAGCCACGCTCTGTCTGTCCATTTCCTCATTGGCTCACTGGTTGTGATTGACAGCAGTGGAAGCCAATGAGTAGAGAGACCCAAGAGAGCCGCTGCTCTCATAGACAGCGCTGGATTAAGATGTGGCTCAGGTAAGTATAAGTAGGGGGAGAATCCATGTTCTAGTGACAACCCAAAATATTGAATTTTCTTTCACTTTCAGTGATAATGGTAAACAGGACAAATAGAAAGGGTGCATCTCCCTAAGGCAGAAAAGCATTTAAAACCTGACAGGGGTTATAATACCTCTCCACTCTATCCAAAACTAAAAAAAATGTGGCCATTAATTACTTGTACATCTAAATTGGCTGTCTCAGCACATGAACATCATCAAGTACAGGACTTGACAAATTCTAATAGTCAGGTATCCAAAACAGAAAAACGTAAAGGTTAAGTTCACTTTTAACTAAAAAAATTATAATTTTTAAAGGTTATAAAATGTGCATTTATTATTTTTTTACACAGGAGCCTGCAAAGTATTGCACCCGGGATCAGCGGATCACATGTGGATTGTCAGGATCCTGCACACATCCCTCCAGCTTTCTGCCTGTACCTCAGTACAAGCTTTCTGTTTCAAAGTCGGAGGAAATGTCAATGGACTAGAAGTACGCTGATCAGCACACTGGAAATCCACTAAGAACTACAAGCTGTCTGCAGCGGTGGAAGATAGGACTTGTAGTTCATTCATTCACAGATCGATACCAATTTTAATTTGATACTAAATCTAAACACATTTTTTTTTACCTTAATGTATTCCTTGCATTAAGGTAAAAACTTTTTCTTTTCCTCTGTCCTCCCCCTTACCTGTGTGAAGGGGAAGAGAGGGGAAAATGCACGGCTGCTTCTCCTCTCTCTTTCGCTTCACACAGGGACTCGAGCCATTGACTCCTGATGCTGTCAATCAAATGCAGTAAGGAGGAATTGGGGGTGGGGCCAAGTCATGGTTCCATAGACACACAGCTCAGGGGTGAACACACACCATGTGCCTCCATAGCAAATGGCTTGCTATGGGGACACATGAAGAGGAGGAGCCAAGATCACCAGCAGGGGACCCAAGAAGAGGAAGATCAGGGCCACTCTGTGCAATACCACTGCACAGAGCAGGTGAGTATAACATGTTTGTTATCTAAAAAAACTATTTAATTTGACAGTGGCTGCAGGGAAGAAGAACCCCCACCTTCTGTCACAGAGAAGGGGAGCTTAGGGGGTGGGAATGGGGGTCTGCTAGAACATGTTCCACGTTATACCCTAATTTGGGGTGTAACATGTACCATGTTCAAAAAGTGAACTTGTCCTTTAAACAAAATCTAAATACAGAGTTGACGCACATTAATATGATTTATCCAAATAGTAAAGAGGTTTTACATTCTGGTCAGTCTTTTCATCCAGGTAATAGGAGACCATAGCCAGGTCCATGATCATCAGTTCAGTAAAGGGCATTCTACCTGCAGAGGTCAGTTCTTTTTCAATCTGCTCAATAACCTCCACCTGCCACCACGTCCTAGGACATTGCAGTGACTGTAGGGACCTCATTTAAATAGATATAAAAAAGGGTGTAACGAGCGCTGGATAGTTTTAGAACAAAATATACAAGCAGCTGGCATGAAAGGCAAGCCTCCAAAACGCCTCGTGGGATAACAGTCACAAACAAAAAACATGCAGCGCTAGAGTATAAAGATCTGTCTCACGATAAAGTGCGACCACCTAAATAGGTATAAACGCAGCTAGCATAAAGGTAATGGTCTAAGCAACCAATACTACAACATTCTCATGGTTAAAAAGGTGTAAATAGTGACATAGGTGTCAAAGTCAATATATCATTGGAGTGACATGAAGAAATCTGTGACATCTGTGGTAGGAAGTGTGGCTGTAGAATGCACTAACCAGATAGCGCAGATAGTAGCGCATTGGAGTAAAGTGACCTACTCCTGGTCAATGGATCAGGAAACCTGCCGGAGTGGTGGTCGTCTCTGCTGTGGTCACCAGAATCATCTGCGTCCTCTCCAATTATGGCATTACCAGGTGTCCAGTGGGATAAACGCTCATCCGGTATGTAGTGGAATCCTTTCGTGTCAGCGACCTCCAGGGGTGCGGTGTGCGCTCAAGGAACAGGAATCACCTTCAGGGCTCAGAAATAAACCCAAAAGAGAGGCTTCCGATAGTGTAATAACTTTTATTAAGGATTAATAAACAAATGAAGCCCTTACATGGTGCAATACACAATTCCAAAGATGGCCACCCGTATCCCTAAGGGAGATGCTACTTTACCTACCACTACTACCCACATGGTCCACACCTTGATACGGACGGCCATCTTTGGAATTGTGTATTGCACCATGTAAGTGCTTCATTTGTTTATTACTCCTTAATAAAAGTTATTACACTATCGGAAGCCTCTCTTTTGGGTTTATTTCTGAGCCCTGAAGGTGATTCCTGTTCCTTGAGCGCACACCGCACCCCTGGAGGTCGCTGACACGAAAGGATTCCACTACATACCGGATGAGCGTTTATCCCACTGGACACCTGGTAATGCCATAATTGGAGAGGACGCAGATGATTCTGGTGACCACAGCAGAGGCAACCACCACTCCGGCAGGTTTCCTGATCCATTGACCAGGAGTAGGTCACTTTACTCCAATGCGCTACTATCTGCGCTATCTGGTTAGTGCATTCTACAGCCACACTTCCTACCACAGATGTCACAGATTTCTTCATGTCACTCCAATGATATATTGACTTTGACACCTATGTCACTATTTACACCTTTTTAACCATGAGAATGTTGTAGTATTGGTTGCTTAGACCATTACCTTTATGCTAGCTGCGTTTATACCTATTTAGGTGGTCACAATTTATCGTGAGACAGATCTTTATACTCTAGCGCTGCATGTTTTTTGTTTGTGACTGTAGGGACCTGTAAAATCCAGGCCCATTTACAGCCCAACAAGAGGGAGTATACTTATATGGCTGCAATAGTCACGTGTTTGCAACTTTGAGTAATAATTGCCAGCATTTAGAGGTCCCAAAAAAACGTACACAAGGACCAGTGTACAGGGTGGGATCATGGCATTTATTCTAATGCAGCCTGGAGTTGGGCTTTAATTTTTTCAGTTTGCTATACCTGGACAAACAGAGATTTCCTGTGTCCTTCTCTGCTTTGGAAGGGCCTTCAAAATATTTGTGTTCTGTATGCAAATGTCAGCAAATTTCAGTGAAAGTCAACTGCATATTGCTCAGGATGATTTCCATGCAATGATGTGACTTGCATTAAAGCTGACTGCTTGCCTATTCACTGCCTGAAATCCAGCCTACACATTACACTGTCCAGCAATCACTGAAAGTCACCTGCACACAACATACAAAGCCTCCTCTAAAGTAGAAAACAAATGACCTTGGTGGATTGCTTGAGTATTTAGTACACTGGGTGCTGAGAATACCGGGAGGCATTATTAGAGTGACTGTTCCTCTTTATAGACTTCTGTGTGAAAGATTTGACACAGTAATCACAGATTTTGTAAATAAAAACTATCACCTATTTAATTCATTTTTTTCTTGTACAGACTGTTGAAGTACTGTATTATAATTTGTGTAAACTGTAAATGGTGCCTGTGTTTGGAAAGCTAAAAATAAAATATATGCTGTGTCCACAGCAACGCAAACACAATCATGAACAGATGTATGGGAATAAGACAATACATACGTTCTTATTTTATTGCACTTCCAAGCAATACCAGATTTAAAGCGGTAGTAAACACCGATTGATGATTTGTACCTACAGATAAGCTTGTATTAAAGGTACTGTTTAGGAGGTATTCACTATTTCTGCAGCTGATGACGTCACCTATCAGAGCACTGTGCCATGATCATGGCTCCTGTGTGCAAGCACAGGAGTGACATCATCACGGGTCAGCCACTCAGACGTTCGGAACCCACAAACCCAGAAGGAACACTGGATGAAGATGGAAGCCTTGTTGGCGATGACAGCGTACTGCTGGAGGGAATTGTTTTAAGGTAAGTCTTTCATATGTTCTTAACTTGCAGGGGGGAGATTTTTTCTTTTTTTCAACGGCCTTTACTTCCACTTTAAAACAGAATGATGGTACTAGTCTTTAAAGGATAAGGAGTTTAAGAGCGCACTCACACTGGGACTGTTTTAACTGAACCATGCCCAAGAACAGTTGTCTCCCTCCCACACACTACGCTTCTGGTATGCACTCATACTGGACTATAAGGAAGTATACCCAGGCACATTTACAAGTGTTCCTAGGAACTCTTATGCTAACCAGCCCATAGAGATCCCTGCTTTAGTACAGTCTATGGAGACTTCTGTGCTCCAGCATGGTTTGCTGTCACACTGAAACAAACCGATCTCGGGACCACCTCTTCCAAGTTGCCCTAAGTGCGGTATGCTTAAAGGATAAGTTCACCTTTGGGAACATGTTACATGTTCCACCCATTTTAAGGGTAGAACATGTAACATGTTCCCAGAGCTGCAGCCTCAGCTGCCACCCCCTCTCCCTCTGACAAATAAAACGGGGAAAAGTTTCCCGGTACTATCTGTCATACTTGAAAAGAGCATGGCCGTGCGGGGCTCGGCCCACACGGCCGCGTCAGTCATTCACAAACTTCCGTAAATTAATGAGCTGCAAGTCCCAACAGCCATAGCAGCTGTCGGCTTGCAGTTCTCAATGAACTACCATGGCACCATGGTAGTTCATTCAAGCTTCCTGTCAGAATATCTGCTTGACCGTACATACGGCAAGCAAATATTCTGACAGGTCTGTAGGAGACCTACACGGCATCAGCGATCTGCTGATCGCTGGTGCAATGCTTTCCAGGCTCCTTTGGATAAAAAAATAATAAATGCTAATTTTTTTACTTGCAAAAAAATTTGCATTTATTATTTTTGTCCAAAAGGTGAACTTATCCTTTAAACAATCCCGGGTCCATTTCGGAGGACTCACATTACACAAAAGAATGAGCCCAAGGGGGTAAACCCTTGATCACTCAACAGTTTCTCAAGGTAGGCCCTGTTTGGAATTTGGTCTCATAGCATCCTATGGGAAGCTAGTATGGCTCATGCACCAAGGACCAGAGGCAAAGTAAAGGTCATTGGTATGATTACAAGAAGAGTACGCATCTTGGGTGGGATTGAGTTTGCATAGTTGAGCTAGACAAAAGGATCAGTGCACTTTGGAGTGAGCTTATTCTTTATACTGGAATTCTGGGACAACAGCTAAATACATAGGAAGAATAATTCCCCACACCTCTCCAACATTCAATTTAGTTTGTTTACTTCACCCTCCAGTGATTAAAAACAAAACAAAAACTGGAGTGCAGTGCAGCATTTCCCTTCTTATTGTATTTTGGAATTCAGCAGTGGAGTAGAACCCACTTGGTGCATGTACCGATGTGTGAGGATAATTAACACATGCAGCTCATCTTTAGATTTTATATATATATATATATATATATATATATATATATATGAAAAATTAATGTACATTTTCCGGGTAGGGGGCGCATGTGTATCTTACATGTGCCACCATTGTCGGCCTCAGCTGTCGATCACCGGGTCCCGGACGGTGATTCCCCACCGGCCCTCAGCGATCTTTAAGCAGGAAACAAAGTGATAGCACTGAGCCACTGAGAGCAACCTCTAGAGTGTATTCTACAAGTCTTTACATCTTCTGGTATAAGAAACATAGTTATGAACAAGCATGTCAAATATGAAAGTCACAATGTTATACATTATGGTGGTTCTAAAGTAAAAAAAGTTTTTTTACCTTAATGCATTCTATGCATTAACTGCTTTCCGGCACCCTATAGCAGAAATACTGCTACAAGGTGGCAGGCCTGCGCAAAATCACGTATATGTACGTGATTTTGCATTGCAAACGTGTCCTACCCGCGCCACCATTGGCAGCCTCAGCTGTCGAACATCGAGTGCCGGCCGGTGATTCACCTCTGGCACCCAGCGATCGCCGAGTATCACTGACGGAGGAGAGACCTGTATGTAAACAATACAGATTATTATATTATTATTATTATACAGGATTTATATAGCGCCAACAGTTTGTTCAGCACTTTACAATATAAAGAGAGACAATACAGCAACAATACAGTTCAATATAAGAGGGATTGGAGGGCCTGATCCTTGGAGCTTACAATCTAGGATCTCTCCCCTGTCAGCTCCTGCACACTGCTTTGTATTGCTCTGCATAGCAAAGCAATACAAAGCAATGTGCTGACACAGTGAAACACACACAGAGCACACAGTAAAACAGCACACAGTTAACCCTATGATCACCCCAGATGTTAATCCCTTCCTGCCCAGTGCCATTAGTACAGTGTCAGTGCTTTTTATTAGCACTGATCACTGTATTGGTGTCACTTTGGATGTCAGTGACAGTTAGTCAGTTCCCCCCAGTGTCAGAATGCCCACCCCAGTCCCGCTATAAGTAGCTGATTGCCACCATTACTAGTATATATAAAAAAAAAAATCCTGTATATATACCGCCATTTGTAAACGCTATAACTTTTACATAAACCAATTAATTTACACATATTGGGTTTTTTGTTCACGAAAGACATGTAGCAGAATACATTTTGGCCTAAATTTATGACAAAATTTGATGTTTTTTACTGGACATGCTTAATAGCAAAAACTCAAAAATATTTTTTTTCTCAAAATTGTCAGTCCTTTTTTGATTATAGCGCAAAAAATAAAAAACACAGAGGCGATCAAATACCACTGAAAGAAAGCTCCATTTGTGGATAAAAAAGATATACATTTTGTTTGGGTGCAACATTGCATGACCGCGCAATTATCAGTTAAAGAAACGCAGTGCCGTATCGTGAAAAATGGCCTGGTCAGGAAGGGGGGTAAGTCCTCTGGAGGGCAAGTGGTTAAGGTAAAAAAAATGATCCACTACCTGTACCAGCCCTCTGCCCTTAAACATTTACCTGACTTCTCTCACCACTACAGCACTATCCCAGCTGAAGCACCGTTCCTCTCTTTTCCTGCATTCATTGGAGAAGCGTGACAGCAGCAAGAGCCATAGGCTCCTTGTGCTGTCAGTCAAACTCCTGTGAGGAGGGATCAGGGGCATGGCTTACTGGTGCTGGGTGTGTCCAAGGATGCACACAGCCTGGTTAGGGAGTGCACCCACATGGTACCCCCTTAGCACATGGCTTGGTGAGGGGGCACCCAGAGGAAAAAGGAGAAGATAGGACCCATGGGGGACTCCAGAAGTGACTAAGCACATGTTCGTGTGAAACGCATCTACTGCTCCTCTGCCCTGTCTTGGAGCTGTTATGTTCGTATTATATTGCATGTAAAGGATTCCAATAAAAGATTTCATCCACCACATTGCTGTTTGTGCAGCCAACCATTATGTTTTTCCATTGCATCTGAGATCAAGGATCGGGCCAGCACCTGCGTGTCTGTGGAGGGGTTATGCAGATTTGGCACTCACCTGGAGCGGATCTTTTGCTCTTTCTGTGATTGACAGCCTCAGCTCTATTCCTGTGAGCTGTGTATACAGGGGTGTGTCCCTTCCTTCCAATCAGCTCTCAGAGCTCTCCTCACTGAGATCTGCAGAGTGTAACCAGGGGCGGACTGACAACTCATGGGGCCCCCAGGCAATAGGGGATCATGGGGCCCCTGTGTCCTTGTCCAAACTCAAAAAAGCCTATGAAAAATGTACCAGGGGCATCTCATGGGGCCCCCTACTGACCCCAGGCCCTCGGGCAATGCCCGAGTTTCCAAATGGTCAGTCCACGCCTGAGTATAACTTTAGCTCTCTGCCCCTGCTTTTTGAAAGCTCAGACAAGCTTTATAAGTTCTGGACCTTGAACAGCTGTAGAGAAGAGATAAACAGGTACAACTTATGCAGGAGGATTCATCTCTGTGTATCACCTAAGGCCAGTCACTTCACTGGGTATATGTAAGAGTTTACACCACTTTAAGCTAAACACTAATAATAATTCAAAAGTACAGGGAGACAATACACTATATTTTTCCTTAACACTATATGGAATTATTTTAATTAGTAAAAATGTTTTAAAAAAACCCAGATGGTTACACACTATAAATTTCATAATGTCCTAACAGACAATCTGCTCCTAATTTTACTTAGTGTGTGGCTACAACGCAAGACAGAAAGCATGTACATTGAACACTATAGCTAAATCTAATGAAAAAGAAAATCATTTCATTCTCTGATCTAAGGATGAGTCAGTTATAGACACTGTAGGGCTGGGGGAATATCTACAGGAAGCCGTTCGATCAGAAGAGAGTGTACAGCTGAATATTGCGGGTTTAACTGTCTGGCGGCAACATTAAAGGATAGCATTAATTTTAACCTAAGTCCAACTTAATTAAGTGTGTTTAAAAAGGGCTTTGAAAACTGGAGTCATAGGGATTGACCTTGGCGTGTGAATGTCACATCTGTGCTTTGGAAAACATTTGTATTTCTATACTATATATTTGTTGCAAAGGTAAGTCTCCAGCTTCAAGCCAAAAAAAACGTACAGCTTCGTATTATCTACCAGCCAAAATCTTATTTTCTCATCTCTGGCACAGACTGCAGCATCCACTTGCACAGAGCAGTAGGGGTGATACAGCATCCATTAAAATGACAAATAAATCTTGTCAGTGTATTATTCTGCATGTTTTGCTTTGCTGTCTGCACTGCTGGGGTCAATCTAAAAAATACAACCCTTAGGTTTACTCTGTATCTTAGACAGCAGTGTTACTCTACAAAAAATCTATCTGGAAATATTAGCTTCCTAGATGGCTATGGATATGATTATGTTCTTGGATATTTAAGCAGTAGTACATGGGAGAGTAATTTTGTTCAGATGAGCAGATTCACATACACCCGATTCTATTTTATTTATGAATATGTCTAGCTATGGAACAGCCAGCCCATGGCTTTAATAAGCAATTTCCTTATCCCTTCAATTTCTGATCTGCATGAATTCCTTAGGGGTCACCTATCAGCCTTTTTGAAGTCCAATTGAAATCACAGAAAAAAATCTTCTGTCAGAGAGACATAGTATAATGCATCCATTTTAATATTTTCATCTCAACTTTCCTGTTGTAGCAGCTGCGCACCATATCTAAATATGACCAAGCAGTTTAATAGGCACCTGGGTTTGACCACACTGTCCAGTTCAGGTTAAATGAGCTGGTCAGGCAAACCCTTCTCAGGGCTCTTGCCCACAGGCACCTGAGCCCATTTAATGTAAATTCCAGCATCCCCTCCATGCAGATAGCCCAAATGCTGCATACAACCTCCAATAGACGTAAATAGTTGTGTGAGGTTGTACCCCAGGTATGTGATGATGCTATTGTAAACATGAGTAGGGACCTTACTGAGCAGGGATCTGTGAGTTAGGGACCTTAGATTATAAGTACAAATGAAACTTCAGGTTTGTTACAACAGGCTTATGATGAAAAGTCTATGAAGAAAGCAAGTGTTTTTGAATGGCATAGGCAGCTTAACCTCTTGGCGTCTGCACCTCCCGGCCCCTTAAGAGTTTCGGAAGGCGGGGCGGGGTTTTAGGGCCATGTAACGGCCGTGATTCGCCATCATGGTGGTCAAATGATCGGAAAAGATCCCAATCAAAAGGGGAGATCGGGACCTTTCCAGGAGTCGCGGATATATGTGCTGGGAGTGCGGAGGGCGCGCGCTTTCAGCACATATGTATTTTCTAATTGCACTCAAATATGCGGCTGCTTGGCATCAAGGCCCAGACGCCGAGAGGCCGCATATTTGCGTGCAATCAGCCTCAAGGGGTTAAGGAAGGGCAGGAAGATGTCCACGATGACATAAGAAGTGGGCAGCCAAAAACGCAAAGGATGGATCCAAATGTAGACAAAGGTTATGGGAATCTGTTCAAAGGAAAAGACCGGAACTCTTGCCTGACAAGTGGATTCTCTACCATGACTTAATGATGCATTAAGTGTTCCTGAGTTCCTGACCCATACACCCATTATGAAACACGATCAGCCACCTTATTCCCCTGACTTAGCACCCTGTGACTTTTGGCTGCTTCCAAAATTAAAAAATGCATTAAACGGACACATATTTGACATACATGTATAAAATGTATGTGTGTGTATATACATACACACTAAATTGCCAAAAGTATTGGGACACCCTTCCAAATCAATGAATTCATGTGTTCCATTCACCTCCATGGCCACAAGTGTATAAAATCAAGTGTCTAGGCATGCAGACTGCTTCTACAAGCATTTGTGAAAGAATGGGTCACTCTCAGGAGCTCAGTGAATTCAAGCATGGTACCTTGATAGGTTTCCACCTGTGCAATAAGTCCACCCATGAAATTTCCTTGATACTAAATATTCCAGTCAACTGTTAGTGGTATTATAACAAAGTATAAGCAACTGGGAACAACAACAACTCCCATGAAGTGGTAGGCCCCATAAAATGACAGAGCGGGGTCATGGCATGCTGAAGCACACAGTGCACAGAAGTCACCAATTGTCTGTAGAGTCAATAGCTAAAGACCTCCAAACTTCATGTGACCTTCAGATTATTACAACAACAGTGTGTAGAGAGCTTCATGGAATGGGTTTCCATGGCTGAGTAACTGCATCCAAGCTTTACATCACCAAGTACATTGCAAAGCATCAGATGCAGTGGTGTAAAGTACACTGCCACTGGACTCTAGAGCAGTGGAGACATGTTCTCTGGAGAGACGAATCATGCTTTTCTGGCAATCCAATGGATGTGTCTGGCTTTGGCAGCTACCAGGAGAACGGCATTTGCCTGACTGCATTGTGCCAGGGGGGGTTATGGTGTGGGGTAGTTTTGCAGGGATTGGGCTTGGCCCCTTAGTTCCAGTGAAGGGAACTCTTAAGGCATCAGCATACCAAGACATTTTGGACAATTTCTTGCTCCCAACTTTGTGGGAACAGTTTGGGGATGGCCCCTTCCTGTTCCAACATGACTGCGCACCAGTGCACAAAGCAAGGTCCATAAAGAAGTGGATGAGCGAGTTTGGGTTGGAGGAACTTGACTGGCCTGCACCTCAACCCGATAGAACACCTTTGGGATAAATTAGTGTGGAGAATGCAAGCCAGGCCTTCTCGTCTGATATCAGTGCCTGGCCTTACAAATGCGCTTCTGGAAGAATGGTTAAACATTCCCATAGACACACTTTTAAACTTTGTGGACAGCCTTTCCAGACGAATTGAAGCTGTTAAAGGGTGGGCCAACTCAATATTGAACCCTACAAATTAAGACTGGGATGCCATTAAAGTTTAAGTGTGTGCAAAGGCAGGCGTCCCAATACTTTTGGCAATATAGTATATATATTTTTATTATTGTACAGGATTTATATAGCGCCAACAGTTTGTGCAGCACTTTACAATATAACAGGAGACAGTACAGTTACAATACATTCCAGTACAGAAGGAATAGGAGGGCTCTGCTCGTGGAGCTTACAATCTAAATATGTAGTTTTCATTTTCTTCTATTTCTAATACAAAGATCTATTGGATTTTCCCTGAGGAAGAACAAGTCCCGAAAAGCGTTGGGCATGATACAATTTGTTGTAAAAATACTGTATGCCTCTTTGGTCTGGGGGTATTAAAAATCTCTTGTTCATATTATTCAGTTTTTATGGATTTATGAGTTTATCTAAGATATGGGGCATGAAAAGAATTCTTGGTCTGCAATCTGGGCTTTAGCTTTGTGACAATAAAGTTTTGTACTATTTTTTTTACAAATAATTTGTGGTGGCTGTTTTGGTGCCTTAACAATCCCTGCCAACCACTATATTTTCTTTTGTGTACTAACAACATTTGGGGATGGGCACAGATGTAGTCTCAAATCACACCCTTCCCAGCCAAATAGTAATAGAGAGAAAATCTTCCAATGGGGACACTAGAGACAACCAGGAATTCCCTCACTTCCTGCTTTCACTATGGCACAGGAACTGGAGGGAAAGCTCCCCAATGGGCCTCCCCTCTGATGATGTGCTATGCACAAAAGGCCTTAGGAGGAGCAGACAGAGCGTGACGTCATTGCCGCTGGAGCCACGAGGAAGCCCGGTGGCCATCTTTAATGAGGGTCAGTGCTGCATAACTCTGCAATCTCTTGCTATATTTTTCATACTACCCTGCTTTTAACCCTTTATTGCAATAAATACTTTTTGGACATACTACACTATGGGCACTTTTTTGGCTCCTATTGGGAGCTATTAAATCTGCAGATAATCCCCACTGTATCCAGCATCCAGAGGAGGGAGCCCTGTACCTAGGCTGAGCACCTATCTATCCTTAAGGGGACCTCTGGACCCAGCAGATTTCCATACTGCCCCAGGCTTGATGACCATAACGTAGAAGGAAGCTCACCATCCGCCCATCTTAGAGATCCTTGGTGGTTATAAATTTATATGCGCATTACCTATGCGCTTTCGGTGAGTGTGCATTTTTTCCATTGGTTCCAGTCACAAGTATATTTAGAAATCTGCTGTTGAAGAGATCACCCACCAGTGCTATTTGAACTTTATTCCTTTATTGGATGAACTATCTATTACTTACTCACCACTTATGCTCATGATTTATTTATTTATTTATTCATATATTTACCCTTATGACTAATTAGCGCTGCACTTTATTTTACTCCCTTGTTATATCTCACCTTGACTATTGTAACTCCCTCCTCATTGGCCTACCTAATCGCAGGCTATCCCCTCTTCAGTCTATCATGAATGCTGCTGCCAGACTCATCC
Organism: Staurois parvus; assembly: GCF_062004578.1. Lineage (NCBI taxonomy): Eukaryota > Metazoa > Chordata > Amphibia > Anura > Ranidae > Staurois > Staurois parvus. Next base: position 4,571,561 of record NW_028318002.1, read on the forward strand.
ACCTTACTAACTGTTCTGTATCTGCCACCCCTCTCTGCCAATCCCTCTACTGGCTTCCCATTGCCCAACGGAAAAAATTCAAAACATTAACAATAACATATAAAGCTATTTATAACTCTGCCCCAAATTACATTACCGATCTTGTCTCCAAATACCACCCAAACCGTACTCTCCGCTCCTTGCAAGACCTCCTACTCTCTAGCTCCCTTGTCTCCACCTCCCATGCTCATCTCCAGGACTTCTCCAGAGCTTCCCCCATCCTCTGTAACTCTCTACCCTAATTTATCAGACTATCGCCTACTTTGCTCACTTTTAGTCGATCTCTGAAAACCTATCTCTTCAGGGAAGCCTATCCTGCCCTCAGCTAATAATGGAATCTTCTACTCTTCCAACCAGTCCATCCCCCACAGTTACTACCTTTTGTACCACTAGCCCCTCCCTCTTAGATTGTAAGCTCCAAGGAGCAGGGTCCTCCTATCCCTCTTGTATTGAACTGTATTGTTGCTGTATTGTCTCCCGTTATATTGTAAAGCGCTGAGCAAACTGTTGACGCTATATAAATCCTGTATTATAATAATAATAACCAACCTGGACACACAAAAGACTCCATTGGACATTAGTTGCCACATGGCCCAGCTGGCAAATGCGGTGAAGAGAGGTAAAACTGGCTCTGATTTATTGTAATGCATATTGAAGTAAAGTGAACCATTCTCTTCAAACTTCTAACCTTCTTCGGAACATGATTTAAATAAACACACACACAGTTTGTCATTGCTTCACTTTATACTTCAGTTATCAAGTCCAATTTTAGTTAGTATCAATTCATTCTATAGTAAATTGGGGCCCGTGCTATTTTATTTCACTTTACTAAGCTTTTAACTAGTTGCCGACCGCAGATAGCCGAATGACGGCTGCACTGCGGCCGGCCAGTTCTGAGTGGACGTCATATGACGTCCTCCCAGAACGCACTCTCCCGCGCGCCCCAGGGGGCGCGCACCCGGCGCTCTCCGTGATCGCTGTGTCCTACAGACACAGCTGATCACGTGATGTGGTAAAAGGCCAATCACAGCGGCCTTTTACCACGTGATCAGCGGTGTCCAATGACAAGCTGATCAGAGGGAAATGCAAGTGTCGGTTCTCGGCTGCACTTTCCTCACGCTGTCAGATCGTGAGGAAAGTACTGCCGAGAAGCGGCAGTTGTCAGAGCGGGGATCGGCACCGATCATCAGGGCACTGATGATCAGTGCCCTGATGATCGGTGCCCAGCAGTGCCACCTGCAAGTTCCGCCCACCTGTGCCCAGCAGTGCGCCCACTAGCTCCGCCCACCTGTGCCCAGCAGATCACCCACCTGTGCCCAGCAGTGCACCCACCTGTGCCACGCTGCAGTGTCACACACCTGTGCCCAGAAGTGCCACCTACCTGTGCCCAGCAGTGCCACCCACCTGTGCCCACCCACCTATGCCCACCAGTGCCACCCACCTGTGCCCACCCACCAGTGATGCCCACCAGTGCCACCCACCAGTGCAGCCCAGCAGTGCTGCCAGTCAGTGCCACCAGTCAATGCCCAGGGGTTGTGCCAGTCAGTGCCGCCAGTCAGTGCCCAGCAGTGATGCTAGTCAGTGCCGTCTATCAGTACCCATCATCAGTGTCACCTATCAGTGCTGCATATTAGTGCCGCCTATCCGTGACACCTCATTAGTGCTGTCTATCAGTGCCGCCTATCCGTGCCACCTCATTAGTACTGCCTATCAGTGCCCTTTAGTGCTGCCTATCAGTGCCCATCAGTGCCGCCTATCAGTGCCCATCAGTGCTGCCTCATCAACGCACATCAGTGAAGGAGAAAAAATACCTGTTTGAAAAATTTTATAATAGAAACAACGAAACTTTTTTTTTTTTTCAAATTTTTTGCAATTTTTTTATTTATAGCGCAAAAAGTAAAGCGCCCAGTGGCAATTAAATACCACCAAAATAAAGCTCTATTTGTGAGAAAAAAATGATCAAAATTTCATATGGGTACAATGTTGCATGACCGCGCAATTGTCAATCAAAGTGAGGCAGCGCTGAAAGCTGAAAATTGGCCTGTGTAAATAAGGGGGTATAAGTGCCTGGTAGGCAAGCGGTTAAATTGCATGATTTCTGTGAAAGCTGACAACTCTGACTCTGCTGTGTTGTTAGTTCTGCCTGAGTTGCCCCCTGCTGGACTACAGAGTACCTCCGCAACTCATCATTGCCATAACATCCAGCAAAGAGAGGTCAAGAAGCACTGACTACACTGCTTGAAATTTCAGTGCAGCAGAGGCAGCAGTGCCACCTGATTACAGAAAATTAAGAGCTAATTGCATTTCTGGCAGGATCAACTGGTATTTTACTGTATATACCACTTTTTAACCATCTCCCACCCAGCCTATAGTAATAAAAAGACTGAACAGGAGCAGTGCTCTTCTGGATGGATGCCATATGACGTCCTCCCAGTCGCATGCCTAGTACAAACCCTAGGGGGTGTGCAGCAGCATAATCTGTGCCCCATTGTGTTCAGGAACACAAATTGGTGTACTGGGCCACTGTGCGTGGCCCTGGTACCATGTGATTACTGTGACCAATCACATAGGTCACATGTCAGTTGTAAATAAACAATGGCTTGTCATTTCTAGCCATTGTGTACTGCTATGATTACTGTGATTGGCCACAGTGATCAGATAGTACAGGGCCAATCACAGCAGACCTGTTGTACCATGTGATAGCTGTGACCAATCACAGTGATCATAGTAGTACACAATGACTATGAATGACAAGCCATTGTTTGTTTACAACTGACATTTGATCGCTGTGATTGGTCACAGCAATCACATGGTACCAAGGCCACACACAGTGGCCCGGTACACCAATCTGTGTTCCTGAACACAGCGGGTCACAGATTATGCCACTGCACAGCTATCACAATAATGCACAATGGCACATAAATGGATGCCAAATGGAAACCATTGCTTATACAGTGATTATCACTGCAATATGCAATCATAGAGTAAAATAAAATCCTGATCACCTCCCCAGGGCAGTACAGTGTCATTATGGTGTCACTGTGCTGCTCTGGTGACAGTAAAGAAAAATGTAAAATAAATTGTTTAAAAAAGAGAAAAACTTTGAAAAAAAAGAAAAAAAATGTTAGAAACTTTAACAAGTGTCCCTGATCACTGCCATACCAGTCACATGGTAACGTTATACTGCTCTTGTGACAGTATGTAAAAAAAAAACTGAAAAAAACACATTTTATTTAATTTCTTAATTTAAAAAAAAAAGTGTGTCAAAAATTACAACTTCAAAAAACTCACATTGCCTTTTAGTAAATACTTTGGACTGTCTGCTTCCCAAAAAGGGGTAATTTGTGGGGTAATTGTACATTTTAGGGCATTTTAGGGCCTCAAGAATTGAGGCTGTCAGTACATCAGGATTGATCAATTTTCAAATATACTGTATATATCATAGTTTATAGACTCTATAACTTTCACACAGACTAAATAATTTACAGTACACTGATTCGGGTTATTTTTACCAAAGAAATGGAGCAGAATACATTTTGGCCTCAATTTATCAGGAAAGATTATTTATTGATTTGCAAAATTTTATAACAGAAACAAAGAAAACATGTTTGTTTGTTTTTCAAAATTTTCACCATTTGTTTAATAGCAAAGAATAAAAAAACAGTAGTGCTTAAATACCACCAAATTAAATCTCTGTCTGTCTAAAAAAGATGCTAAAAGTTTAATTTGGGTACATTATTTCAGGACTGAGTAATTTGCATTTAAAGTGTGACAGAATTGCCCTGGGCAGGAAGGGGATGAAAATGTCCAGTATTGAGGTGGTTACAGAGACAGAACTTGGAGAATTTTGCATGCTTAGAAAAGATGCACTGAATATGATTTCTTAGTTTATTTTACCAAAATATACATTTTAGATTACTTAGTGAGCACACAACTACTTTGTTCTCCATCCCTTACCCACCGCATTTTTGGAGAAATCAGGTGGTAGATGGGAGAAAGACTGATAGAAAAATGCAAATCCATAGTAAACAAACGAACATTCTTTATGTCTGGAAGAAAAGAGATTTAATCCACAGGCATGGAAAGGCTTCTTCACAGTAAGAGCTGTGAAAATGTGGAATAGACACCCTCAAGAACTAATTCTAGCCAGTTCAGTAAATAACTGTGTGTGCTCTCAAGCACTCCAGGAAATAAAATGCCAAAAGGAGACCAAGGAAACCAGGGCAGGAATGGCCTAAAAGATCATGTTTCAGGGATGCAGCCCTCTTCAGACGGGGGAAATCAACCACTGGAAAACAGACAGGTGGCGCAAACACCTAGTGCATTATCTAAGATTTATTCAAAGGAGTGAAAGACAAAAACATACTCACAGACATAGCATGTATCAAAAGCTATTGTATAATGGAGATGGCCGCAACAACGGCAAAGTGTTCCAACTGTCAGTGTGGTCAAATGGCTGACGCGTTTCGGGGACGAGTCCCTTTCCTCAGAGCTTGTGCAGGAGGACTGTTTTGTTTACTAACAGTTCTCCTCCCTATCAGCTTGGACACACTGCTTTGGATGGTTGTGCACAGCACAGCCATCCAAAGCAGTGTGCTTACAGTGAAGCACACTGACACAGCCCTCTAGTAAAACACTTCTTGCACATAGTTAACCCTTTGATCGCCTCTAATGTTATCCCCTTCCTGCCCAGTGCCATTAGGACAGTATCAGTGGGTATTTTTAGCACTGATCTCTGTATTGATGTCACTGGAGATGTCAGTGACACCAAGTTAGTTCCCCCCAGTGTCAGAATGTCCGCCGCAGTCCTGCTGTAAGTTGCTGATCACCGCTATTACTGGTTAAAAAAAAAAAAATCCAATATCTATACTGCCATTTGTAAACACTATAGCTTTCACGTAAACCAATTAATTTACACATTTTTTTTTCTGCAAAGACATGTAGCAGAATACATTTTGGCCTAAATTTATGACGAAATTTGATTTTTAAAATTTTTTTACTGGGCATGTTTAATAGCAAAAAGTCAAATATATTGTTTTTTTCTCAAAATTGTTTATAGCGCAAAAAATAAAAAATGCACAAGCGATCATATACCAACGAAAGAAAGCTCAATTCGTGGGGAAAAAAGAATGTAAATTTCAATTGGGTTCATGACCATGCGAATGTCAGTTAAAGTAATGCAACGCCGTAACGCAGAAAATGGCCTGGTCAGGAAGGGGGGTAAATCCTCTGGAGGGTAAGTGGTTAAGTTAAAAAAAAAAAAAAAGTGAGTTGGATGCATTCCAAAATAAAAAAAAATATATACTAACATTTATAGGTAATACCACCAGAGATTGTTGATCCAGGGAATTTCCGAAAGGAAGCAATTTATTTTTCCCCAGCTGAAGTAAATTGGATCATGCTTTATTGTTTTTTTTTCCGCCTTCCTCTGGAACTACTGTTGGTGCAGGATTTTGTATATGGAGGGCTGCAATTTAAAGTATTTATTCCATTATTATTTTTTTGTCAATTGGTTGAACTAGATGAACTTGTGTTTTTTTAACCTTTTTGTCAATTGGTTGAACTAGATGAACTTGTGTCTTTTTGAAAATTACTAAGTATGTATCTATGAACAATAGATTTCAATGCTCTCCTGCTCCACTTTGTTTTTTTATTTTTTTTAAAGGATAAATACGAAGGGACAAAGAACAAAGCAGCCATAGTCTTTTTCCGAAATGAAATCACCAGTCTTTTGAGGGTTGAGAGTTTTGCCTCTGGCTGTTGTCATCACTGCTTTATTTTTGTAATTATTATTCTTCTATGTTGAAATAACCGTTCTTCCTATGATTTCTAAGATAAAAAAACAAAACAAAACAAATAGAGGAAAGCATTTGTATACTAAACAAAAGTTGGCACACCGTACTTTAAGATCAGTGTGTAAACTTCTAAAACATACAGATTAAACATTTTACCTTCAAGTTAAAACTCTAGAATCATCAGTGAGCTGTCAGCACGAATAATAAATTCCCAAATAAAGAAGTAAACCCTGCAAAACCCATACCTCGTATTATAAAGGTAGATGTTCAGTGAATTAAAATGAGCCCTTGCCGTCCAGAGCATTTACCCCCTTTCCTGACCAGGCTATTTTTTGCGATACGGCGCTGCGTTACTTTAACTGACAATTGCGCGGTCATGCAATCCTGCACCCAAATGAAATTTATGTCCTTTTTCCCCACAAATTGAGCTTTCTTTCAGTGGTATTTTATCACCTGTGTGGTTTTTATTTTTTGTGCTATAAGCAAAAAAAGACCGTCAATTTTGAGAAAAAAACCAATATTTTTGACTTTTTGCTATTAAACATGTCCAGTAAAAACATTTAAAATAATCTAATTTTTGTCATAAATTTAGGCCAAAATGTATTCTGCTACATGTTTTTGTTAAAAAAAAAATCACAATACGTGTAAATGAATTGGTTTGCATGAAAGTTGTAGTGTTTACAAATGGCGGTATACTATATATACTGGAAATTGTATTTATTTTTACTAGTAATGGTGGCGATCAGCGACTTATAGCGGGACTGTGGCGGCATTCTGACACTGGGGGGAACTGACTTGGTGTCACTGACATCCCCAGTGACACCAATACAGTGCTAATAAAAAGCACTGACACTGTACTAATGGCACTGGGCAGGAAGGGGTTAACATATGGGACGATCAAAGGGTTAACTGTGTGCTGTGTGCTCTTTTACTATGTGGGCTGTGTGCTGTGTTTCACTGGAAGCACACTGCTTTGTATACAAAACAGTGTGCAGGACCTGACAGGGGAGAGATCTGTGTTGTTTACATACAGATCTCTCCCCCATTGGAAATCCTTGGAGATTGCTGGGTGCCAGCAGGGAATCACCTGGTGATTGAGAGCCGAGGTCACGAATACCAGAACTGCTATAGAGTGGCACAGAAGAGGTTAAAATCACATTCCAAGCAATCAGCAAACACAACTGAAATATATATACAGAATCTGTTTTACTTGCCAAAGGATATGTCATTCTGTTCATAGTTGTGGTTAGAACGCCCCTGCCTGACAGTACAGCCAGGTTTTACCCCCCACTGTAGCGGCAGCACTTAGAACACATTGGGGTTGATTTACTAAAATTGGAGAGAGTAAAATCTGGTGCAGCTGTGCATGGTAGCCAATCAGCTTCAGATAGTTGAATTAACCTCTTAGCGCCGAAGCCTCCCGGCCCTTTAAGAGTTTCATAAGCCAGGAGGGTGGCAGGGTTTTAGGGTCATGTGACCGCCGTGATTTGCCATCACGGCGGTCACATGATCGGAAAAGGTCCCGATCGAAAGGGGAGATTGGGACCTTTCCGTGAGTCACGGACATATGTGCTGGAAGCGCGCAGGGCGCACGCTCTTAGCACATATGTATTTTATAATTGCGCGCAAATATGCGGCCGCTCGGCGTCAAGGTGTTAAGCTTTTGCAAAAAAAACTTGAACTGATTGGTTTCTATGCAGAGCTGCACCAGATTTTGTACTCTCCAGTTTTATTAAACCAACCCCATTGACAGTCTGCTGCTCAAATGGTGAGGTCATCTCTCTACTCAATCTCAACCCAACAGCATGCTCATTACCAGCACATGTGCACTGCAGCAGAGTCTGATTGGTTCGGACTGCTGACCTCTCCTCTTCCAGGGTGGATGCTGCTGTGCAGGGAATTACAAGAGGCTGGAGATAGTACACATTCAGATATATGAGCGGGCTTTAAAGAAGAACGTAATTGTATTTAACACCTCAAGGGGCCAAGTTCATATAGCACTTGGTCCTGTTACGATTGGTGATCCCCTGGTCCCCTAAACACTCCCCCAAACATGTGTTGGCTGGAACTCTGTGCCCTTTATTAGGCCAAATTCTGAACTCCTCTGTTGGGGGAGGTAAAATAGCACAGAGTTCCACCCCTCTAAACTGACTGATCTGTCACTATTAACCCCTTCCCGCCGGTGCCTCACGGCCCTTTAAGAGTTTCAGAAGCTGGGAGGCGGGACGGGCGGGGTTTAGGGATCATGTGACCGCTGTGATGCGTCATCACGGCAGTCACATGATCGGGAAAGATCCTGTTCGCAAGAGCAGACCGGGACCTTTCCGTGAGTACTGGACATGTGTGCCGGGAGTGTGCAGGGTGCGCGCTCTCAGCACATATGTTTTTTTGTTAATTGCATGCAAATGTGCGGCTGCTCGGCGTCTAGGCCCAGACACATTTGTGTGCAGCTGGCGAGAAGAGGTTAAGAATGAACAGTCAGCCGCAACTCTGTGTAATGTATCTTCTAGTACCCTGTATAAGCACAAGCAGCTACAGATACATTACAGTGGCGCAGCTCTGAGTCATCTTTTACAATTATGAATGAACAAGCAGCGCTGATAATTCATTTATAACAGATCAATCAGTGCATCAGCTAAGTGCATGTATCTGCTGCTGCTTTTACACATCCACAGCCTTGAAATGATGGATCACACAACACCACAGCCCTTAACCACTTGCTTTTCCAGGCACCCCCTCCTGCCCAGGCCAATTTTCAGCTTTCAGTGCTGTTGCACTTTGAATGACTATTGCGCAGTCATGCAACACTGTACCCAAATTAAATTGTTATCATTATTTGAGACATATAGAGCTTTCTTTTGGTGGTTTTTAATCACCACTGGGTTTTTTATTTTTTGCTAAACAAACCAAAAAAAAAACCTAACATTTTTAAAAAAATTTTTTTTTTCAAAGTTTCTGGTAAAAAAATTTGCAAACAGGTATTTTTTCTCCTTCACTGATGTGCGCTGATGAGGCTGCACTGATGGGCTTGGATATGCAGCACTGATGGGCATTGATAGGCTGCACTGATGAGGAGGCACTGATATGTGGCATTGAAGGTCAATGATGGAGGGCAGTGATGTACACTGTTAGGGCGGCACTTATGGACACTGATTGGCAGCACTGATGGACACTGTTGGGACTGCACTGATGGACATTGTTAGGGTTGCACTCGGTACGATTAATGGCTCTCCTCTCTCCTCACGCTGTGACAACGTGAGAAAAGTACAGCCGATAACCGGCAACTTCATTTACATTGTGATCAGCTGTGTCAGTGGACATAGCTGATCACGTGGTAAAATGGCGCTGTGATTGGCCCTTTACCATGTCATGTGATCAGCTGTGTCCAAAGGACAGTGATCACAGAGAGCGCCGGGTGTGTGTCGCTGGGGGCGTGTTTTGGGAGGACGTCATATGAACATGTATAAATACATCAGTGGTCCATATAGTGAACTCTGTAGAGTTATTCACCTTGAGGTCATCACAGAGGACAGGGGGGCACTCTTTACATCTGAAAGATTTACTCTCCAAATACGAAAAGGTTTCTTCAGAGTAAGAGCTGTGAAAATGTGGAATAGACTCCCTTGGTTCTGGCCAGCTCAGTGGATTGCTTTAAAAAGGCCTGGATTCTTTCCTAGATACACAGAATATAACTGGATACTAACATTTATAGGTAAGGTTGATCCAGGGAATATCTGATTGCCTCTCGGGGGGTCAGGAAGGAATGTTTTTCCCTGCAGGAGAAAATTGGATCATGCTTTTTCTGGGTTTTTTGCCTTTCTCTGGATCATCTGTAGGTATAGGATTATAACTTTTTTTTTTAATGGTTGAACTGGATGGACTTTTGTCTTTATTCAGCCAGACTAACTATGTAACTAGATAACCGTGCTGTAGCTTTCATTCAGCTATAACCTGGTCGCCAAGTGGTTCTTTTCGAAATGAATGGCACCGGCAATGTCAAGCCAGTGGCACAGCCGACGGCACTGATTGCTCATTCATAAAATGAAAAGAGTGGTCCATCGGCCCGGCTGTGTACGTGTAAAAGCAGCTGCTGATTGACACACAGTGCCGCAGCTTGTGTGATCTTTGTGAATGGCAGTGCTGGTCTTCAGAGTGACCCTTGCTGCCAAAGACCAGAGCTGTCAATCACAAGTCAATCTGCATGCTAGCAGCATTGTTATATGGGAAGGGGAAGCCATGCTGCTTAGCATTTGAGGGACAGATTTACATTGGACCATGTGCTATATGCACCTGGTTCCCTTGGAGAGTAAATAACAGGATTTTTAAATATGAGAATTCTTCCTTAAGCTATTTATTTAATGATTTTATATACAGAACTGAGAGGACTGGTATTTTTATCTTTCTGCAGTTAAGCTTTAATGTACAAATCTGCAGTTTAATCAAATCAGACTAAACCTTTATCAGAAATAATGGTAATGCCTTTACACATAAAGCACAGCAATTCATAGCTGCTGCAGGACAATCAGTAATCACTTGTCACCTGGCTGCCATTATACAGGCAAACAAGTAAACATGGAAGTTAGAGTCAACGGTACTAACAACTCTAAGGCATAACACATATAAAACGGCCGTTTTCTTTTCAGATGTAGAGTTGAAATTACTCGTTTATTTCCAGTGGCAGAGTAGTAGAGGTATGATGTATAACAAGTAAGAAATATAAAAACTGGTACCATTAAGCTCCAGTTTACATTGTTGAGCTGCGGGAATGTGCACTTTATTGCAATGCACAGTAATGCACTTTATACCCCTTACATGCACTGATGCCATGCGGTGTCAATTATTCTGAATGGCACCATAATGCACCTTGCTGACAGATGTGCATTGCAACATTCACCAATAAACTATTTGTTAAAATTCTTACCCCCAGCACTTGCAGTTTACAGCTTCCATTGCTGTTGGCTTCTGCTCTCTCAGTGCTGCCTGTCTGAACTTCTGATATTCATAGGAAAGAGTAAACAGAGGACAGAGCAGTCTCCATCCAGACTGGAGTATGTTAAGCAGGCCATACATGGGTCGATCGAAAATCTAAAACATTCTTCGTTCTGTAATCCAATGGTGCCACCAATGATTTCAAAAATCTTTTGTTTTTCACGAATTTTCCAGCATGCTCGATAAACAAAATGGGGAGCAACCACGCAAATTGACCAGTGCCATTGCCCCACTAACAGAGCGAAAATTGGCTGATTATTCTTAGGTACGATTTTCAAATGAAAAATCGTTCAAAAATCCTTAGCTCGGAGAACAAAGGAGGAGGAGGATGTAGTAGGGGAGTGCCTTGCCATCCTATACTACAGGGCTGTGTGTTTCCATTGATGCACATAGTGGGAGAGATTTACTAAAACTGGTGCACACAGAATCTGGTGCTCCTGTGCATAGTAACCAATCAGCTTCTAGGTTTTATTGTCAAAGCTTAGTTGAACAAGCTGAAGTTAGATGCTGATTGGTTACTACACACAGCTGCACCAGATTCTGCATGCACCAGTTTTAGGGAGACACTGCTCATGTCCCTGCATGTAAGGGTGGTTCCATTAAATGCTGCAAGAGAAAGGACCCGCCCTGAAACAGGAAACCTGGGACTCAGCAGCTTAAAGTGCTTTAGGGTCCTTTCACCTGGGCGTTCCATTTTTTTCATCAGTTCAGTCATGTTTTTTCCAAGTAAAAATGGATCAGTTTACATCACTTTTTCATCACCTTACATCCGTTTTTTTATCCGGTTTTCACCCATTTACATTTGTTTTTGTCCATTTACATCCGTTTTTGTCCGTTTACATCCTTTTTTGTATTTTCTTCTGTTAGAAAGATGGAACATATGAAAAATGGATGTAAACGGACAAAAACGGATGTAAACAGATGGAAATGGATGTAAACAGGCGAAAACTTTTTTGCCCGTTTACATCCATTTTCGTCTGTTAACATCCGTTTTTGTCCATTTACATCTGTTTTTCATCTGTTCCATTTTTTTAACAGAAGAAAAATAGGGTTTTCTTTAATTGAAAAAAAAACAGATGTTAACGGACGTGGACATTAATGGATGTAAACAGATGAACATTCGTTTATATGCGCTAGTCCATAGAAATACATGGGTGTCCATTTTTCATTCATAAACGGACATTGCGAAAGGTGCCTAAAGTGAAAGAAAAGCCCAAGTCTAAGGCCCCTTTCACACGGGCGTTCCGTATGTCCATTTTTCATCTGTCCATGTACGGATGAAAAACAGACACCCATATATTTCTATGGACTAGTGGATGTAAACGGATGATAATCTGTTTACATCCGTTAATATCCGCATCCGTTAACATCCGTTTTTTTTTTACAGAAGAAAACCCTATTTTCTTCTGTAAAAAAATATGGAACGGCTGAAAGATGGATGTAAACAGACAGAAACAAATGTAAATGGATGAAAAATAGATGTTAACTGACAAAACGGATTTAAACGGACAAAAAAGGATGTAAGCGGACAAAACAGATGTAAACTGACAAAAACAGATGTAAATGGATGGAAAACAGATGTAAACGGAAAGAAACGGATGTAAACATACAAAAAAATGGATGCAAACATACGAAAACAGATGTAAACAGATGTAATCTGACAAAAAACAGATGTAAGCAGATGAAAATGGACTAAAAAAGAATGTAAGCAGATAAAAACAGATGTAAACGAACAAAAACAGATGTAAATGGACAACAGATGTAAACAGATGTAAAAGGACAAAAACTGGATGTAAGCAGACAAAACAGATGTAAACAGACAAAAAAAAGGATGTAAGCAGATGTAAACGGACAAAAAACAGATGTAAGCAGACAAAAAATGAAGTAAATGGACAAAAACAGATGTAAACACAACGGATGTAAATAGATGTAAACGGCCAAAAAACAGATGTAAGCAAACAAAAACAGATATAAACAGACAAAAACGGTTGTAAACAGATGTAAACTGACAAAACACCAGATGTAAATGGATAGAAATTGATGTAAATGGACAAAAAAAGATGTAAACGGGCAAAAAATGGATGTAGATGAACAAAAATGCATGTAAACAGATGAAAAATGGATGAAAAATGGATGTAAACTGACCCAAGCTGATGAAAAACTTGTGTAAACTGATCTGATTTTTCTTGGAAAAAACATGAGTGAACTGATGAAATAAAACAGAACGCTCGTGTGAGAGGACCCTAAATATTCCTGAAAATGCCCCCCCCCCCTCTTTCTACCCAGCCCATATTATAAATATCTGTGTACTTACCTATTTTTAATCCACTCCGGTCTGGTCACGTGATCTTGCAGCTGCAGCTCAGAGAGCTCTGGACAATGACTGCGAATTCCAGTTCCAGCTATGAATGAAACACCATCTATGATCAGAGGGGTTGCACAATTTAATTATCTGCCCGACCTCCAGTCATAGATCCTGTTTCATTCATAGAAGCTGTGTTACCGTTTCCTATAAATGGCGGAGCTGGGTGGAAAGGATGGGCATAGTTGGCTTCTCTTGATGCGTGCATTTGACTCTCTCAGTTCTATTAACCAGGTAGATTGCATGGTGGTGGTGGTGGAAGGGTGCCATCAAGAGAGAAGGATTTAAAAAAAACCAGGAGCCAAAAGTACAAAGCACATTAATAGTAACTCATATCCCTTGTGCTGATTTATGCTGTTTTTTATTTTTATTACACTTAAGCTTTAAGGATTCTGATCTTTTTGAACTCTCAGTAGGCTGCAGAGCTCTTCATACTTGGTCATCTTGCACTCTGTCCATACCCTCTACAAGTTAATATCAGTGTGAAGACAAAGACCACTAGTTTATTACTCGTGTTTTCTGACCATACTATTCTATCCCTACCCTTCAAACACTTCCCTGTATTTTTTTTAAATGAAAGGCTATGAGATTATATGTTATTTTCTTTTTATGTCGGCCAAACATGCTGCCACCAGTCAAGCAGTACTATAAAGAAACGAAGTACGATAGTTACGGATCAAATGAAAAAAAAAACAGCTGTGGGACCAGATTGGCAATCTGGCAATTCTAAAATAGAAGTACATATAAAATAGGTAGTGAGCGCTCTAATAGATATCAGCAGCTAGAACACATTAGGCAACCACAATGCCTTAAATATAAACAGTCAAACTAAAATAATGAAGTGCAGCGCTAAGAAGAATAAAAAGTCAATAGAGTGATAATCTGGTATCACAATGATGAACTGTAGAGGTACGGAATCCCACGGCTTCCACTTTATCAGAGTAACAGAAATGCGCACTCACCGGAAACGCATGGGTTATGCGCATGTGTGATTATGCATCACGGGCAATGGGAACATCAGAATCCAGGCAGCCAGGCGTCTCCCTCACGGTGGGTCATCACAGACTCCTGTAACAGGTCCGGGGGATCCCCTTAAGGTAAGCCAGGTGTTCCCTTCTCCAGGAAAAAACCTCCTCTCAGGATGGCAAAAGTGCTTTCTCTATGGGAGTGGAAGCTCCAGATAGGAGCCCCAGAAAACAAATGCCCAAAATAGTGTAGTATGTTCAAAATCTCAGGTTTATTCATCAAAATAGCAGCAGGACAGTAAGCATATGGTACATCATGATATGTGAAGTACATAGAGTAAACAGATGCAGTACTGACCCCCAGTGGTGTAAAACGCCGGGCCTCCTCGTGGCTCCGGCGGGTATATGACGTCACGCTCTGTGCAGTTCCTCCTTAGGCCTTTCGTGCTAAAGGCACATCATCAGAGGGGAGACTGCACACTGGTTATTAGATCCTGCGGGCTGTGCACCTCATTTAACTGGGCTATAATGAAAATGCAAAAAATCATTAGGCACTTCGGTTGGGCTCCAACATGTTCTTTGGTAGCAGAAAGTAGTGCATATTTCTAAATAATATTATCACTCCAATTATCGTGGCAATATGTTGGTTTGTGTGTGTGTTTGTGTGTGCTAGTGTTGCATTTCTTTACATACAGTGCTCCCTTCTTGCAAAAACAAGAAAACACAGTGCTCCTAAAATGTAGCAAAAAAAGCTAGTATACCAGTCGAATATGAGACCTGCCTTAGCCTATAGACCTAATTTACACATTTGGAGGAAGCAGTAGGAAAACAGGCAACTGAGGCAGATTTTTACCACCCCGAACCTGCAAATACAGCTGTATGGGAGTATACACAGGCCATGCACAGCTAAAACTATCCCCTGTCACATTCGGCGGGCAGTGTTATCCATCAAACACCAAAGACTTATTCAAGTGAATGGGGCCATGGAGCAACCACGACCACATGCAGTGCATGCTGTTTCACCATGGTGGTATGGGCTTTTAGGAGTAAAAACAGGCAGTGAGGAGGCAACATAATGCCTCCTTGCTGCCTGTCAACTGTCCTCTGTAAAGTAAACAACTGCAAATCGCTCTTCAGAGGGCTAAGGGAAATGGAAATGAGCGCTTAGCTATGTCCAGTTATGTACAAAACACCATGCTGTGGAAAAAATAAAAGGTAGTTTGTTTTTAGGGCCCTTTCACACTAGTATGCTTAACCCCTTGACACCAATTGCAAGCAAATATGCAACCTCTCGGCGTCTGGGCCTTGACACCGAGCGGCCGCATATTTGTGTGCAATTAAAAAATACATATGTGCTGAGAGCACGCGCCCTGCGCACTCCCAGCACATATATCTGCTACTCCCGGAAAGGTTCCGATCTCCCCTAAAACCCGCCCCGCCTCCTGTCTTCTGAAACTCTTAAAGGGCTGGGAGGCACTGGCGCCAAGAGGTTAAAAACATGGTATGCTTTTTTTTTTTTTTCAAAAACTCATATCACATTTTTGATATGTCTTTTGTGCAGTTTCTGGATGTCTGACTCCCAGCATGCACTTGTGAATCATGGACATGTGACTCTAAAAGCTGACCAGAAACAACAACTGTGCGACTTTGATTAGTTTTTGCTGAGTTTTCTATTGATTTCAGTGGGAGGTATGTTTTTGGTGTACTTTTGAAATGGCAGCATGCTGGACTTTTCAAAACACTCCACATGCACACTGGTGTGAAGAGTACCATAAGATTTAAAGGGAAATATTTTTATTGCATTTTTTTTGCGCTTTTAAGCAGGGCAAAAGTGCAGGAACAGGGGGATATATGTAATAGGGCCCATAGCCTAGGTTCACATATATGCAATGTGGGAAATGCAGCGAATATGGGAGATATGTGATGGGAGTCACTTTGGGTGGGGGGCCTATGGAACACATCTCACTGTGGAGGGGTGGGGAGACCCCTGTCTCAGCTCCCCATATCCCTATTATGTGTAAGTCACCCTGTGCCTGTTAGGGGTACAGGGTGAAATGTCCTAATACTGGGGTGGGGGGTTGTTCATTGTTTAATGCCATGTGGTTGTATCCCATTGTTCTATTGTGTGTCTTGCTAGGGAGCAAACTATTATGGGATGTATGTGTTTTTGTATTGGCTTGGTGGGGGGCGTCTGCTGATGTGTTTCTTGTTGCTAGATGTAGTTTGCCCTGCCCTGTGTCATTATGCAGGGAGGGGGGAATTGTTCTCTTGAATGTATATATCTTGTATCTGTGTTAAAATAAAGGAGTCTATTTTATGGTTTACGTCAAGACTGGTCTTGTCTAGTCTCGTATGGTCAGCGGTGGTGTCCGTGCATGGTGTTCGGACGGGGAAGCAGTATTATACCTGAAGTATCCAAGTGCAGTCGGGATCCGGTTCCGTTACACTGTGCATTTCACATACCACATTGAAATCACACAGTGTTCGTGCGATCTGTTGTGGGTGTCAATGTTAAATTAACAATACCCCGTAACAGTACGATTACCTGAATTGTATCGCATGGGTGTGAACACCCATGAGATCCAATTCAGGTGCGGCAAAAAAATAGGGTCCTGCACCATTTTGGTGGGGATGCAGTGAGATTAAAGGCATGAATAGCTCAAATTGCACCACACAGACATCGCATGTGATTTGCACAAGAATGTGGTGTAATTCCTGTGCAAATAACATGCAGTGTCCTTCATCACACAAGTATGAACCCAGGCTTACTGTTCATTTAAAGCATGATTCCAGTCTGCAGCAATCTATATTTTTATACGTCTGCCCCCTATATTTTGTGTATTTTTTCCCCTAGTTTAATATTAACAGTATATTATTATTATTATTATTATACAGTATTTATAAAGCGTCAATAGTTCGCTCAGCGCTGTACATTACAAAAGGGGGACAGAACATGTGACAGAACAATAACAATACAATGCAAAACATGAGGGGATTGAGGGCCCTGCTCTTTCGAGCTTACAATCTAGGAATGAGGTTTTCTATCTAAAAACAGGATACATTACCATCCTTGGTCTGTTAATCTTGCTCTGCACTGGCCTGTGGGATGAGTTAGGTGGAGCCACATATCACTGCAGTAACACCAACTCAACAATGATTGACATTTTGCAAACATCATGCCTACTTAACCACTTGCCCTCCAAAGGATTTACCCCCCTTCCTGACCAGGCCGTTTTTTTGCGACACGGCACTGCGTTACTTTAACTGACAATTGCGCGGTCATGCACTCAAATTACATTTATGTCCTTTATTCCCACAAATGGAGCTTTCTTTCGGTGGTATTTGATCGCCTCTGAGTTTTTTTTTATTTTTTACAAAAAAAAACAAATTTAAAAAAAATATATATTTTTAACATTTTGCTATAAAACATATCCAGTAAAAAAAAATCAAATTTCATCATAGATTTAGGCAAAAATGTCTTTGCTAAAAAAAAAAAATCCCAATACATGTAAATTAACCACTTGCCAACTGCAGATAGCCTTCACCGTGGTCGGCCAGTTCTGGGAGGACGTCATATGACGTCCTCCCAGAACGGGCCCTCCTGCGCGCCCCCGGCGATCTCCATGAGCTGATCCATAGCTGATCACGTGATGTGGTAAAAGGCCAATCACAGAACCCTTTTACCACATGGTCAGCCATGTCCAATGACACAGCGTGAGGCAATTGTTAGAGGATGGATCGGCAGCGATCATCAGTGCCCTGATGATCAGTGCCCAGCAGTGCCACCCACCTGTGCCCAGCAGTGCCGCACACAAGTGCCCAGCAGTGCCACCCAGCAGTGCCGCCCATCAGTGCCGCCAGTTAATGCCGTCAGTCAGTGCCGTCAGTCAATGCCACCCATCAGTGCTGCACATTAGTGCCACCCATCAGTGCCCATCATTATTGCATATCAGTGCCCGCCTATCAGTGCCGCCTATCCATGCCACCTCATCAGTGTTGCCTATCAGTGCCCATCAGTGCCGCCTACCAGTGCAGCCTCATCAACGCACATCAGTGAAGGAGAAAAATTGCCTGTTTGCAAAATTTTATAATAGAAACAAAGAAAAAGTTTCATATGGGTACAGTGCTGCATGACCGTGCAATTGTCATTCAAAGTGCAAAAGCGCTGAAAGCTGAAAACTGTCCTGGGCAGGGAGTTGGTATAAGTGCCCAGTAGGCAAGTGGTTAATTGGTTTACATGAAAGTTATAGCGTCTACAAATGGCAGTATATATACACTGTAATTTTTTTTTTAATTTTAAAAATGGTAGCACTCTGATAGATCTACTTTAAAGTGAATCTATCGGAGTGCTGCCATCCAGAATTTTCTTCTATATATAGGATAAGGGTCTGGTATGGATGAAGGGAATCCCTGGCCACTTTGTTTACAAACAGAAGTAAGCGACCGTTTGTAAGTTAACCACTTGCCTACCAGGCACTTTTACCCTCTTCCTGCCCAGACCAATTTTCAGCTTTCAGCACTCTCATACTTTAAATGACAATTGCACGATCATACAACACTGTACCTAAACTAAATTTTTATAATTTTTTGGAGACAAATAGAGCTTTCTTTTGGTGGTATTTGATCACCACTGGGGTTTTTATTTTTTGGTAAACAAACTAAAAAATATTTTGAAAAAAGAAAAGGTTTTTCTTTGTTTCTGTTATAAAGTTTTGTAAATAAGTAAATTGATGGGCACTGTTAGGTGGCACTGATGGGCAGCACTGATTCAACTGATAGGCACTGATTGCCAGCACAGATGGGCACTGATGGGTACTATTGGCTGCATTGATGGAGCTACACTGATCACCAGGACACTGATGATCATTGCCCTGATGATCAGTGTAGATGTCCCCCTGCGAAATGCTGCTTGCCAGCTCTCCTCTCCTCACGTGCTGTCAGCATGAGGAGTGGACTGCCGATAACCGGCATTTCCTATTTACCCGGTGATCAGCTGTGATTGGACATAGCTTGTCACATGGCAAAAGTGGCTGTGATTGGCCCCAGGGGCAGACTGACGGCTCTTGGGGCCCCTGGGCAATAGGGGATCATGGGACCCCTGTGTCCTTGCCCAAGCTTAAAAAAGCCTATGAAAAAGGTACCAGGGGCATCTCATGGGGCCCCTACTGACCCAGGGCCCTCGGGCACTGCCCGAGTTTCCAAATGGTCAGTCCACCCCTGATTGGCCCGTTCCTTAGTCATGTGATCATCTGTGTCTGAAGTACAATCCAAACGCACACATTCCTGCATTAAAAATGGCTGTGTGTATAAGTGGGTGCTGCAGCGACCATCGGCTGGAACCGAACAGAATCACCAAGGGAGAATGTCACCAGCACACTGAGGATTACCAATATGGGTCCAAACGTTTTAATGAACAATCGCATAGTTACAGCAAGGCAACGTTTCGGAGTCTTGCAGGACCCTTCATCAGGCATGTGACATTAAAACTTTTGGACCCATATTGGTAATCCTCAGTGTGCTGGTGACATTCTCCCCTCTTCTTCGGACACAGCGATCACAGATAGCGTGCATTGCGCGCCTCAGGGAGCGCACAGGGGGCTGTGGTTCTGGGAGATTGTCCATGAACTGTAGCCATCTTTTGGCTATAGCATGGTCAGGAACTGGTTAAATGACATCTTATAGAAGCACCCCTTCACAGGCAGGTTAATGGCATCCCCCAGGCATAGTGTTCAAAGGACTTTTGCATTTTTCACATTTCCCTTAAAATGTATTAAAATTGCTGCTTGCCACCAAACAGATTTTCTTAAAGAATTTTTTTGCTTTCATAAATGTTCCCCAGGGTATTGCCCAGCCCCCATGCCATTTGTTTGATGATTTCTTGCCTATTATCCTAGAAAATGGCCATTACTTCTGTTACCATTCAGCTCCCATTGACTTCAATGGGTATTGGATTCAGTATCCAGACTTTATTCATGTTCTGCAAAACCTCCTCAAACAGAACTCGGGTACATTCGACTCATCTCTACTGTCTAAGAAAGGCAGCAGTTCTTGAGGGACTCTGCATCTGCAGTAATGCCTTTCAATGAAAATTTGGAGGCACACGAGGAAGTAGAAAAAATATAACAGCAGCACAGTTGTTCACAGGGCGCCTGAGGCAGAAACAGATTGATAGAAACCGGTTGAGGATGAAATTCTTAGTAGAGAGCATTGAAATCCTCTTTACATCCAAACACCATTCACTGACCGTACACCCTTGCCACTTAATTAACCTTTTTACGCCACTACATTGAGAAAACTCTCATATAAAAATATATGTCAGTATTGTATTTCCTAACCACCCTAATCATCTATGTTGCTTATTTTATTGCCCATCACTACACTACACCTTAGCTTTGGGCTGGAGGTAAAAAAAAAAGTTTCTTACAGTTGGGCCCCCCAAACTACACTGGCTAAGTGTTCATTATGTTTAGTAGAGGAGAAGGTGGCGTTAGTTACCTTACGGTCCACACTGGCCATCTCCAGTGTTCTTTATATATTTCTCTGTAAGTGGTCCCTCGTGTCATCACATTTAGTGCATGGTTCTTACCAAGCACTGTATGTGAAGAAAGCAAGAGTGCAACTGCGGTCAAGAGCACCTTTGAGAGGAGGCTTAGCGTGACCGTTTGCATCGTTGGAGGGACCCTGCTGGAGTGAGGATTATGGCAAAAAAATTATACTGTATTCCTCTATCCCTAGGCAGAAATGAGCACTAAACCCTTGCTAGAAGGGCCAAGGGCAAGGTTTTTTCTTGTGTCTGGAGCTGGGATTTAAGCCTATACCAAACTACAGAGTATAACAAAACACTTGTACTGGCTACATAAAGCTACAAAACAAGGGAGATACAAAAATTCACACGAGGCTCTTATAAGATCCTTTACGAGCATAGAGAATAGTGTTTGTAAACAGATCCCTACATCCACACTAAATAGTGTGCATGGACAAACCCCTGCTGCAGCGATTGTATTCTGACAGCCAGCGTCATAGTCTTTCAGAATACCTGAACAGTGTCATCATCTGATTGGATGCAAGTGCTATTCAGATGATAATTTTCCACCTGGCACCTTCAATTTTTTAATTTGATGACTCGGGCAGAGTGGTGCTAACAGGACCACCCACTAATAGAATTTCAGTTGGTTTAGTTGGAACCTGCTAAAATTTGCTCAGTGTATGGCCAACCGCACTCCAGAAATTAATCTAACAACACAAGGCATGTGTAGACAGAGGCTAAGGCTTCATGTACACGAGCAGCTCCTAAATTCGAGCTTAGGAGCTTTTGGCATTTATTTGCCAAAGCTCCTAAACTCAACTCCATAAAAGCCTATGTGTCCATGTACACATAGGATTTTAGCAGTGTTTAGGAGCTGCCACGTTTTAGGTGAGGTTAAACCTCCCTCTCCTGAATGCGGAAGAATCACGTTCAGGATAGGAACGTTTTGACCACCGACTGTTGGAAACCACAAAACATGGCAAAACCGCAGTTGCCGTGATTTGCATTTTCCTGTGGCTGGCGGTCAGGGTAGGCTCGTGTACATGGAGCCGAAGGGCTAGTTCACACTAGATGCAGTTCAGTGCACTTTTTTTATGCATCAAAAATGCATGCACAGTGCTTTCTAGGTATTCCAGTGGCTCTGGTTCACACTAGTACAGTCAGTTCCAATCTGTTTCCGAAAAAAGTAGAACATGCTGCATTTTTTTCTGCACATAACCATACTGGAACATGGCAAACTGCATCAAAACTGCATCGGAACTACGTGTGGTGTGAACTGTAAGCAAAAACGTATCCGGAATGCATTTGCAGTGCATTTTGTAGTGTGAACTGGCCCTAAGAGTTTGTAAAAAAAAATGTTAGTTAAATAGATAAAAAAAACTCAAAAGGGGTGTGTTTGATTCAATAGACACCAGCTAAACATGTCTGACATATAAAATAAGTCAATTTTTTTTGTCATAGTGCAACTGGACAAAGGGTAAACATTACTGACAGCTAATAGTCAAGAACATAAATTGTTTTGGACAATTCCATGGCATTCCAATTAATATCCGGTCAGACTTTTTCCATTCAAAATAACCAGTTAATCAGTGTTAATCATGACAGATCAATAATTTAACCTTCTTTTACTTTAAGTGAACCAAACACTGCCGACCACGATCCTGGCTGATATGATAGGAGATGGGGAAAATTAATTTTAGTGGCTTTAGATGAACTACCGATAAAGTGAAAGAGATCCTAGTTATGAATCTCAATTAAAGTAGGGAAGAACTGTTAATACTGGTCCAATGACTACATCAGTCATATGTTAAATTTAGTTCACCTTATTGTCAATAATTCCTGGAGAAACTCTGCAACACAAATCTTGCAGCTCCATCTTATGGCGAATGTTTGAAATACTTGAACAGCCTGGAAAGCGATGAAGTGACCTTTGCAGGAAGTCAAAGTAACCTAACTCGATTTTTGCAGTAGAAAATAGTGCTCTTAAAATGTCAGGCTCAGAAAGATAAAGGGATTTCAAACTTAATAAAATCACAACAAAGAAATTTGATAGCTTTGACAATTCATGACTTTCATTAACTGTAAAAATGAAAGCTGACGAATTTATATTGGTAAGCAGCTTTGATGGTTTGGTGAAACATATCTGATAAGCAATATTTTCTTGTAACATGGGGATGTTTCTTATGTTATAGTGTAATGTGCAGTAGGCATGTGGTGTATAATTTGGGATTCAAACAATAGCTATCTGGAAAAAAAAGATGTAGGTAATAGATGTAATGATAGCCTGCAGCAAATTCATTTCTTTTTCAATTTCACATTCCTTTGTTTATATTTTTCTTCATATTTGCATGCAGATTGAGTTGACAAGATAAGATAACAGTGATAGAGGTTGAGTGCTCAAACCTTTGCAGCAATAGCTATTTAGAAATATATAAAAAGTGACCACTGTGGGCAATTTTGTACTTAAAGTGGTTGTTAAGGCTCAAGGTTTTTTACCTTCATACACTGTATGCATGAAGGTAAAAAACCTTCTGTGTGCAGCAACCCTCCCCCCTCCCAATACTTACCTGAGCCCTCATTGCAATCCAGCAATGTGCACAAGAGCCTCAGCTCTCCAGGCACTCTCCCTCCTCTTTGGCTGAGACAGCAGCAGGAGCCATTGGCTCCCACTGCTGTTAATCACAGCCAGTGAGCCAATGAGGAGATGGGGCTGGGCCAAGCTGTGTGAATAGACACGCAGAGCAGCGGCTCAGGAGTAAGCCTGCTTGGGTGCCCTCATCGCAAACTGCTTGCTCTGGGGGCACTTGGCGGGAGGAGCTAGGAGTGTGAGAAGAGGAGGATCTGGGCTGCTCTGTGCAAAACCAATGCACAGAGAAGGTAAGTATAACATGTTTGTTGTTTTTGTTTTTTTAGGTACTTTAATATCACTTTAAAGTGGTATTAAACCTAGAACCAAAATGCAATATATTGCAATTTACTTGTCCTTGGTGTGGTGGCTGCAAACTACCAAATACAACTCTTCCTGACCCTGAATGCCTACATCACTCCTCCACTAATATCCATTTATGTCCACATCTCTTCATCTCATTACATGGAGAGGGCAGGGCAAATGGTACCCTACAGATAGTAGCTAAGAGGGAAATCATTCTTCTGTACAGATCACAGGAAATGACAAGAACACTGCATTTCTTGCAAGATCAATGGGTAAGATATTTTATGTATTTGCAAAAAAATGCTTATGTACTAGAACGGATTGAAGGGGAAGCTGAAGGAGGTGCCTGACTCAAGGGTCTAGAATGGAAGCTACAGTAGTAGACGTTAGCACACAAATGCCAAGAAGACAAACAACCTACGATGAACAAACAGACCCAGCTTGTTGAAGTGGAATGCAGAAGACTGAGCACGACATTATGTCAATTGCCAAAAGGCAGGCATGGTTTATATGATGATATTTAACTGTGGTAGCTTCTATATTGGCAAAACAAAGAGTCGGTTTTGGAAAAGGATTTATGACCATGTTTCAGCTATTCAAACAGGAGATATTTCATCCCCCAATAGGCAGACAAGGTACTTGGTATCATGCTAAAAATGGAGAATGTGATACATTCTTTGCTCTTGAAAGAGTCCATTTAGACTCTAGAGGTGGTGATTGGGACTAGATGGATACATAATTTGGCAGCAACACAACCCCCGGGTTTGAATAACTCATTGAACTTTAAACCCTTTTTGCCCTGATTTTTTAATCAGTTTATTATTATTTGGTGGGTTTTTTTAAATATAGTTTTATATATTTTGTTTATTGATGTAATTGATATTGGCGGATCGACGTCATGACGTCATCGGCGTGCGTCAGTAACGCCACCGCACATAAGCATTAGAGCGCAAACGCTGCCAATTGGTGGTGTGCACTGCTATATAAAGTCCGCCATAAGCAGATGGACGCTAGGACTACACTGGAGGAGACTGTTGGGATGCAGCGATGCTCTTTCCCCCTCTTGATTTGGAGGTTGTTTTGACAGCCATTTAATTATTGCTCTGGAGCCTTCTTGGATGCTTATTGGGACATCTAAGAATACTATCCGCTATAGTATGAAACCGAATGGACCCTGTTTGTCATTATTGTTCTCAGCGACTAAGGTGACCCCTGTATTATGTTGAACTGCTCTGATGCTATTAAGCTGTCATGATTGTAGAGGGTATGGTGTGATATCCCTCCCCCCTGCTTGTTACTGTTGTCCCCCCCTCTTTGTAGGGTTTTGACTTATCACTAGTTTGGGGAGTAGGGGTGTAGTTTGGAATGTTGTGGAATATTATTTATTATATGACAAAACTATGTAATTCTTTTTGATGATATTTCAGCTTTTCATTGTGGATTTATCGTTCCACTTGATTGGCGGCGGTTGATGCCTTTGGCTGAGGGTTCCTCTCCGTCCATGTTTGAATCAGGTGCTCGGGTTGTTTTTTATTGGCCTTATATGAAGTAATTAATATCACAAACCTGTAAATGCTGATAATGTTTATGTTATATTTTTGATTAGTACAATGACTATGTATCTATATTCTGCTTTGGGCCTACTTCTGCTTAATTTTAGAAACTTTAGAAGCGGGCCTTGCCTTGTGAAACACGTCAGTGCAACGAACAAAGTATCAATCTGTACTAATTCTGCCGGAGTAACCAACAAAGTATTAACTTGTACCAACTATGTTCAAACTATAAGAATATTGATTTATACAACCATGTTAATCTGTTATACACATTAGTAGGCTATGCTTTGGAATATTCTTTGTCCATTGTGTTTGAGCATAATATGCTTAAGTAATGTGTCTAATTGCTATGTCCCACCATTATGGTGGCTCATTTTTTATTAATAAAGGGTAATTATTTCATATTTTTGTAAGGTTTTTGTCTATGCATGGTATGGTGCTTTTAAAACCCCACTATTTTTTTTCTGGTTAGGACTATATTTACAGGGATAGAATACATCTGGCTTCAAGACCTGCACCTTGAATGGGAGGTGGGCCCTGACCATTACTGCTGCTGTAGTTAAAGAAGAGGACCGAGGTTCCTCTGCCCCCCTCCACAGACCTCCCACGTTGAATCAGGAACACAATCTGACCACCAGTGGCACTGCTAATGACAATCAAGAGCAGTTCTGAACAGATGACTTCACTAGAAAGGCACACACATTGAAATAGATGCCCAGAAGAGGGGTAGCAAATATCTGGGGGCCAGCTCATTCTAAAGAGGGCTTCCAGATCCCAGTAAGTCCACCCTGAAGAACCCCACATCAAACGCGTCAGTAATACAGTCACAGCTGTGTGCCCAGATAGCACTTCACAGCTAACACATTAGACAAAGGTTTGGAACGGTCCACAATGCAGAGCCCAGTGTCCGAAGGTCACATTCCACTAGCCCCTTAATCTTCCAGCTGAGGATACGTTGATCTGGGTAGCTGTGTAGAGACCAGCTCAAGCAGCGATTTTAAAGTCTGATTGAAGTCACCAAAGAAAAAAAAAACATGTACAGTGTATCAAGTATCTTGATTGAAATAAACAAAGAAACATAAAAGGAAAAAATAAGAACAAAAAGGCTAACAAAATTGTATTTATACTTTTCATTTCTGCAGGTGAAAATAAGGTGTCCAACCTCCTAGAACATTAGCAAAAAAACCTCTATGGAGGCAAAGTACAGGAGGATAGAACAGTGAAAAAATGTTGATGTGAGCCCCATATTAATTAGCAAAATAAACTGATTCTTCAGAAATGTATGAATTCCTATGTCCCTTAATGGATAACAAAGAAAAGATTGTTCTCTTTGCTAGCACGATCTTCATACATAAGCCTCATTGTGATGTACAGTAGCTTTGATATACGTAACTTTCATCATCACATCCTTTTGCTGAAAAGTTTGTATACAGTCTTTTGTACTGTATGTTGCATTGGCTTTACTATTTAGAAACAAGCACTGTGTATAGCACAATTGTCTCCCCATAGGTAAGACCTAGGAAACCTTGAGTCTTATTCTTTATTCATTTTAAAACTTTATTAATCAGATGTGCTGTCTCAATGAATTCACCAACTCTTCCTTTGGCAGGTCTATGCCCAGGTCCTGAGCCTCACAGCTGGAGTCCGCTTCAATGGATGAGCAGTTTTAGATTAGAAATCATTTTTTCTATAATGAGCACAACAAATTGATTTCTCCTTGTGCCCCCTATAGTGTATGCATCCTGTCTCATCAGCAGCGTGCCCTGTCCCCTGCCAGCTCATTTAGCACTCACTGATGTGGCTGCTATATCACTTAATTATGGTACATTTTTAGACAATGCATAAATGAGTGTAACTGAGTATTTAAAAGTTCTCAGAGTACACCGAAATAAAATGAGAGAATAAAAACTGTTTAAAGGAAATGTAGCCCATAAAAGCAATGCAAAAGTTCTACCCAACATCATTGAACAGCACTTTTCACAATGATAAAGTGCTTGTCACTGGATTATTTTTCTCAACAACATACTTGTAGTAACAAAAAAAAAAACAAAAAAAAAAAAAAACAATGTTGAACAATTGTCATATTTTTTTCCTTTTCAGCCAATTTTTAAAACCTTTTTTTGCAGTGCTGTTATTCTCCTCCAGCCTTTTTAGCCACTTTCAGCCACTACCTGTTTGCATGTGCTTTTATTGGTATCAACTGTACATCTCCTAGATTGTAAGTTCGAAAGAGCAGGGCCCTCGAACCCCTCGTGTATTGTATTGTTTCTGTCTTGTCTCATGTTCTGTCCCCCTTGCTATTGTACAGTGCTGAGCAAACCCTTTGGCGCTATATAAATTCTGTATACTAATATAATAATATAAATAATATAATAATAATAATCATTTCTCTGCACCATCTTCCCGATGGTGACAACGCTAGTCATGCAATATGTCTCAGCATGCTTTGGACACCTACAAAATCAGAGATGGCCCCAGTACTGTTCTCCATTTTCTTCAGTGCTATCAACAGAGCAAATATAAGTCTCTGTCTAATTGTCAAGGAAATGCCTAATTCTTATCTGTCATAAAAAAAATTACTTCCTGTAAATATCTACATGACACTACATAAGGTACCAAAAGTTGCCTGTACATTTATTAAAGAGAGATAAGCCATGATAGTTACTATTGCAGGTTATTTCAGCTGTCCAGCAATTTACATATATGTGCCATGTCACAGGTCCCAAAAGGTTGCGGGACCATTGATAAAGCACAGCGCAGCTCTTGCAAGGAGTCACAGCTGGCTGCCACAGTAAACATGCTGGTGCTGGGGACTGGAAAACCAGCAAAGAATAGGTTCAGGTGAGGATGGGGCTAGACCCTTGGACTAGTGATTGAACTTTTGTTAAAAGTCAGCAGCCACAGCATTTGTAGCTGCTATTTTTTTCAAATGGGGGGTGGACGGGGGCATGGACTGCTTTAAGCCATACACTGATTGATATTTGGCCTGTTCAGCTGGGATCAGCTGAATTTTGATCATTGTGTGGCCATCCCTTTTGGTGAATGGGGGGTGCCTCCATCCTTCACAGGTGGAGGGACAGGAAATTGCTTGATGCCCCCATCAACATAGTTGATGGGAGAATCCCTCCTGCACCGCTACTGTGTTCTGCCGGCAGGGAGCCTTCCCTGCCAGCAGAACATGATGATTAGTGTTGCCAGCTATAACTGGCGGCGCTAATCATTTGGAAAAACAAATTGAAAGACTGGTTGTACACAAGTTGATTGATAGATCGACTTGCGTACAATCAGGTTGCCCATACATGGATGGAAATTCAGCTAGACCCTGCTAAACCAGGCACATTTTGAATAATCGCTGGCTTTAATGCTCAACTAGTAGGCCAAAGAACCCATTGTAACCTGATAATCTCTGCATCAACTAGGTGTAGACATCAGTGGGAAATACATTGGAGTTGATTTACTAAAGTCAAATAGTCTGTCCAAGTGAAGTGAAGTTGCAAGTGAAGTTGCACTCTGAAAAGGGAATAATTGAAGCCCTACTAACGTCGATCATTCAATCATGTGCAAACAAAAAATGCTGTTTTTTATTTTACTTGCATGTGATTAGGTATTCTTTGCAAATTGAAGATTTTCCACTTTCTCTAAACTCTGGTGAAATTTCTCTTGTAGAGTGTAAATTTACTTACAAAGTGAACAGTGTATTTGCCTTTAGCAAAGCAAAAGCAACCCCAGTGACTCAGACACTTACATAATCTAACCAGGGAGTAGCTATTATTTTATTTTATGGTGCTTCGCAGTACTTATCAAGTCCCTGTTAACAAAAATCATAGAGTAGCTATTAAATCTCAGGCTGGACAGGTTCTTTTGTTTTGCCCTTTGGTACAAGTAGTTCATAAACATGTATTCATAACAATACAGAAGCTACATAATGCAAAGCTTGCAGCAAGTAGTAAGTTAGCCCAGCCTGCAAGAGCTCAAAATCTCTTAGCTGAAAAGAACAGTGTTTCACATTTGACAGTATGGCTCATGGCTTTTGATCATTTTCAAAGAGACCCTACAGCAATCTCATATGCTACAGTAAAGTGTATGATTACAACATGGATCCGCTCCAGTCCTCAAAGCAATTAAAATAAAAAGGAAAAGCACTAGGAAAGTTGATTATTCTAAAAAAAAAAACTGTATTACTGCTGAAGCAAAAAAAAAAAAAAGGTCCATCATTGTTACTTATATTAGGATCATGTCACTGCAATATATAAAGGTTAATATATGAAAAAATTCCTGGTTTACTACAAGCTATGGGGAACAAAGAACTGCTTGCTTGAAATTTTCCCCAATGGATATCAAACGTGACAAGGTAATGCCATAACAATGGCATGTCAACAAATATTAAAGTGACTTCTGGGGAATGATGCAGATATTTCATGTTTATGTAGTGTAGAAATGCACCCTCTGATCAAAACCATAGTTACATTTAGCGGAGAAAAATACATGTAAATGCTTTTCAATACAGTTCAAATTTATTTTCTTATATCAGTATACTGCAGATGTAAAAAGCATAAATTGCATGCTTTCACAGAATAGCAAAAAGTACTGACTTGTAAGCTACAAAAAGCAAATTGAGACAAAATTACAGTTGTCAACACCAGAAGCTACGGGGCACTGACACAGGTCAATTTGTAAGCAAAAACAAAATGTACTGTACATTTTACTACTTGGGCTTCCACTGCGCTGTAATAGCCTTTCAGTGTGCAATAAAAAGACAAAGCCAAGTGCTAAAAATCAGATTAGGGCATACAAAATTTGTTACATTTGTTTCTGCTGTTTTGTAACTCTAACATACATTGATTATCATAGATGCCTATAAATAGAACAGTGAAATCAACATTTTTTACCAAATCTATAGACTAAACTTTTCATAATACCCAAAAAAGAACACAAATTGTATATAAACATGTACACCTCCCCCTCGCTCCCACTCTCTGTTGGGGTCCCTCAAGACTTCGTCCTTGGGCCCCTTCTCTTCTCCAACTACACCTCCTCCCTTGGACAACTCATACACTCTCACGGCTTCAACTACCACCTCTATGCCGACGACACATAAATCTATCTCTCTACCCCTCGCCTCACCCCCTCAGTCTCCGCCCGAATCACAAACCTACTAAACGACATATCAGACTGGATGTCGCTCCACTTCCTTAAACTGAACCTCTCCAAAACCGAGCTCCTAGTCTTCCCCCCAGCTCGCACACTACCCCCCACTGACTTCTCCATCACGTCCAACAATGCCACTATCAGGCCCGCCCCGCAGGCCAGAGTACTTGGTGTCATTCTGGACTCCAACCTATCTTTCCAGCCCCAAGTCCAATCACTAACAAACTCATGCAGACTCCATCTCCGCAACATCGCCAAAATCCGCACGTTCCTAACTCCAGAAACCACTAAACAGCTCATCCACTCCCTCATCATATCACAACTCGATTACTGCAACTCCCTCCTCACTGGCCTGACTGGCCACAGGCTATCCCCGCTTCAGTCAATCCTGAACACGGCAGCCAGATTCATTCATCTCACCAACCGCTCCGTTTCCGCCACCCCCCTCTGCCAATCCCTCCACTGGCTTCCGATTGCACAACGGATCAAATTCAAAAGCTTAACACTGACATACAAAGCTGTCCATCATACTGCCCCAAACTACATCACCGACTTAATATCCAAGTACCACCCAACACGCACACTCCGCTCCTCTCAAGACCTCCTTCTCTCTAGTTCCCTGATCTCCTCCTCCCATGCCCGCCTCCAGGATTTCTCAAGGACATCACCTATCCTCTTGAACTCCCTACCCCAATCCATCAGACTATCACCTACTCTCCTCTCATTTAGGTGCACCCTGAAAACCCACCTCTTCAGGGAAGCCTACCCCACCCCCTGCTAATTGCCGACCTCCTCCACTCTTCCTACCACTCCATTCCCCACAGCTATCTCCTCCTGCACCACTATCCCCTCCCTCCTAGATTGTAAGCTTGAAAGAGCAGGGCCCTCGAACCCCTCGTATATCGCATTGTATTGTTTTCGTACTGTCGCATGTTCTGTCTCCCTTTGTAATGTACAGCGCTGAGCGAACTGTTGGCACTTTATAAATACTGTATAATAATGTCTCTTAATATACAAAATCATTTCTTTTTTTACAGAATAAACTCACAATGCACTGACCAAATAAAACCACAGAAGCTGGCTGATGAACCATTGGTCAGTTTGACCTCCTGTGTTGATCAAAATATAATAGGTGCTTAAAATGGTATTAAACCAAAAAACAAATGTTTATTATATTGCAGCTTACCAATTCTTGGATGTGATGGCTGCATTATTTTTCTTCTTTAGGCTTTTTTTTTCTTTTCTTTTTCCTCATGTGATCTTGCTAATAAATCTGTTGCTTTTCTACAGAACAAGATGTCCTGTCAGATGTAGCAGTTAGAGCATTTACCACTGACAGGGGTGCCTACAACGATCAGCTTTCATTTTCAAGTTTAAAAATGTGAGCTGGAGTTTTGGAGTCATTTTGGTTAGTGTATCTA
Source organism: Staurois parvus (assembly GCF_062004578.1). NCBI lineage: Eukaryota > Metazoa > Chordata > Amphibia > Anura > Ranidae > Staurois > Staurois parvus. Next base: position 4,603,291 of record NW_028318002.1, read on the forward strand.
AATCTACTAGTACATCTAACACCTCCCCCAGACTGACAATGCTTCTGTCCAAAGGTGTGTCAGAGTGACCCCACTCTGGATGAATGCACACAACACAGGAAGTGTGTTATTGGTCAGATCACCAGGAGAAAACAAAAGGAAAAAGAATTAAAGCAGCCACCACATCTAATGGCTGGTAAACTGCAATATATTACATTTTTGGTTTTGGGTTTGATACTGCTTTATCTGCAAATATTTGCAAAATATATTTCTGATCCAATACTTACATTTAAACATTTTTTACATTAAAAAATGTTCAGATATTCTGTAGTTTCAATATACATTAAGTATCTATGGGGCTTCTATAATTGCAGTCCTGTTTTTCTTTTAGCAGGCAGGTTGTTTAGCTAAATTTAGCTTTCTCAGTACCTTCCTACCTCCTACTGTTATTTTCTACCGCCATTAATGTGTGAACTTTACACTTGAAACCTGCTGATATAAGTACCATAAGCAGTAGGTCATGCCGCAGCAAAGCGATGTGAAAGGAAACAGGAACTTGCTATGCTATAATAGCCACTATACTTGAAAATGTCCCTTTCTGCAAATGCTACAAAGAGACACTGAACAAAGCATCAGATCTTCCTTGTTGTTTCTGGTTTTGCTAATATGATTTACACCTTTTTATATTTTATACTGAATTACCTAAATTTTGCCCATTCATTCAACAAGCTTTGTACTGGATTGTTCGTCAGTGCAGTCTTATAGTCTGCTTTCAAGAAGTGGTGCTGAGCGGGGTCATGTGCGTCAGACTAGCCAGAGCATGTGAAGTCATGTGCTTTGGAGCAGTGGTGGAAAGCCGGATCATGTGTTTTGGAGCAGCGGCAGTGAAGATTTAAAAAAAAAAAAAAAGGTATAAATATATTTTATAAGAATCAGTCAGATGAGCCACATCATTTTTATCACATATATCAAACATAAACATATAAAGCCCCAGTGCTTTACTTAGGTTGTCTTCTGATTGATTTATGGGCAAAGCTTAAGCGATTGCAATATTTTTTCCTCCTTATACTCGTTCCTTTCAAAGGAAACTAAACCCACCAATTTAACAGTTTGACAAAATAGTTACATTCAAAGTATTACAGTTACCAGTGTGCATATGTCAGCTCGCCACTGAATAATCAAGCCATCAAATGTCTGATGTTATAGCTGATCACTTGTGCAGCACCATGGCAACTGCTGATCCAAAGAGGTTAAGATGGCTACTTCTTGGCTGTAAAAGGACAGGAAGGTTTAGTTCCACTTTACACTCCACCATGTGCATATTGACAGGTGATGCAATGTCCTGCTCCATTTGACTATTCCACTCTCCGCTCATTTAGCTGCCACTCTTCCTCTCGCACCCTCTGGCGACATGGTCCCCGCAAATGATGCACACCACTCCTCTGATGCACATGATTCTGCTCAGCATCAATGACATGTGGCCATAAAATCTGTATAGTTACATAGTTAGTCTGGATGAAAAAAGACAAAAGTCCATCCAGTTAAACCATAAAAAAAAAAAGTTATAATCATATACACAGTTGATCCAGAGGAAGCCAAAAAAACCAGCAAAGCATGATCCAATTTGCTCCTGCTGGGAAAAAAATTCCTTCCTGATCCCCCGAGAGGCAATTGGATATTCCCTGGATCAACTTTACCTATAAATGTTAGGATCCAGTTATATTTTGTATATCCAAGAAAGAATCCAATACTTTCTTACAGCAATCCACTGAGCTGGCCAGAACCAACTCTTGAGGGAGTCTATTCCACATTTTCACAGCTCTTACTGTGAAGAAACCTTTCCATGTTTGGAGATTACATTTCTTTTCCTTCAGACGTAAAGAGTGCCTCTTTGTCCTCTGTGATGACCTCAGGGTGAATAGCTCTACGCCGAGTTTACTACATGAACCACTGATGTATTTATACTTGTTGATCATATCCCCTATATGTAGGATTAGAACTAAGGGTGAACATGAGCTTAAATTTTGCCTCCCGTATTTCTTTTGTACAGTAACTGCAGAATATGCGTTTAAGTAAATGAAGGTCTGTGCGAGGTTCCAATCCTTTGTTTCTGAATTATTAAACCCTGATAGCCCTAAACTGCTGTTGAATGTTAGGAGTTTTACCTGATTTGCACTTGAAAATGTCTTAAAATACTTTTTATCTTCATGGAAATGTATTTCCTACCTTCCCATTCCAGGGCACTGTGCTGGACACCATAGTAAAGGTAGAAGTTAAATAAATTGACATTTTTCCATCATCTTGAGATTGGGAGATGCTTTCAGCAGACAAAACATAGCAAATGTGTCTTGCCAGCTATGATTAGAGTGGACCTCAGTGACAAACCCAAATTGTGAAGCACATCTATTGAAGTTCATGTTAGTTGAATCCTATTGTCCACTTGTTGGGTTAATAGGAAAACTATTGTCAAAAAGAGCACAAGAATCTAAGCACAGCCATGAGGAACTTTTAACAAAGCAATTTTTTTTCAAAGGTGACATTGAAAAAACAGCAATCCTTGTATTACGTTTAAATTAGGTGTTTGGAAGATGCTTTTAAATTGTATATAGTATTAAGAGAACAATGATTTTCATGGATGACTTGCATTCAAACATCACATATTTTAGATGTGTACCTTATTTTTTAACTTTTAAATGTAGATTTGCTTACAGCAACAGTACTTTGATCTAATTAATTTCAATCTGAAAAAAGGCCGTTTTTGATAGTTTTGGCTGTGACACGAGTTTTTATTCAGCAGTAATAGGTCTGGCTTTAGCAGCAGCAACAACAGCTCTAAAACCTATTAAAAAGTTTCATCTTAAAGGGTAAGTTCAGCTTTCAAAACATGTTACATGCTACAGCCATATTCAGGGTGTAATATATAACAAGTTATGAACAGAGTGGACCTCGCTTCCCAGCTTTGACAGCTAGTGGGGGATCTTCTCCCGCTAGCTGTCGAAATTAAAAAAAACGTTGCCATGCGTGACTCAGGCCGCGTCACTCATTCACAGTCCTCTGTGAATGAGAAACTACAAGTTCTGACAGCTGTAGTGTAGTTCTTAAAGAACTACCACAGTGCTCCAATGATTCTTCCTGTCAATATATCTGCTTGCCCGTACATCCTGTATGGACAAGCAGATATACTGACAGCCCTGCAGGAGACCTGCATGGCACCAGCGATCTGCTGATCACTGGTGCAGTGGTTTACAGGTTCTTGCAACAAAAAATAAATGCACATTTTTTTTACCTACAAAAAATGTGCATTCATTATTTTTTTAGCAAAAGGTGAACTTATACTTTAAAAAATATAGATAAAGCCCTCAGCTTCTTATACATTGGAAAGTGGAAAAACATAGAGAGTGACAGGTTATATCTCTTGCAATTTAAATATACCCACAAATTCTATACAGTGACTGAACAGTGTGTAAGCAGCTTGGTTAGGCCACAGTTTAGGGGGGAAAGAAAAGGCAGGTTTTATTTTGAAATAGAAATTAGAGTGTATTGTCTGAGAGACAACAGCCACAAATATTGTACCATGGCAAGACAGTATGTAAGAAGCTTGGTTAGGCCAAAATATAAGGAGAAGGAAAGAGGAGGAAAGTTTTATCTTGAAATAGCAATTAGAGTGTATTTTTTGGGAGAAAATAGCCATATTTCTGTGCCAGACCACCAAAATATACTACAAATATTGGGGCTCAACACAGTATTAAACCTACAGAAATATGGCAGTTGAGTCCAAGCTGTAGAAACATTGTACGGCATGTTTACAGTGCTGAAACATGAAACACTGCAACAGGCTGCAAGCACTGAGGTATGATGCAGAATTTACTCTGCAACAAACACTGGAAATTTGGCAGTTGAGGTCAAGATGTGGAAATATACCATGTCTAAAACTAAAGATTATTTTTTAAATTCTAAACCACTTTTGAAAATGTAACTAGATCTCAAACATTAATGAAATATTTTTATTTGCAGTGTTATTTGCTTTTGTTTGCTCTAGTTTCAGAAGAGCTGGCAGCTAAAAAGTATTTTAAAATAATACCATATTTATTTCTCATCTACTGATAGAACTTAAAAAGGTCACGTGTTAAAACAAACAGGGAAGGATCAGAAATGCTGACTGGTTGTTTTTTTGCTTTCTAGGAATATTTACATAAAAAGGAATAGTTATAAAAAGCAAACAAGGCATTCCCTGAAGATTAACGAATTCAATATATTGAGAATGGTTGGCCACTGGTGAATGCCACATACAACTCTTTGAGGAGATTCCCCTCACATCCCATTTTTACTATGGACGTCCCCAGAAAAGGGAAATCTTCTCACTGGAGACACAGCAATAAAAATAAGGCAGAGGTTCTAGACTCTCCCACACTTCATTGAAAACTAAAGAATAAAGTATTGATTTAAGTTGGGCCTTAAATTCAGGTAATTCCATGCTTGACAAAGCTCTTCTACTACCACATGAAAATTATGGAAAACAAGGCCCTTCCGAAAAAATCCTGCTTTTGCCCCTCCTTCTTAAGTTTACTCTGCCAGTAGTGGGCAAGCAAAGACCTATCTCTCCCTGCATCTTAGGAATCGTATCTCTCTTATTGGTCTATAAACTCTCACAGACCAGCACTTTATTAATGGACTGACCTTTAAGACTTTCAAATGTCAATTGCTCCCCAGCAGAATATGTGAAAATGTATGCATCTGGATTGCACAATCAAGAACAGACCCAGGGCTGCATATTTTAAAAAAGCTCCTTAATTCAATGTATATTGTATAACACCTTCAAATACTTAAAGTGTTACTAAACCCACAACAGTAAAATCAGTCTGTATATGCAGTAAATCATGCTTATTATACTCACTGTGGAATCTAAGGGATTAATCCTCCGCATTGTGTAAAAAAGGCTATTTGATCCTGTCTTCTCTGATCCTCCCAATCTTCTACTGTTCCCAATCCATCTGCTGATAGTACAGAGCTCTAAGAGTCACACTGTGTGTATTGCTAGAAAGTTTTTTTTCTTGGTTTTTTCTTAGGGAGGGTGCATGTGATCAGCACAGGGCCAATCAGAACCATCCAGACAGAGGGTCAGGGGTTCTGCAGCCTCATTGGACAGTCAAAACAGAATGGAAACTCCTCCTACAAGCTTTAACCTGTGCTCAACTGGACACTGATAGAAGTCACAAGACTGCTCTAACTGCTGATGAGCAAAGGTGTTTATCAGTTTATATTTACTAAAATAATTGCATTTCCATGTTATGTGTACTGTGGGAGACCGGATATAGTGAATGCAGGATCCTGAGTTTAGTAACACTTTAGGTAAATAGTATAGTAAGGTAGGGGTGTTATTTTTGGACTGTTTTGCAATATTGTTTAAAAAAAAAAAAGTCCAAATTCCTCTGTAAACTAAGATCAAGACCAACAAACAAAATCACAGTATGTTGTGTTGCTTGACCACCCACACCCTATTTAGGGGGCTTAGGTGCACCTTATGGTAAAACCACAGTAACATTTTAACTGTAATAGAGAAAAGGGTGTCACCCCTCCATTATACAGTGTAGCAGGGATCTACAAAAATCAAAAAAGCGAACAGTCACAAAGATTTAGGCCTCATGCACACAAGATATTTTTCTCCTACAGGAGCTTAGGAGAGTTTTTATGGAAGGTTAGGCAGGTAAAACAGTTCCCATATGTGTTTCAACTTGGTATTTAATTACTTTAGCAGAGCCTAGTTTTAGAGACTTATAAGGCTTCTCTTGATTAATGAGACAACCCGTTGTGGGAGAAATGCAGAAGCTGTCATTGATGAGCTTCTTTTGAAAATCTTATTTGCCTGGTTGTTTTGCTGAACCTCTGCTTTCAGCACTGAGTCACTGGCCTGGATAGAGTTTTCAAATTAGGAAAAGCAGAGAAAAGTCAAAAGTCCTTATTTCTATGAGACAGTTTACTGAAACATGTCAAGCATTTTTAGTTGTAGTCATCAATGGAAGCCTCTATGTTTATTGCATGACAGGGTAAAGGTTTCTCTTCCTCCTGTTAATATTCTCCTTTATTATATAAATGTAAATTAAAGTAGTACTAAAAACACACACTTGCAGTGGACAAATGAAACTAAGTGTAGAAAAGGCTAGTGGGTCATTAATCCTACCAGAATTCACAAAAATAAAAAAAAACACAAATACTAATTTTCAGTGGACTCGCAGGCTTACAAATTAATGCTATTTCAAAAGTGGGCACACCTATGTATCCTATACACATGCATTGTTCTGCATATTCATACAGCTAGGTTGAGAAAAAAAAAAAAAAAAAGACTGCCCATTGCAAAAATGTTTCTGGCTTTCAAGTATCAGACCCTATATTTATGCACTTTTTTTTATAACACACTCTATACCAGATATGCAGATTGTGAAAATATACTATAAGGACATTCTTTTGTCTTGCATATAATTATAAGACAAATTACATTCAGCTCATTTTAAAGAAATTTAATTTTTTTTTCGGTTTGGGTTTTGCTGTTGCTGGTATATCACTTACAGGCCCCAGTATGATAATGCCATCTAGTGGAAAAAAATCAGTATGCATTCAAGAAAAGGATATGTATTGTGTAAAACAACTACTCGACCAACAATCAGCATCTGATCTGCTCTAAATGTTCAAATCAATTTGGTGGCTGTGGTGACTTTTTAGTAAGAATACTTTGATGCAGTATGTACGTTACTGAATGCCCACTTATTAGGCACACCTGTCTGTTCATTTAACAGCCCAAAACCAAATAGCATAGCTGGAACTCAGTTACACTCATGTGAAAGGTGTAGTCAAAGCCACTTTATCTATGGATGATTGATTGTTCCATACAGAGTAGTAATCAGTAGTAGTACTTAAAATAAACTAGTGACCTGGCATTTACAGTGCTCAGCATAAATGAGTACACTCCAACAGATTTGTCAGAAAACCTTTACTTTCCTTTCAGAATCCACATTTTCTTTGGGACACTATACTACAAAATACTCCCACAAATGTGGGCCATTGATTGCAAACAAGATTTGTTAATTTGCAAACACAAAAAGTATTTTCCCTTACAAATTAATTCAAGAACATGTTGCAGAAAATGAATACACCCCAATGAAAGCCTTAGGAGCAAAGCTAAATTTTAGACAACAAAATACAAATTAACAAGACTTCAACTACAGGCGAGTCCAATGATTCATTAAACAGGTGTCCAGCAGACAGTTGATTATGAAAGGGCCTTAGACTGGCCATACATTATACAATTATCTTCCAATTTTCTGCCCAATTTCCTTTAGATTTACCTTCAACTGTGTAGTGCAAGGGCCTGCCTAATTGGATACAACTGAAAGTGTTGTTTAGGTTTGTCCTCCTATTATATAGTTTTTGGTAAATCTAAACCAAAAATCTCCAGATAATTGTATAATGTATGGCCAGCCTTACTTAAAGAAAACCCCTTCATGCTGTCAGCAATGGCACCACAGGGAAGAGAAATGTCACAAGTCCTGAGAAAGAAAATAATTTCTTTACACAAGAAGTAGAAAGCCAAACTGGGGTGATTGCTTCCCATGACACAACACTACGTACACTGCAGAGGAATGGCATGCATGGGTGTCGTCCACGAAGGAAGCCTCTCCTAAAGCCCATGCACAAAAAAGCTCACCTAGAATTTGCCTGGGCCAATGCTGAAAAAGAAGATTACTGGGACTCTGTACTCTGGAGTGATGAGCCCAAGATACAGGTTTTTGGAACTGATGGCTTCAAAACTGTATGATGACACAAAGGTGAGGAGTACAAAGAAAAATGCATTGTGCCTTCAGTGAAAAATGGCGGTGGCAGTGTCCTTCTGTGGGGCTCAGGTTCAGGACAGGTTTAGATCAGGTTCAAGTCAGGATTTTATCCTGTTCACAATTGATGACATGGGTTAGAAGTCAATAGCCTGTAATCCACAGCTGGACTGGACCGCACTGCTCAGAATTCGGACATGACTCTTTATCAGTCTGATCTGCCAGTGCAACAGACATATGTGGACAGGCACCATAGGAAGCAATGTGATTTCACGTCATGCGGATTGGATGTAGTTCTAACCATATCCAATCCACATTTATGTGAACCCGCACTAAGGAGGATATGCAAACCAAGGTCTGCTTATGTCAGTTAAGCACCGGAAAATTATGTTATAGTGGGCACATGATCATCAAAACTAGATGACTAGAGATTGGACAAATGTTGATTTCTGTTGTGAAACGAGGGTGGTTTTGTGGAATGATGATTCTGAGTAGTCACTGTTAAGCAAAACCCTTTGGCACAGTCTACATAGGGTTCATTTTGTATAAGAGTAGTGGTATCAATGCTTTTAAGAAGCATTTTTAAAGATTTCAGCAAGTTTGGAGCAGCTTTGAAGAACACTTTAGTTCTAGTTTAGGAGATGGCAAACATTCATTTTAGTAAAAGTAGTGCCGAAGTCTGCCAGCAGGGTATTTAAACCGACAGTCAGCACTCCTATTAGTATCTGTTTTTAACATGTCTAACTTGGAACTGAATGATGCTTGCCTTAAAAGAGAAGTGTGGAATTAAAAATAAAAAAAAAATTATACTCATCTGTCCCCCGTTGTCTCTAAGATCAAGAATTGAGTGATCAAGGCTGCCAAGTTCTCAGTCTTCAGTGACAAGAGTGTGGTCACTATCAGTCACCGGCTCTCCACTCTGCCTCTCTAACGCTCACTGGAGTGCTGGGTTGTGGAGGTGGTGGGAACGGCTGGCTCAGGCTCTCAGTGGCTAGCTGAGATGCTGAACCAGCTGCCGATTAGGCATCTGGGTGGATCCCAACATTAAAGTCAAGAGTCTTGACCAGCTGAGTGACATCAGCTGACAGTTGGCTGAATACAGGTCACAGGAGCGCAGAACTAAGTGCAATCCTGTAACCCACAGAAGTTGGGCCAAAATAATTTGGCCCTACTTCTCCTTTAATTTGCTTGTCTCTTACTTAAAGTCCTTTTACTAAGTTTACCAAAGGCTACCCTGTCCACAGGGGTACAGCTGCTTTGTGATTTCACTTCAGAATTAACAATGCTGTTGCCCTGTTACAGGATGCGCAATTTTAAAGAGGAACTTCACCCTTCCTCTATTTATTTTTTTAATGCCTGCTTATCTGACTTTGGGTTGTCCTCAGTTCAGATGCTCACTCACACAATGCTTCACTACTGTTACTGCTCGGGTCCCCTGCTGTTATTTTCTTGTGTGATGTCATCGGAGACAGCCACATCCCGATGAAGCACTGATAAGCCCTACCATCTCCTTTTATGAATGGAATGGGATATCGTGGGATATGTCTCCCAAAAGGCACTGGACATCAAACTCCTAGGCAAGAATAGAAGTTGGGGGGGTGGACAAAAACTATACACTGGGGAAAAAAAAATAAATAAATAAATATATATATATATATATATATATATATATTTTACTTTTATTTTGTCCATAGTTACACTTTAGTTTCTCATTTAGGATTGGTTTACACTAGATATACAGCTATACATTAGTATGCTGATAAAAAAAAGGCATGAAAAAATACTATGTTCTCCATAGCAACCTCTGCTACATTTCTGGTAGAATCACCTAGATTTTTTTCACTTAAGTTAACTGAAAGGGGTTCTTTAAAAGTACAAGCACACATATTTACTCATACTTTCTAGTTTGAATGAACCCTCTATGTCATTTAAATAGCCCAAATTATTAGATTTATTATAATAAGACTACACATTAAAAAAAAAAAAATCAAATGTCAGTGAGACCCATAGGTTACCATGGCTATTAAAAAAACATCTGATTCACAGATTTATGTCAGCTTATTATCAGACATCTCAAGAATTACAGTAAAGAACATATGCTCATTTTAGAGGGCCTGCATAACCTAAATTACACTTTTTTTTGCTTTCTTACCACCTTGTTGCGGCTGCCAGAGCACCGCATGATCTGCTTGCAACTGTGACTACCTTCCACAGCATGCCCTCCATCTGGTAAAGACAGCACAATTAATTTGCAGTTTAAAAGAAAAAGCATCTCATCAACAAATCCTGTATGTACAGAAAGGTAACCGTCATTCAGTCTCTTTCTTTCTCACCACCTACCTAATTTTCCACGGTTATCTGCATCCAAATACTGGTGGGGTGTGTGTCTTCCATTTTTAGATTGCAAGGTTGAGCTGACCTAGGTTTTTCACTCCTACGGTTTCTGTAATGTGTGTATGTTACAATGTATGTGCTCAGTTTATTGGGGAAAATGCAATAATAACCAATGGTTTGAGTGCCAAAACAAACAGATGAGGTTTAGGCCTCATGCACACAAGATGTTTTAAACACTTTTTTTCTCTGCCTCTAAATGCCCCTCAATCTTAGGCTACATAGACATTCAGAAGCAGGAGTGTTTAGAGGCAGAAAAAAAAAGTTCAAGACCAGCGTGTTCAGGAGAGGAGCATTCCAGCATCAAAAACTACTTGATACAGCTACACGTGTAAATGCAATTTAGCGCTAGCCGCATCCAGTTGTCAAAATAATTTAATATTCTGGCCAATGGAATGAATGAATGACCAAGCTCTTGATGGGCCAAAATGCGCTAGCAAAACATGGCTTTAGGCTGCCCTGGAGCATAGGAGAGGAAAAAAATCCTCTGTCCATGGGGCTTTATGCAATTTTTTTCTTAAAATAAACCAATTCTCAGCACTTGCCTAGGCATTTGTAGCTAACAAGGGTAATTTCAGGTGCTGTGTGACACTTGCTCATACGCAGGTTTAAAAAAAATGTTTTTTTGTCAAAACCCCCCCAAAAAACTGGAGACTAAAAACTAATCAATCAAGGTGTAATGCTTTTCTTTAATTTTCCTCACCATGGATCAGCAAAAATCTTTTGGAGTGAATAAGATATGTCTCATGAACAGAGCAAAGTGGAACCTATCTGACCTAGACATACATATGAGAAGCACCTGACACATGGAGTACACTAGGAGTAGATGTAAAGGCAAGAAAGTGGTAAAGTGTACCAGAAGCAGTGCCTGCAGCAAGCAGCTGGTTAATGAAATGTACCAGGAGTACTGGTTGTGACAAGGAACAATAGATGGAGCATACCAGGAGCAATGTCTTCAGCAAACAGGAACAGAGGGTACTTACTAGAAGCAGTGCTTGTGGCAAGAGGTGAAAGGAGGAGCATTCCTGCGTGGACCAGACGGTGGTGGCAGAGGTACAAGAATCAGAGACACATACAAGCGCAGGCTGGTACACATGCTGGTGGCTCAGCAACTACATGGACAAACATTGTACAGGCATTCATCTGTGGATTGCACTGGCTTTTTAAGAACCTGACCAACAACCTGCAGACATGTCCAACTGGATGAAGCTGCCACACTCCAGGTAAACTCAGAAGTGATTGCTGGCCAGGTGTCATAGCAGATGAGCATCAAGTGTGGAGAAGGTAAAAGGCTGCTGCAATATGTAGTTTTGTCCAAATTTGGATTTACAGCCACATAACACTTCAACCAGCAACCCACCGTCCCCTTAATATCCCAACGCAGGCAAAGGTCTCTTACCTCAAAACACCCCATGACTTGATGACGACTTCTAACCTTTTTGAAGTCTCAGTATCTCCTCTCCATTCTTAATATTTCAGGTAAAACACAGCTGGTTATTTTGCAACATTCCTATAAC